>NC_135542.1:14280202-14612702 GCF_045843805.1 Urocitellus parryii
GATCAGCAGTAATATTTATCAGCAAATGTGAGATGTTCAAAGATCCAATTCTATGTGCTCCTTTCTCATAGAGCCTTAGGCAGGGATATAGCATACATAAATATTAAGTAAAGTCCATAGTTTTTAAAATGTCATCCATTGAATAGTTGACACATGTCTGAGATACTTTTTATTTTGGAGGAGGTATTATTTAATAGGGAATTCCAACAGCTACCTAATAGTGAAATGAGAAGTCTTGCATCCATTTTATTTTGTTTCTGATGATTTTTATGAGTAAGGGTAAGATACTTCCTTGTTCTGATGCAGATGTTGCCCACTTTTGTGAATGGATGCGGGGTGTCACCTACTACTTGCATATCTGCATATTGGGCTTGACACTGCTATCGTACTTGGTAGTTGGCAAAAAGTCAATACTGAAGTTAAGCTCTTGTGTTCTAGCAGCAGAGCTGAAGATCCTTGATGTGCCACCTTCTGCAATCCATGCTGCTCTCTTCATGTTCCTTATTGACTTCCTGGTGATGAGCATCATGGTCTCCTGGTCTTGAGAATGGCCAAGCATTGCTCTGTGAATGTGGAAGATGGGCATGTGGAAGGCTCCAGGGAGGAGGGATCATTGAACATGTACTCTAATCCATGTGCCTGTTGAATGATCTGTTTTTTTATTTTTGGGTTTTAAGGGAGACACTGCCCTAAAACACTTCTGTGCAGCTGGGAATGCAGGCTTCTGCTTCACCTTGCAGGAAGCATTAACGAATCCTTTCCAGAAGACATGAGAAGAGAGAAGTGAGCCTCTGGTATCATGCAGGTTCCTTGCATTGCCCATGGGCTAGAAGAGAGAAGAGTTGCTTCATGAGACTTGATCCCCTTTTTCCTGAAAAGTTCCACACAGAGGTGAGTCCCCAGCATGTTTAGAAATCATTTCAGACACCTTTCTGGACGGAATTGAATCAGAGCCCCTGATGATGTGGAAGAGCTAAAGATGGGTTTGCTATGAATTTTCTATTTCATTCATCAGGGCCTGAGTCAAGTCAGTCATTGTGCTGTCAACACATGAGCTGCTGGTCAAATGTGAGGAAGTGGTCTTGCTTTATGAAAACACCACCCTGATTCAGTGAGCCAGAGGCAGCCTGCAGTCCCTGTTTTCCTGTAAAGGCAGATTGCTGTGGATGGCCTCTGGCCTCGTCATGCAGCCCTGCTCAGAGTAGGGGATTGAGGGACCAGGCAGATCCCTAGTTCCTTTTGACCTTTATTGCCATTGGGCCACCCCAGGGTCCTTGGACTCTACCTGGTCTTCTGGCCTGGGTCAGGGGATGTGAGGTTTGGAATCCCCCTCTGTGGCAGGATCCCAAGCCCCCCCCAGCCACTTGAGGACAGGCACAGCCTTCCCTAATTGTGTTAGAGTTGGAGACTTCTCCCACCCATCCTCATCCATGCTCATCCCACATTTTGTAGCTTGACACCTGAGGACCTTTATTCATTGACTTAGTTGTTAGTGATGATGGTTACTAAGACTAAGTGACTCTTTCAAGTCACATCACTTGCATGGTAGGGCTAGAGCATGGATCTTCCTAATTGATTTCATGGGACTCTCTCATGGAAACTGTGACTGCCTCCTAAACACACACTCTACATTTGGAGTGTCAAAATTCTTGGCACTGCCTCCTTGGCAAGTGTATCTTGTCTTCTACGTGGGAATTTCACAAATATTTTCCTTTGGTTTGTGGAGGTCATGTAGAAGGGATTTCATTTGAAATAGCCCAAACAAGAAATACCAGTTGTCTTTTTCGCACATGGATGTGTGTAGTGAACATCCCTTTCTGTGTGCTTGCATGAGTTGCTCCTTTGAATTTGTTGAAGAATGGTTGGCTGGGGAGCAAGGTAACGAGAGATGGATATCAATGCTTGTCCAGTATTCTGAAGTGAAGAATGTATTGAGGATGTGAAGGCTTTTCTAGCCAGTTCCTATGGCTCAGTCAGGGATCAGTCAGAGGATTCTGTCTGGTAGACTCTTTGGAACATATGTCAAAGTGGCCTGGTCTTACCCTGTCCAGGACTGAATGCTGAGCTTGAGTGGGAGCTTCTTATCAGTTCAAGTACTTCCATGAGTCTGTCCTCTGTTCTCTTTGTTTTTTTTTGTTTTTTTTTTTTTTCAGTTTTCAGTGGACATATCTTTATTTTATTTTATTTTATATGGTGCTGAGGATCGAACCCACTGACTCGCGCATGCCAGTCGAACACGTTACCACTTGAGCCACATCCCCAGCCCCCTCTGTTCTCTTTTTTCCGAGCAGTTTCTAACAGGAAAGGAGAACAAACATTGAAAGTACAGTGATTGATTATGTATACCAATGTTATTTGAATCAACTTTGTATAATTCAAAATTAACTTTTTGCTAGTAAAATTTCATATGTTGAGGAAATAATGAAAATATTGGGGTTGGGGGATGAGGATGGGCAAATCGAATATTTTTGAGCACCAAGACCTGTTTTTTTTTTTTTTTTTTTTAACTTAAATCATAAACTGCCTGAGGACCACAGCAAGTAGATATTTCCAGAGACAGTGGGAAGGTAGTAGCACATGAGGAAGGGAAGAGCTCTCAGGATGGGAAGAGGGGGCCGCTTCAGGACTCACCGGGCAAGGCACGAGGCTGCTGGCCATGGTACATGCCTGGGCCCACTGAGTGGGGAAGATCCATGCTCTGTGTCCCTCCACCCTCCTCTGTAGCTTGTGTTGGCAGCAGATCAGGGAATTGGGGTCAGAAGTGCTCCCAGTAATATAGGCACCAGCCCCCAGAGTGTGTTCCTAGCCCTTTCCCCACCTGGCCTGACTTGGTGCTTGTGTTGATGCATGGCTGAAACCCTACAGTCATCAGAGTGTGTCTGCGGTCCAGATCCACCCTGCATGGCCAACATGCTCAGACCTTCGGCTGGGTCCTAGGCCTGCTACAACCAAACTCTGTCAACTGGGTGGCCAACAACAGAGGAAGGGCCTTCCCTCAAGCTCCAGGGGCTCAACACACAAGGTGTTGGGCGGTCTCACTGCCAAAACACCTCACAGGTTCCTAGGGGACTGTCCCCCCAACTCTCCCAGCCCTTGCCCACTCTCCTATTGCTGCCCACGATCTGTGGTTCCCATATGGGCATCCCGCCCTGGCTCCAACCTCACATAGCTGGTATCCCCAAGTCTCCCTGGTATCTGGGTCCAGACTCTCCTCTTCCTACAAGAATATCAGATATTGGATTTGGTCCCAGTTGATGCTGTGTTCCATCATGTGAGCTCTTAGCTTCATCACTGTGCAAAGACTCTTTTCCCACACAAGTTCGCACGACTTTTGGCTGGCTTAAGAATTTTCAGGCGACACTTTTCTAATGAGTACACTTTCCTTCCTTCCGATCTCCCCCCAGTGAGCATTCCTCGCACCCTTGTCCTAGTTCCTTTATGGCAGTTTCCCTCCTTATGGCTGAGAGGACCTAGTGACCCCTGGATTCACACGTTCTCCTTAATCACCAACACACTGCAGAATTCTCCAAAGGGCCATATATGCTCCTGGAAGTTGGTGTTGGAAATAGTTCTCCATCCATTAATCACTCCCTCACTCACTAATGTCCTTGTGTCCTTGAGAAAGGCTCTCCCTTTCCTGGTTTTCCTGAATAGAAATCCTCTTGCCTCTTGGGTGAATAGGGTTATGGGTTGTGCAGAGGGTGTTGGTCCACTGAGCATCTTAGAGACTGTCCTTTATGGAGCCTAATGATCCTCACTGGGGAATGAGGCCAGGGTCCTAACTGTGGTTAGTGTGAGGACACCCTGGGTTCAGAGAGGGAAAGAAGGACGAGGGAAACTCAGATGTCCCTTCATGGCCCCTGGAGTTAGAGGACTTACCCCTTTGCACCTGGGATCAGGAGACCTCATTTCCTCAAGGACACGCACACTCAGACGTTAATCTTGAGTGTGGGTTCCTTTCTGGGGTCCAGGGCTGTTGTTAGCCACCAGGAATGACAGTGCTCTCCATGCTGAGTGGAGCCATTTTTGCCAGGAAAGAGCCCGTGGTCACGCCTTGTGCAAAGCATCCCACGCCAGGGGCTCCCATCCCTACATTCCTGTCCTGAAAGGAAACCACTCAGAGGCAAGGTGGGTCCAACCACCTCCCATGTGTTCACTCATCACTGTGTTCCAGCATCACCCCAGTTAACAGTCCTGATGGGATTGGATGTGGCTCAGAGTGTCACCCTCATGAGCTCTACCCTGCCACAGCTGCAGTTCTGCAGTGGGAGAAACTCAAAACCTCAAAACACATGCACGTGAAAGAAAAGAGCAAGAGCCAGAGCCCAAACAGGCCAGGTGTGGCAAAGACAGCTGGAGTGCCTAGGTTGGGACTCAGAATTATGTCAGTGGGGTGGCATTGCTGCTGGCACCAGCATGATAACCGAGAGCCAGCCCTGCTCATTTTGGGGAGCAGTGTGTTGGGGAAGGCAGCAGAAATTGAGAGGCAGGATTGAGTTTGGCCCTAGGAGGAGGTTGGGTAAGAGGCCAGTGTGGGTTGGAGGGCCTGGGCAGATAGAGAGAGGCCAGGGCACACCCCAAAGCCTGGAGACTGCACTGGATGTCCAGGGTTGTGAAACACCCTCCCCTCTTACTCACAACTGAGAGCAAGGGGCATTGATGAGTTCAGTTTGTGTGCGGCTGCATCCAAGGTGGCTCGGCTAGGCACCTCTGTTTCCTTGACTCAGGAGGCTGGGAGTCCAGGCTCCACCGAGGCTCGGCTGGGAGGATCGGACTCTGAGTTTATGCCTGTGTTCCTGGTAGGATCCATGTTGGCTGAGCCTCAGTGTTTTTGTAATGAGAGGATGGGTGACCGTCATGTCTTTATCACAGGACACACTTGCTAAATGGATTTGTTTGCTCTGAGGAGGAAAGAGAGAGGGGGGAGTGGTGCTGGAGACAGGGATGCAGACAGGGGTCATGGACTTGGCATAACTCAGTCTTGGAGGTGATATCCCATCACCTGTACCCACTTCAATTCCCATGAATCCAGAGGCTGAGCCCCCTTGAGGTGAGGGGTGAACCGGTTCTGGGCAGCAGGATGCTGTGGTACCTCGGAGTCTCTGTGAGACCCCAACACTAGACACACTTGGCCCTTTTGAAATCTTAGGAGAAGCCTTGGGAAGTTGTATGGCAGAGGGGAGCAGCCTCTGCATCTCAGTCCCCTCCAACTTGCCATGGTGTAGAGAGGGAACTGCAGCCACGATGGGACGGACATTGGCCATGTCCCTGTGTGGGACACAGGCCTGATTGAGTTAGGGTGCATTCTTTGTCTCTCCCCTTCTTGTGATTGTCCCATCTGTACATTTGTGCTTTAGCCACCTGTGAGTCCCATCTCTGGTTTCAGAGAGAATAGAGGGTGTTAGGGGCCAATAGACACAATAAACCCCTAGAGATTAGATGCTACCCTACTTTCCAGAAAAGACTGGGCACACCATGAGTTGCACAATGATGGGACCAGGGTCCAAAAGCTGCTGAGAGGGAAGGACTGGTTGTGAATGCATTTTTGAAGGCTCCAAGCTGGAACTCTAGTGGCACCAAGCAGGGCAGATGCTGGTGGGGATGTTTGGGTAGTTGTTGGTGAACACCTGCGCACCTGAGATGGGTAGGCATGGAGGAGAAATCAGCAGCCCATAGGGCTTTTGAAAGTGGTCTTATGTGAAAAGAGGCTCAGGTATGGGCACAGGAAATGACATCATTGCCTTGACAATGGATCCAACAGAACATGGAACCCTGGTATCCAGGCACCCACTTCACTGACCAAGCCATCCGAGCTCACTTGGTTGGAGCCACTGGAGGGAGAAGGATGTTCTCCTGTGGTTGCAGACAATGCCGAGCCTCAGGCTCCCAGGAATCTCAGGGGGGCCAACTAGCCCTTTTGTGGATACACTGGGTGAGGCTTCATCTTAGACGCCAGAGCCTCTGGCGATTGTCGCAGAGGAGCTCAAGAGTAACAGTGAGTAGCACAGGGCAGGTGAGCCCAGCAGGCCCTCTAGTCTGATCCCTGATGAATGGCCCAGGACTCCTATTCTGACTCTGTGTGTGTGTGTGTGTGTGTGTGTGTGTGTGTGTGTGTGTGTGTGTTTGTACTGATGGGAACTGTCCCATTGTGCTTTGACTCTAGTGTATTGGCACAAGTCATTTTTCTGTTTGTCACCATTTCCATTTTGACCCCACCATTCTTGGTCCCAACCCAGGGTGAAAATGATCAGAACACGGAGGAGCCCTTCAGGGTTCAGAGCCTTGAACCTTACAGGCAGGACCAGCTTAGGAATGAGCTCCTGCCTGTCATTTGTGGGAGGAACCTACATTTCAGCAGCAACATGGGGTTAATCTCCTGGGATTTCATCCCCACCCAGCAGGTGCTGGATCTCTTGTTCCCAAGGTAAGCACCAGACCACCAAGCCCAAGTGTGTAGCCCCCTCATGCCTCTGTCTTGGGGCTGCCATGTGCCTCTCAGGGACCCAAAGGTTTGTGATACCTAATGAGATAGAGGACCACACTCATAGTGGAATGTCAGCCCCGAATGGTACGAGTCCTGGAGGTGCCTGCCACAGCCTTGCAAGGGCAGTGAACTTCCCCTCTCAGGCAGAGAAACCATCCTGACTCCAGCTGATCCACAGAGGTCCATGGAGCAGTCCCCACACACTGGGCACCACAGCTCAATGGTGTGCACTGAGCTCATTCCCAGGTGGACTCAGTGAGGCCAGGTGGTCTTTCTGGTGTGATGTTGGCTTTGTGAAGAACGTAGATCTGTGCCAGAGGCGTCTCAAAACTCGGGCCTTGGGAAAAGCACTTTTGGGTTAATAAAGACATGTTAGTTTCCATAGTGGGACAGAGCGTCCTAGCTGGGACATAGCTGGACAGGGGCTTTGGACATGGCAGCTCCCACACCCAGAGATATGTGGGAATCAGCAGTTTGGGCTCATTCACTGGTGAACATGGAGAAAGCACCCACTGTGTGAAGACACGTTTCCAGTCACGTTTCATAATTCAGTGAAAAATGGGGTGCAAATGATTGCCATTGTGTCCCTTTTCATGGGGTCAGCCTAAACCGCAGGTGCCATGAGTACATATCCTCCATGTGACTGCATCCCTGACTCCATGAGGCATAACTGCACGTTGTCCTCTTCAGTGACTATGGTGGACCCTTGGACCAACTTCAACATGGAATGGGCTTGGGGTCAAGAGGGTGGGCTCCTGTTTCCAGAATAGGGACCTGCAAGGTGATTTGACTTGGGAAGGCTGAGGAAAGACTGCTCTCCCCAATTCAGTTTTCTGCCTGCAGTGTAAGGTGTGGGGCTTCAACAGTAGGAGGGGTAAGGCGGGGAGTTGTAGGTGGAGTCAGGGTCCTCTGGGGAAGGCCCTGGGATAATGGATCCCCCCACACCACACCTCCCTGTCCTCCCCCAGGGCCACAGAGATGTGGTCTGCACTCATGGGAGAAGAGAGGTCCACCGCTACTCAGGGGAACTCAGTGAGAGCTCACAGAGAATGAGGTAGCATTGCAGCCCACGCCAGGGGAGGAGGTGTCTCTTGAGCCCCGAGAAGAGTGGGCAGGAGGACAGACACTCCCAGAAGGTGCATTCCAGGTTGGAGAGCATGTAGCCAAGAGGAAGAAGAGTGTCAGGCCTGCCCAGAGGAGGGGAGAGCTGGTCAAACCATGGATCTAGCGCTCCTTCGTTGAAGGTTCTTTGCCTGTAGCGACCTGTCCTGACCCTGCCTGTACAGCCACTGTGTCTTGCCTGAGGTGGACTGGTGTGTTCAGAACCAGGGACGGTTCAGGAGGGTAGGGTCAGAGGTTTGCTCTGGAGGCCGTGGCGAAGGCAAGGCCAGGGTTTTGCTGACTCCACACCTGCCTCCCCACAGTGCCTCATCTTCCTTCCTGGGGACCTGGGTGAACTTCTACTCCGAGGCTTCCCATCAGCCTCCAGGCTCTCTGAGTCTGCAGCAGCTGCTGCCGTACATGTGGCTCCTCCTGAGTGGCTTTAACCTGGAGCACCAAGCACACCACCTGCTGGCCCAGGTTGAAGATGGCAGATCAAGCCAGGCAGAGCCTGAGAGCCAGGCGGACCGGGGTGAGTACCTAAGTACCTCAACACACCTCCAAACCATACCCCTCCAATTAGTGTAGCCCTGTATGAGTAGATGAGTCCACTGTCAAGGTGGAGGCACCCACCATCAAGTGCTTTTCCCCAAACCCACCTGTGATCATTGCTGCAGTGGGGAGAAAACCTTCAACACATGAGTCTTTGGGGACCAATCCAGATACAAAGTCTAGCTGTTTCTCTTTGATGGGTCCAACGTGAACTAAGAGGTACTGGGGTACAAGGGGCTATTTCCTTGAAAGGTGTTCCTGTAGTGGACCTCCTGTGCATAGAGGGTCCTCAGGGATTAATCAGTGGGGAGTCTTTGGTGGAACAGAAGCTGGATTCGGGGGCTCTCAGGTCTGCGTGTGAGACCTGAGCTGGCAGAGGCTCTCAGTTGTGGGGGATGTTGGGTAGTGTATTCCTTGAGTGTCACCTACCACGCCTCTGCCCCTGCCTTTCCAGAGCTGAGGGTCCCTGCTGATGCGAAAGTATATCACGGCCTGATTGGAGGAGTGCATTACGACTTTCTTCTTCGAGAAACAGATGCCAGCAAGTCGTTGAAGGTCAAACCAAAGGAGGTAAACAGCCACCTTCTTCAGTCTTTACTCCTGGTGCCACTCCACATCCTCCAAGGGGACAAGAACCTCAGGTTCTGGATGGATGTTGTAGAATGCCCACAGAGCCAACTGCCAGGCTGGGTGGGGTGCAGTTGCTGGGCTTTGCTGATGTTGTCATCCCCCACAGTTCTTGGAACCTTCTGTGGCAGTGGCATCCAGGACCCCAGCAGCTGTGAGCAGCAGCTCTGCAGTGGCTGCAGGATCATTGCCCCAGGCCACCCAAAGCAATGAGTGCTGCATGAGAAAAGTCACCAGTAGCAGCTCCTCACTGCTTCACTCCAGCGAGCAGGTGGAAGACAGCCGCGTTGTTCACGTCCTCCTAGAGGGACAGAGCCTGAGGGAGACAAAGCGCATCCCGGTAAGCCCGACAGCAGGGCTGCCTCCTGGGTGTCCACACAGTGGAAGGCAGGAGACACAGCCAACCCCAGGGCTATGGTGGGAAATAAAGAAGAGAGAGGTCCGTCTTAAGGGCTTGACCTGAGGAGGGAGAGCATCAGCATGCCCAGCTTCAGTGGTGAGTGGGCCTGTGTATTGTGGGTTTGGCAGGCCAGAAGTGCAGACGGAAGTGCTGTGGACAGATGAAGGCAGAGATATGTCCAGGGTGCAGGCTGCAGTGCCTAGAACTTGGTATTCTCAATGAGTGAAGTTGGAGCAGAGGAGGTGGCAGTGACTTGTCACATGTGTAGGAGGGGATGTGTTCCTGGTGGCAGGGAAGAGAACCTCCTTAGCATGACTAGGTGTAGGAATTTGGGGTCGGGATCACCTGGGGGATCATGCCAAAGCTTCGGAAATGTTAGGCTTTGCATGTATGTAAATACGGAGCTAAAGGGGTTCTTGGCAGAATGTCTATGGATGTGCAGTAGACACGCTAATGCTGCAGGTGTCCAGCTGCAGAGGAGACATGTTCAGTGACTGCCAGTGCTGAGTCAAGTACATCATTACAACCAGACCCGCACCGAGCTTCCAGAGGCCAGGGCCTCTCAAAGCTATCATGAAGCACTCAAGTGCACACTCTTGTATCTGAGTCTGTTTTGTGTCGTGGCAGTCAGGACCCAAATTTTCAGTGCATCTGCCTCTTCCACCCACAGAGGCAGCCTGCATCCCAGATCACACTTGGTGCGCAGATCCCTGGCCCATTGCTCTCATCTCAGTGAGATGAGAGTGTGTCTGTGCATAGGCAGTTTGGTCCTTTGACATGAGTGGAATGTGGCTCCCCAGGGGGAGGGGAGATGGCAGGTACAGGCAGATATTTGTACCAGGATTGTTCTAGTAGCACATTGCAAGAACCCAGGTGGTATATGGAGGACACACTCAGGTAGCAGGATAACAAGATTGTGCCCTTGTATATGTAGCTGAGATTTCTCCTGAATGTTTGACCACAGTCTTCTGGGTAGCTCTTCTAAAAGCCATTCTCTGATGACATTTGTCCCACCCTGATCCAGGTGACCTTTCAGGAGACGGTGACAAGCCTCATCCGCAGGGCCTTGGACCAAAATTTGTTGCAGCATGAGGATGTGGACAACTTTGAGCTGCTGTATATGATGTCTGAGGATGAGAGTAAGTAGGACAATCAGACAGTGGGGAGACATGATCCACAGTGGGCTCAGGATAACTGACAGCCAAGAGAAAGTGGGCCTTGGCCCCAAAATACCAAAGTGTGATGGGCCTGGCGGAGACTCTCAGGGGTTGTGGGTGTTTTGTGGTATAATCCTTGAGTGCCACCTAACAATTCTCTCCACTTCGCTCTGCAGAAATCAAGGTCTCTGACCACTCACTCGTGTGTCTGTCCATGAATCTGGGAATACAATATTTCATCGTGAGGAAACGCCCCCAGGTCAAGGGAAAGGAGGTAAACACCTACCTTATTCAAGCTGTGCATGTGCTGCCATTCCACTCCGACCTGAGGAAATAAGAAGCCTCAGCACCTGGACATATTTGCTGGAAGCCCATAGAGCCAACTGACAGTCTGGGGTGGCTTTCTGTTTCTGGGTTTGCTGATGTTCCATCCCCCACAGTTCTCAGAATCAACCTGCAAGTCCTCCAGGCCGCTTTCCCACAAGCAGGTTGGAGACACCTGCTTAATTCGTGTCCACTTAGAAACACAAAGTCCAGAGATGGCCAAGAGTGTTCTGGTAAGCCTGGGAGCAGGGGTGTCCCGTGGTGCTTACACCTGGGTGGAGAGCAGACACTGGTCCAATACCATGGACTACTCATGCCCTCTTGAATTTGGAGCTTCTGGATGATCAGGAGGATAGATGGGAATCAAGAAGGGAGAGGTCAGTGTGAAGGGCTGGAGCTGAGATGAGCGAGTGCAGCAGCTTGTCCACTGCCATGTCTGAGGGAGTCTGTGTGTCAGGTGGCAGCATGCAGTCCAGAAGGGCAGGGACAGGTATGGGTGACAGATGAGAATAGGACAGGAACTAGGTTGCAGGTTCCCTTGTATGGGATGCTGACGTCTATGGAGGAGGACAGCAGTGTGAGGTTCTGCATGTTCCTTGAACAAGGAGCTGAGAGAGTCTCTCTGCAGAGTCGATATGGATGTGGAGCAAGCACACTAAATGTCCAGGTAACCCAATGACCACCCTTGCCGGATGAGGTGCCCTCCTACATCCCAGCCAGCACTGAGCCTCTGGAGGCCAGGAGCTCTCGTGGCTATCTTTCAGCACTCCTGTGTGTGGTCATGTTCCTGGGTCTGTTTTTGGCCCTGGCAATCCAGACCAAAGCCTCTAGGTTTTGTGCCTAGGCCATTCCCAATGCCGCCTGCATCCTCGGGCATACCTGGGATCTTGGAGGCTATTGTCCCATTCCTCCCAACTTGTGGGATGAGATTGCATCTGTATGCAGGTAGTGGGGTCCTTTCACTCCGAGAGGAGTGCAGCTCCACAAAGAGCAATGGCAGGCCCAGGAAGTCCTATGTACAAGGATTGGGCTAGTAGCCTGTGGGAAGAGCCCACACGATGAGCAGGAGGTCAGCCTCAGGTAGTAGGGTCATGGGTGTTGCCCTTGTATTTAGAGTGGAGGTGCCTCCAGAATGCCCCTGCCCACTGTCCTTGAGTAGTCACTTCAAGGCCCATTTCCTGAAGGCCTGTCTCCCATGCTGCTCCAGGTGACCTGCCAGGATAGGGCTCCTGTTGTCATCCCCAGCGCCCTCGACCTACACTTCCTTACTGAGGAGAATCCAGAGGATTATGAGCTGGGCCAAATCATCTCTCGCCGTCAGAGTAAGTGAGACAATCAGATGGCAGAGAGCAAGGGTCAGGATGTGGACTCAGGTCAACTCTTAGCAACAAAGAGTAGTCTCTGACCCCCAAGAACACTCCAACAGGTGTGTTGGGTTCGTGCACAAAGCCAACTGCACTTCTGCTGGTGGAAGGTCTTGAAGTCCAATAGTATATACCCCAGTGGATATTGCGGCTCCCCACCAGGTGCCCTCCCCTGGACATGAACAGGCATCCAAAGCTGACATCTTTGAGGAGTGAGGAGGAAAGCCTCTCTCCAGGAGCAGTATGTTTTCATGGTCTGGGATAGGAGTGGTTTCAAAGGAACATGGGAATGCATGGGCTAAAGAGGGAACTGGCATTTTGTGGACTGAAGCAGTACTATTGAAAGCCTTCTGTGTGACCAAAAAAACCACTGCCTGGGCAGAGCATTGCCAGGATTCTAGCAAGCAGTAACAGGATGAAATTGGGAAGAAAACACAGCCTGGGAGACAGCCTGAATCATCTGTTTTTGCATAAATTCCATGGTCTTACGCACCTGAGTCCACTAGGCAAGGAGTGATCACAATAGCCAGGTTGTGATCCCTAACTAAAGTCAGATGAGGGCTTCCTGAGCACTTAGCCACAGAGCTCATCTGATAATAATGCCAGCGCTTTTTTGTTGGTTGGTTGGTTGGTTTTTGTGAGCCAAACACCACAGCAGCCATTATCCCAGCCTATGTACCCTGAAGACCACCATCCCTATGAGTTCTAGGATCACTTGTCTCCTATCTTAACCTACTGTTAGGTTAGTAGAGTCTATGGAAGAGGAAGTCTGTCTGGGGCCTTGGTAGCCTAAGAAATTCATAGCAGAGATCTCCACATCCAACCCAGAAGGGATGGAGAACAGGCTCTAGGTTAGAGGAGGGCGACAGGAAACACATGTTCAGAGGAAGGAGAAGCGGCTGTTGTATTCCCCCACTCGGGGTCATGGCACCACTGGGCCATACACCATGTTGGAGGGAAGCAGTCCCTTTGCTGGTCTTTGGAACCATTGTTCTCAGTAGGGCAGTATTTGGAATGTGGCCTCCATTCTCAGAAGCCTGGTTCACATGGAGGCGGGCTCCACCAACGCAGAAGCATGGCTCTAACGTGGTATCCGTGCTGGTCAGCCTGTCCTCACTGTGGCCATACTTGAGGAAAATAACTCAGAGGAGAAATCCTAGGCCTTTTCTCTGGGTTTCATAGCTTTCTCTTTGGTTGTGCACTGAGGCTGTCCATAAAGCTCTAGTGTGTGGCAGTGGAGAGCTCCTCAGCCCTTGCCACAAAGGCATAGACTGGGAGAGAGAGAACGAGGCTGGCAGAGAGGGAGAGAGAGAAAGATGGAGAGGGAGGACCTCTACTTGGAGAATGAGGATTCAGTGGAGCCAACAGGAACAAGGTACTGTTGCCCAGGGCACAACCCTGTTTAGGTCTTCCTCCAACCATGCTCAACCTTTCTTCCAGTCCCTCCCACCCCCCAGTAGTGTATTCATCTTGAATGAGAATTTCATGTTGACATCAGAGCACTCACCATCCAATGCTTCCCTCCAAACCCACCTATGAAGATGGCTCACGTGGGGACTGAATCTTCGGCACAGGAGCCTTTTGTGGGA
The DNA here is from genome assembly GCF_045843805.1 of Urocitellus parryii. Classification (NCBI taxonomy): domain Eukaryota; kingdom Metazoa; phylum Chordata; class Mammalia; order Rodentia; family Sciuridae; genus Urocitellus; species Urocitellus parryii. The sequence continues at coordinate 14,293,801 of NC_135542.1, forward strand.
GATTTCAGATGCCAACCCTAGTGGTGTGCTTTGGCAGATGCAAGAGGACCTGAGATATTCTGGAGTCCAAAGCCTTTGGTAGGAACAGACATTAGGTCTGTTGAAGTGCTCTGCCTAGTTCTTCCTCAGGGAGGACTGTGGAGGCTGTCTTTGTTGGTATTGGTGCTAAATTGGAGAGCTCTCAGGTGTGTGGCTCTGGCCTTTTCTGGCACAGGCTCTCAGATGTTGGCGTGTCCTAGGGAGCACCTCCTGAGTGCCACCTTCTTTTTGTACACCCCTCTCTCCCCAGAGCTGAGGATTCCAGCAGAGGCCAACGTATTTTATGCCAAGAATCCTCACAAAAAATCCAACTTTGTGCTGAGGAAAAGGAGCCTCTCCCAAATGAATGATGGGTGGATCCAGCCTCAACCTCCCTCTCGTCCTGGAAAGAAGGCTCCTGCCCTCCTGAGGATGCTTGCAAAACCATTCTGCTGCTGTGTGCCTGGGCGGGGCTGAGGCAGCCCAGGAATATTTACATTGATTACTATTTTCTTCAAAGTTTGAATCTATAGTTTGCCATTGTCCTTGACCTTGTTTAGTAACACAGTTGTTACTCTATCCTGTATTTGTTGTTTCCATTAATATATTATTATTTTAAAATATATATGTTTTTGTTACCTGATCTACTGTGATGATTTGAGTATACTAAATGTAGCAGTGATTCCTAAAGGACACATCCAAACCAACAGGAAGGAATGTTTCATTCTATCAGCAAGAACTTTGGTTTTTAGGAGTTTGGCAGATGGCGTTATCTGAGTCAGTTTTCCAATGGGGGCAATGAAGTATCGGCTATGATGGTACAAACACAAACAAAGACACACAAACACACACAAGAGCACACACACTCACTGAGAGATAGATAGACAGATGGAGTTGGTCTCTGCTGAAATACTTTGGAGACATGGTTCTGATTTCTCCCCTTTTGGAGTATTTTCAATTGCACAAGGTGTCTTGCAAATGAACCCATGTCTGAGGAAGACATGCATGTGTACTTCACATGCCACTTTTCACATAGCAGGAAGGTCATGTAATATTTTTCATGCAGCTGTCTTTTGACTGTGAACCATCCCATGAGGTCAGCTGTGGAATTTTCAACTTGTAGCATCACAATGGGGATCCACTCTTTGGATTTGGGGATATTTCCGATTTTCTTGATTCAGATTGGAATGATATATATATATTAGTTTTTGATGAAAATTCTGCATTTGATGGTAATGAATGTCGTGCATCTAGGAATCTGTAGAGTGCAGACAATGAATGGATGCCTACTGTTGTCTGGACTGGTCTGAAAAGTCCTGTAGCATCTGAGCATGTGTGAGGGCTGTACAGGTCTTGCAAAAAGTCCAGGTCAGATGATCCTGCACAAAGCTGAACTCCTAGTGGTCTCCACAACAGTGTAAGGGCCAAGGAGAAACACACTTCCACACAGAAGTTGGGAAGCTACCTTATGAAGGTGATCATAGATACGGGATTATTAATATATCCAGGTTGGCATCTATTATTTTTTTAGCTTTTGACTTTCGCAGCTGTGGGCATCTTGACAACCATCAACTCCCTGTAAGCACAGACAACTCTATAAGAACCTGAGGATAAATTTCCCTGTGCATGTCCCCTTGTGAAACTGCTTAAGCACCGCCTGGTTTACACACAGGTGGAATTTCTAGGTCAAAGTGTGCATGTTTACTTCTTTGACTAAGCACTGCCAGGTGGCTCCTCTGCATAGCTCTACCTGTGGCCAGGATTGTATTATCTAGCTTTCTAACTTTTGCATGTTGAGTAGATACATAGTGGGAGCACACTGTTTTTGTTGGTATTTTTCTTGGTATCTATTCTGATGCTTTTCACTGGGGGATTTTTTCCTGTGAAAATGGGCTTCCTCTACTTGACCTTATTTTCTTCTTTTTAAAATTTTTTCAATGTGACTTTTTAATTTTAGTTTTATTAAAGACATTGCCCCTTGCTTGCATAGTCTATATCTAAAGCACTAGTCCTTGCTCCAAGGCCCAGCTTGCTCTCAGCTGCCCCAGGAGGGGAACAGTCTTTGGCGGTAGACAAGAGACACCCCTGCAGGGGGCACAAGTGCTTTGGCCCTCTGGTGTCTTGCCCGCAGTGCTTCCCATGCTCACAGAGGGTTTCAGACACTGAGTCAATGGTCCAGGTGGTCTTTTGTTCAGTCTGATCTCAAATTGAGCTCCTCTGAGAGGTCATATTGAAGTCCTTGTGTGTACCTGATCCATCATTTTAAACAATATTCCAAGTTCACTTTTTGTGTGTACGTGGGTTCTGGGGATTGAACCCAGGGCCTTGAGCCTGTGAGGCAAGTGACCTACCTGAGCTACACCCTCAGAGACCCCTGTAAAAGTATTTCCCCTTTGCCTCGGGGTCCAAGTTGCCAAGGCTGACCTCAAACGTTCCTCTTGCCTCAGCCTCCCTGGTGGCTGGCATGACAGGCATGCACCTGGGACTGTCACACTCGAGCCTGTGATGGGAACTCATGTGCATCTGTCCAGGGCTGAGCATGGTTAGGCAGAGCTGTGCTCCAGGCTCCCTGCAGGGCTGTGGAGGCTTCTGCTGCCCAGCAGCCCTGGTGCCATGGCCAGGGCTCCTCCCAGCCGAGGGCAGGCAGCTGCCCATTGCTGTAGGCTGACCTTATTTTCTTCTTATGGCACTCGTCCGTTCTCTGGAGTATGTTGTATGGTTTGTCCATTAGGAGTCTAACAGGTCCTCTAGAACCTTCAGACAATTAGTAAAATTCCTAAACAGTAAGTGAGCACGAGCAGAAATTGGGCTAATATTTTGGGAAGAACAATGTTGGATGATATATTCATGGCTTGAATATATCATCCAACATGAAGTTATATTTTATTACTTACAAAATAATAAAATAATGAAGCAATACCATGGGCTGAGCTAAAATATATCCTTAGGATCTTAGGCATTCTGTAATAAATCTGTGTCACTTGAAGTATAGAGTTGATCGACTCTGAGTAATGAAACAGAAGTAAAGGTATCAAAGCAAATGATCATCTGTTTCCAATTTTCTGTGATTTGGTTCAAGTGGTAAAGTGGTGATATTTATTAATAATGGATCAAATAGGTTCATAATTGTTTTAGAGTACAATTAGATGCCTTCAAACTTTAGGCTACATGGGCACATTTGAGAACGGTTCCAGCCATTCTCTCATCCTTTGGGTCATTCCCCTCCTATGTCCTGTGAGACATTTTCTATGTGAGGCTTTAAGAAGAAGAAGAGAATATTCTGTAAAGAAAACCTTGTGATCTGTGCAGTATGAAGTTGAATGGATTCATTCGGAAATCAGAAATTCTATTGAAAGATATTTATTTGCATGAGCCAAATAAAACCTATTTTTAGGCATCCTGGTGAAGACAAGGTTTTATCTTTATGTCTCATTTTCTATGTTTTGTTGTTGTTGTTGTTGTTAGAATGAAATTCATATGTTGCCAGACCATTCTATCAGATGTGTAACTAGATGCCATTTAAATTACCCACTTTTACATGGTAGACAGTTTTTAATGAACACTGCCTGTCTGCACCTTTTTTAAAAACAGGACTGGGATCAGAAGCCCAAATACCAATGGTTAGCTGGAACATATTTTTCATTTGGCCTATCTGTCAGTATTCCCTGAGGTCATCTGTGCAATCAGCTTCGGTACTCCTGCTCCCTCACTGGATTTCATAGAAACCATATGCTATGTATGAATCAGGGACACCAATCCCACAACATAGCATTCTTGGAATATCCAAAGTCCCACTTTTCACTTCGCCATGCCTGAGATCAGCAGTAATATTTATCAGCAAATGTGAGATTTTCAAAGATCCAATTCTATGTGCTCCTTTCTCATAGAGCCTTAGGCAGGGATATAGCATACATAAATATTAAGTAAAGTCCATAGTTTTTAAAATGTCATCCATTGAATAGTTGACACATGTCTGAGATACTTTTTATTTTGGAGGAGGTATTATTTAATAGGGAATTCCAACAGCTACCTAATAGTGAAATGAGAAGTCTTGCATCCATTTTATTTTGTTTCTGATGATTTTTATGAGTAAGGGTAAGATACTTCCTTGTTCTGATGCAGATGTTGCCCACTTTTGTGAATGGATGCGGGGTGTCACCTACTACTTGCATATCTGCATATTGGGCTTGACACTGCTATCGTACTTGGTAGTTGGCAAAAAGTCAATACTGAAGTTAAGCTCTTGTGTTCTAGCAGCAGAGCTGAAGATCCTTGATGTGCCACCTTCTGCAATCCATGCTGCTCTCTTCATGTTCCTTATTGACTTCCTGGTGATGAGCATCATGGTCTCCTGGTCTTGAGAATGGCCAAGCATTGCTCTGTGAATGTGGAAGATGGGCATGTGGAAGGCTCCAGGGAGGAGGGATCATTGAACATGTACTCTAATCCATGTGCCTGTTGAATGACCTGTTTTTTTATTTTTGGGTTTTAAGGGAGACACTGCCCTAAAACACTTCTGTGCAGCTGTACACCCCTTAGTTCTGCTATGGAAGGGCTTGAGCAGCAGGCTGTCCCTGTGGTCAGGGTACAGACCTCTGAGTGTGGACTGAGATGCTACTGCAAGAACAGCACCTTGTCTCTTGTCCAACACAGACACACGGATCACAGGGGATGCGAAGGTGATGAAAGCGTATGCAAACGCATGCGCACAGCTCAGCCAGCGCCCTGTGGCTTCCGCCTCCACACAGACCCACCTCAACCACATCCCTGTGAAATCAGTGCTTGGAAATAGCTCAGTCGCCCACTGAGTGCCTGTCACCCTCCCCCAGGTGCTGAGACAGAGCCACCGGCCTGTGCCCCTCGTATTTTGGAAGCTAGGACACCAAGCCTGAGACTGAGCAGAGGAAAGAGCTCTGTCCTGGGGGTTCCCAGGGCTATAGAAGCCACGTGCAGCTCACGTTTTCTTTCCAGGGCTCAGTTTCCCCATCTGTGCCCTGAGAACTCAGAAGGTCTGAGATGAAGCATGGAGGAGCTGGGGGAGGGATGGAGACTGCCCTTGTTCAGGTGTTTCCTCGTCCCCCCGAGTGCACAGGCATGGACTTGAGATCCTCATGGGGGAGCCCCAGGGTAAACTGTGCCTAGGTCTTTGCCTCTGCCCTCTTGCCTTTAGAAGGCGCTGGGGACATGGAGCCCCTGTCTGGTACAGGCTGGCATCAGGTCCCCAGATATGCCCAGTTCAGGCTTGGCCCTGACACATCAACCACAGCAGGTTTCCAGCCATGCTTGGGGTGAGGAGATTAGAAGGGCTCTGCAGGCAAGAGAGGGCAGAGGGAGGCTTTCCTGACTCCTTCCTCCCTTTCCTGACTCTTTCCTCCCTGTGTAGGTGCTTCCTAACTGTGTCCTGGGTAGGTGGATGGGTGGATGAGTGGATGGATGGATGGGTGGGTGGATGGGTGGATGAGTGGATGGATGGATGGGTGGGTGGATGGGTGGATGAGTGGATTAATGGGTGAATGGATGGTAGGTGGATGAATGGATGAGTGGATGGATGGGTAGGTGGCTGGATGGATAGGTGGATGGATGCATGGATGGATGGATGAGCTAATGAGTGGATGTGTGGATGGATTATGATGTGTGGATGGATGAATGAATGGATGGATGGCTGGATGGGTGGGAGGATGGAAGGATGGATCATTCCCTCTGTCATCCCCAAGCTCTCCCCCAACAAAGGTGGGGGGTCACAGTGCTATCCACTTGGCAGGGTTAGCCAGGGGCATGGTCATGAGTTCCAAACCTGCCCTACCCACAGCACACTCTGCTCACTCTAGTTCCCTCCTTTTGCTCTGGCCACAGGGGTGCTCACAAGCTGCACATCTCCCTCTGCTCTGGGGCAACCCATCTGTGTTGGGAGCAGGAGACAATTGCTTCCTTGGACCCCTGAGCCTCCCACCTGATCCAGGCAACCTTAACAGACAGTAGCCACACTCTTGGTCAGATCCCAAGGCTGCGGGGAGCTCCCCAGTTTCTGCAAATGCCTCCTCTTACAGGGCTCTTCTTGTTTTCTTTCTTAAAACTTAGAGGTGGTGCTACTATGATAAAAACAAAATAAATCCTCTACCTTTCCTTCCTCTTAGTTGACTTAAAAATCACTTATTTTTGAGGTCACAGAGCTGGGCTATACATTATTAGTCTCCCACTAGCCTGCGGTACCTCTGCTGTGTGGGTTATGGGGTTCACTTTACAGGGACTGAAGTCCACTCTTTCTGAAAACACTGACTCTTCCCTCAGGCCTGGAGACGACAGAATGTGACTGGGACAGAATGAAAGGCTTGACCTCCCTGCTTTCATATTGTCTGACTCCTTTGTTGACCCTCCTAGAAGTGTTTTGTCCAAACCTATAATACAAGATGAGCCTGCCTGCTCTCTCTCACTCCTTTCCAGGCCAAGGACGCAGACCCTCCAGGACCAGAGCCACCAACCACGAAAGAGTGAACGAGGTGGCCTCCAAGTTCCTGGAAGCTCTTTCCCTGTTCCAAGGAAAGACATGACTATTCCTCCCTTTTGTTCCTATCCTGAACTGACCCCCCGAAGCCCCCTGAAGATGAGAAACTGATCTTTGAGCACAGCCCGTACTTCTCCATTCTTCCACTAAAAAATGTCTCTCTCCTCAAACTCATCCCTGGGACACTGGTTTTCCTGTGGAATGGGCTCTGAGCTGAGTTTGGTGACAGTGGTGAGACAGTCTCGTGAGCTTTCACCCTGCAGGGTGGCACTGTGGTCAGTGCTCCCACCATCATGGCTGGTTCCTTCTTCCTCCTGCTCACTCCCATGATCCTGACTCATGGACCTGACTGAGCTCCTGTATGATCTCTGCCACTCCCTGCTTTTTTCCTAACATTTTGGTCACTACTTAGGTTCTATTCCTCAGTGCACCCTCCTCTGGGGACCAGATGCCAGCCCCAGAGGTGGAGGCATGACCGCACCAGCATGGCTGTGTCTTTCCCTGAAGGGAGGCAGGGAGCCTGTCCTCCTTGGGCCCCAGCCAGGACACCTTCCCCACAGCTTGCCCCAGGCACTGCCTGTCACTCAGCCAGCCTGTGACTAGAGCCCTCATCCAGACTCCAGACCAGGGGTCTGCCAGGCTGTGGTCCCAGGCTTTTATAAACCCTCTCACCTTTTCCCCAAAATGGGAAAAATCCACAAAGCACCATCTTTCACTTACAATGTAGGGACACTGAATATATATATTTTTAAATAAACCCAACTTCTCACCATCTTCACCATTATTTCAAAAGAGAATGAAGACTTGACTCCATCCATCCATCCACCCATCCACCTATCCATCCATCCACCCATCTACCTATCCATCCATCCACCCAGCCACCTATCCATCCATCCACCCATCCACCTATTCATCCATCCACTCATCCACCTATCCATCCATCCACCCACCCACCCATCCACCTATCCATCCATCCATCCATCTACCTATCCATCCATCCACCCATCCACCTATCCATCCATCCACCCATCTACCTATCCATCCATCCACCCACCCACCTATCCATCCATCGATCCACCCACCCACCCATCCACCTATCCATCCATCCATCCATCCATCCACCCACCCATCTACCTATTCATCCATCCATCCACCCATTCACCTATCCATCCATCATCCATCATCCATCCACTCGTTCATCTATCTAGTATACTGGCAAAGTCTATTCATGGCCTGTTTTCCACCATTTCACCCCAGAGACCCCCCAGCCTGTGGGCTGTAGGTGGGAGCCCTGGTCTGTGTCCAGGGAAGCATCCTAAATGAGATCATTGTGGGCTTCCCTCCCCCAGCCCTGTCAGGTGCCAATCAGGAGGCCCTGCCTTGAACCTGTCCCTTCGTCCACACACGAATGCAGAGGACAGCAAAAGACCTTCTTAAGCAGCATCCTTGGACCCACCCACCTTTCTGAAGCCTCTGGAGGTGACATGGAATGAGGCTCTTGTCACTCTAAACCACATGGAACACTAGTGACAAGAGCAGAGATCTCATGGGCAGCAAGGACTAAACTCAGGGAATTGAGAGCCAGGATGCATCCTGGGTGAGAGGTGGCAGCCTGAGAATGCTAGCTCTCTTTGTCCCAAAGCCCCAAAGGTGTGAAGGGCGTGGTCAGAAAACAGCCTGTGACAAAATGTTAAATTGGTGCCGGGAGATGGCCACGTTGGCAATGCTGCCCCCTGGTGGGAAGATGGGGAATGACTAGCAGGAGAACTGCAGGGAGGCAGGGAGGCAGGCTGGGCCTTCCCAGGGCGGGGCTCCAGGATCCCCAACCTGTGAGGGTCGGCCTGGGAGCTCCAAGCCCTCAGCCACCCGCGTGGTTCTCCCTTTCCCTTGAGTTGTCCTAAGTGTCCCTCCCATCCTGGACATGTGGACACTTTCCCAGCCTCCCTTCCCTCTCCCCAAAGACCCTCCAAAGCCCTCCCCCTCAGAGCACAGGGACCCCCACATACGCACACCATGCCAGGGGAGGGTTCTGGTGCCAGGGAGGCGGTTATGGGGCTGGGAAGTCCCCATATCCAGGCGGGTGGCTCCTCAATGCTTTGTGGAAACTCCCCTGCCCACCTCATCAGCTGGCCAGGCCCACCCTTCCTGGTCACCCTGCCCATTGGCTCTGTCTGTGTGGAGGCAGGCCATGAGGGAGGCCGGGTGGGCAGAGGCTGGAGTGGGGGCCTGGACCACAGCTGCCTGCTCTGTCCACAGAACCCAACCACTGGCTAAGGAAAAATGCCAAACTGCTCACAGTTGGCCCTTAATGAACTCCGCCTCGTTAGCGAGGCCCTGGGGAGAGGTTTAGGAGATGCTCAGAGCTGTGAAAGGGCCCAGGACATCCCAGGATGCAGAAAGGAGGGGCGGGGAACAGAGTTACATAGAGGCAGGACTGGGCATCCCCCAGACCTGGGTAAGTGGAGCCGGGAGAAATCACAGGATTCACAGCTGGCCCTTGACCTTGAAAATCGCCATCTTTAGTCTCTGTTTTTAGCCTTCGTTTCACAGACAAGGAAACTGAGGCCCAGAAAGGGAGATGCCCCAGCGCAGGGCCACAAAAACCCCATCAGCATCATCCCAGACACTGGCTGTGAGGGGTAGCACTGCTCTGTCCTTAACTGACATGGGTACAATCCTCAAGAGTACCCTGTTATGTCGGACTGATGGACATATGTCACCTGACAGCCCCTCTCCATGACCTCTTATGGCCACTTCACAGACGAGAAAGAGGCTCAGAGAGGTGAGAATTTGCTTTGCACAGGGCCATGAGATTCTGTTTTTATAACTTGGGAATAAAGCTAGCGACCACTGAGTAACCTTTGAGGTCCTGCCAGGACATCGTCCACTCCTGGGGACAGAACTAAATGGTTCATGGACTGGGGCTGGCACGCACAGACCTGTCAAGCTGATAAGATGCAATGGATTCCTCTTCTCTCTGGCAAAGAACCTGCAGGCGGTGGCTTTGCTGTCCTGGATCTTTCTTGGTTTCCCAACCCAAGTGTCCACGGGAGCATCCTCTCTCTGTCCCCTGCATTGCCACCCTCTGTCAAGCTGCCTGTGTTTCCCTGGTGAATCAGCCTCGTCACGTTTCTGCTTTCGTCATTTAGGGTTCACCAGAACCTTGACACTCTCTCGAGTCTATTTGTAGGCGCACGATATTTTTAACGCTTGGGCACGTTGCTTTGACAACTCAAGCCAGATGTGCTCAGCTTTGTCCCTGCTGTCCCAGCCTCATCCCTGGCCCCTCCCTGCCTCTGCCCCACAGCTGCTTGTTTCTGGGAGCCCTGGGCCTGCTCTGTGATGGCAGGGACTCTCTGCTGGCCATGGGGCCCCACGTCTCCTGTCTGGGTGCCAGATGGGACTTTTCCTGTAGCATTTGGGCAGAAGTCCCAGCAGCCAAGGCCAACACAAATGGTGGTGACCAGCTAGGCAGGTCACATTTGGGAACCGGGAAGTCTGCTCTGTGGCTTGCTCCTCCTCCCTCCCTGAAGGGCAGAGCAAGTGGAGGTTGGTGACTCAGAGGGAGAGAATCTGCTGGAAAAGGCAGGTGTGTTGGGGTGTTTCCCTCCGTCCCCCTCCCGAGGAGCCTCCATTCATACCCCATCCAAGTAAGGGGCTTCTCAGAAGCCTGTGGGTATCTGAATGTGTCCCCTGGAGTTTGGGAGGTACAGGACTAGGGGGTTCTGACCCACCCATGGAAGAGGTGTGTTGGTGGCTGGGGATGCATTGGCCAGAGGCAGCCAGGAGGAGGGCAGTGACCTGCCTATGCTGCCCTGGGACCATCAGAGAGCCAGGGCCCCTGCAGACCCCAAGGAGGGGCAGGGGCATCCCTCTGCCCGGTTCCATCCTAGAGAAGGCGTGGACAGGAGGTGGCTCAGCACCTGAGAGTCAGGGCCAAGGGCACCCGGCCGTGGGAACAGCATGAAAGGCCTCCCTGGGCATGGCTGACACCTAGTATCTGCAGGTCTGCATAGAGTTCATCCAGAGGGCAGGCAAGAGCCATCCCACAGAGTGGACTGAAGGGTCAGAAGTGACAATGACCAGGATCTCCCCCAGGTGGTCCTATAGGTAAGCATTGGGCATTTGTGGTTTTAGCAGCTGCCCAAATGGTTCTCAGGACACCACGGGGCTCCCCGGGCCTGGCTGGCCTCGGCTTTTTCTATGCCCAGGTAGCTCTTCCCCACATGGCAAGAGGCCCAGAGCCAGTGGCCTGCAGAGCCCATAGGAGCATGGAGGTCGACCAGCAGGCCCAAGCCTTCGCCATCCACACGCCCTACCTTGTCCTGGGGAGGCAGGTTGTACCTCAGGAGACACAAACCTGCAGTCCTTGCCCTTCCCTCCCCTGGTTCTGAACCAGTGTTCATTGTCCACCTTGGGGACAACCCTATTAGGCTCCTAATCAGGCTTTGTCTCATTCTCCCTAAGGATAGGATGGATAAATTATTGAGAGAGAAAGAGAGAGAGAGAGAGAGAGACACACACACACACACACACACACACACACACACACACACGTACATGCGGGGGTGGGGGAGAGGGTACCAGGCCCTGCAGGTGGAAGGTCTGAAAAACACATGAAGCTACCAGGTCATGAGGACCTCTGTTTATCACGGCACCGTGGCAGGAACTGACCCTTCCGCCTCCTACAGAGCAGGTTCTGTTACATATCCCACTGGACAGATGAGGGGCCATGGTCAGGAGAGACCCTCAAGGTCACTCATCAGTGAGCATGTAGGGGCAGCTGTAGGAGCAGCTAGCGGGGCCATGGCCGGTGGGCTGGTGACCCTGGCTGCACCCCTCTGCCCTCGACTGGGCCTCTCCAGGGGTCTCTCCTCACAAAGAAGTGGCCAGCGGCCCCACCTCAAATCCCCTCCTCCCCCTTCCTGGAGAGGGGCAGGCAAGGCCAAGGGTGGCAGGAGCACCTCAAGGTAAGGGCCTGGGTCCCCACCAGAGCCCCCTGAGCTTGCCTCGTGGCTCCAGACTTGGCCCCCATCTGCAAACCGTCACAACAGCAGAATCCTCTCCTCTTGTCCCTAGAGATGAAGTCCTGCTTTCCAGTATTTTCCACCGATTTCCAGAGGTTTGATTCTGTGCTCAATTTGGTGTTTTTATTCTTAAAATGTCATCTGTGAGTCTGACAGGCATTTAACGTGACAGAGGCTCTGTGCTGGGTGCTCCAGATGAGGCAGGGAATAACCTGGGCACAAGGCCCTGCCTCTGGGGAGGGGACAAGGTCAGGACTCCAGCCCTGCCCTTGGCTCGCGGTGGGCAGGCAGGTCGGTGGGCATCACACTCAGCCTGTTGCTTTGGCTCTTGGGAAGTGTGCCTCGCACGCCCACACTGACTCAGGCAGGATTTTTAGGGGTTTTGATTTATACCCAGGAAGTCACATGACTGCTTTGGCCCACCAGTAGCAGGACAGGACAAAAGAGCCAGGAAGTCCTTGCTGGGTCCCCAAGCTGCAGATGGCCACCCTGTTTCTGGGTCTGAAGCTCCTGTCACCACCCCTTCCCAGGCATCCTGCCAAGGAGACTCTGGGTCCCCACGTGCAGGGATCCCTCCCCTCCACCCTCCTCGCTGTCCCCAGGACTGAGTCTGGGTCTTGGTCCTGCTCAGCTCTGAGTGGGGGGCGGAGGAGGCAGAGAGGAAGAGGGGACGGGACGCAGCCTGCTTGGAGTCACCCCCATCCTGAGCTCCAGCCCAGGCCCGAGCCTGAGAGAACTCAGGGATTCTCAGGGGACCCCCTGCACTCCTGCCACACCTCCAGGGGTGCTGGGTTTCATGAAGTTTGAAAGGTAGGTATCTGTCACCCACTAGCTCATCTCCCTTATCATCACCACAGATGGAGGAAGAGAGTGGGGTGGGGGGCAGCCTAGGGGCCCAAGGTCTGTGAACACCGGGGAGGAGGCTTGTCCCCTCCCCTCCTGCTCTTCTTCCTGGGCAGCCCTGGCTTGGCCTCCACTGCCCACAGCTCACAGCAAGAGGGGCAGAGCTCAGAGCCGGTTCTTTCCAGTCCTGTCCCCAGGGCCGCTGCCCCTGGACAGTGCTGTGCAGGAGGCAGGCTGGGTCCTCAGCCCTAGGGCTGCCTCTCTCTGCCCTCCACCTCGCGCCCCTGGTCCCACCGAGCAGCCCTCACCTCGAGCCAGGTTCCCAGAGATGAAGCGGAAGAAGAAGCTGATGATGTCGCCCAGGTGCTTTTTGCAGCCATGCTGGCACTCCTGCAGCCTCAGGCGGGGTCCCTTGCCGTGCCCCGCCATGCCCCGCCTGGGGACCCCAGGCCCAGCGCCTGTCCCAGGCTCTGCACCACAGGCCACAGGGCAGGCCGCCGCCCCCTGCTCTCCGCCTCCTCTGCCTGCCTCTCCCAACCTGATGCTGAGTGCCTTTCTTTTTCTAGAACTTTCTCTTCCCCCACCCACTTCTGGCCTCTCAATACCGGCGTCTCTTCTCTTGGCCCCTATCTCTGTCCCTGTTGCCTGCTCTCTTGGTCTTTCCAAAGACAAGCTACCCCGCAGCCCCGAGGCCCAGAGGCCCTGGGCAGCCAGAGCCCCACAGCCCCTGCCCTGGACGTGTCTCTCCACCAGCCCGACCCCTGCCTCAGGACCCTCCACCTTGCACCTGGCTCCTCAGCCTCCCAACCCAGGAGCTCGCTGTCCCCGCGCTTGTACGGGAGGGGACTGGTGAGGGTGGGCAGGGCTCCCGAGCTCCCAGCACCCAGGGAGGAGCTGCCACCAGTGTGACTCTCACTAAGGGTGTGATCTCACTGCAGAGGGCCCCGCCAGGCTCCCACCTCTCCGCAGCCACCTAGGAGGCTCAGTGCCAGGGCCCAGGCAGAGCTGGGGCAGGGGACCCTGGTCTTTGGCTTTTTCTTGGTCTCTGACCTCTACTCACGGATCCCACCCTGCAGCCTTACTGGTGCAGCATGAAGAGGTGGGAAGGGGTCCCTCCGATGAGATTAGGGGAAGATGTACCTGGAGCAGGAACTGCTAACCCCGCCCACCCCCAGGCCTTCTGAGCCCCAGTGAGCACCTTCAGCCCTAAGTGTGACCCTGTGAGCTGTTGTGCTGCGTGTGGCTGAGAACGCCAGCTCCACATCTATTCTCCCTGCTTCTTTGTCTATGGAATTAGCTTCTATTGAAGATGGAGATAGGCCCAGCCCCCCAAATTACCATTCCCCCCACCTTCCTTGCAGACAGCATGGCTGAGTTATGGCCCATGAAATGTAAGCCTAAATCTTCCAGAGGTTTCCGAAAGTGTTGCTTTCCTGATGGAAGCATCACCAGTTTCCCCTTCCACCAGATTTCTTCTACCTCTTGCCTGGAATGAGGCCATGATGGTGGAAGCCAAAGCAACTATTTTGCAACCATGAGGGCAAAAGAACAGATGTTGACTCACATCCTCAACTAACAGCGAGGGCCTGCCACCTCCTATCTTAGATAAAGCCGTTGCTACTTGGTACTTCTGCTACATACAAGTGCAGGCAAGTCACAAGATCCTCTCCAGTGTCAAGGAAGAATGCTTCACCTTGTAGCTTCTGCTGATCAAAGAAGATGCAGAGTTTCATGGGCTGGCTTGTGTGTCATGGGTTGGCATGCTGCTCTGAGCTGGTCACTTGGCTCAAGGAGTGGCTGGGCAGCAGACCTGGCCAGGGCAAGCAGCACTGCCCTGGGGCTTAGTCAACCACACATTCCATGGCACAGTGTGCCTGAGGCTGGCTAGGACACCTGTGGTGCCACAGGTGTGTGTGTGTGTGTGTGTGTGTGTGTGTGTGTGTGTGTGTCTCAGTGGGAGAATCTCGGGTTCTAAGCAAAGTCTACTTTTTTGGCAAAAATCTCCTCTCCTTCTAAGCAAACAGCCATTGCTTGCTGCTGGGCTGTGCCAGAGGTGAAAGGTTGCCTGAGTCCTGAGCTGCCCTCCACCTCGCCCTCTCCCCCAGCTTGCAGGATCTGGTGTGTAACGCTCCACAATGATGTAAAGGTGCTGCAACATGAGTTCAGAGCCCGGGCAGCGTGGGGACTGAGGGCACAGGCCGGTTGTGCAAGCAGGTGGCTTGTACTCTTGTGGTGTGTCTGCTACATGGCCACCGTCCCCTGAACCCACACCTGGTAAGTCCCTAAGACTTCTCAAGGAGGACAAAATTCACATCTGATTTGCAGACAGACCTGGAGGAACTGTTAGCACCAAGTCCAAGCAGATATTAGGGCCCACTTGGGGATAGGAAAAATGGGACGTGTTCCCGGGGGGCAGAACTTTGTGGACATCTACTTACCCCTGTTGTCTGGAAGGAGAGATGGCCGAGCCACAGATTTACCTTGACCATGGAAAGGTGCTAACCATTTGTTCAGGGCTCAGGGAGGCGGAGGGGACAGGATTGGGGCAGTGGTGACAAGGAAGTCTGGGGAAGAAGCCAGAGTGAGGCTACCAGAGTCCTGGGTGAACTCTTGGAAAGGTGCCCAGGGATGGGCAGGGGCCTGGGACCCAGGGAGACCCGAGGACCTGCTCTGTGCAGTGGGGCCCCCCTGCCCACTTGAGTGCCTGCTCAGAAACAAGGTGCCCTTCTCGTAGTTGCCTAAGGTTCCACTGGTTCAGCACAAGAATCCCTCCCGCTGTCTGGCCTGGCTGCTGAGTGCCCAGCCAGCCACCAGGTGGCAGGTCAGCCAAGTGTATGCCACGCATCACAGAAAGGGCCACCATTCCCCTCCCGGCCTCCCCTCACACATATCTAGACGTGGACCTGCCTGTATGGCTGTCCTGCTGCTGGGGTCCCACATGTCATTGTTACTGACCAAGGGGCTCACTGCAACAAAGTGCTTTCAAACCCCACTGTCCTTACGTGTCCCACCCCTGGATGGCCTTGCCCAGAGGTGGAGAGGTCTACTGCTGCGAGGTTGAGACCGTCCTGTTAGATGCTGGACATGCAGCTTCTCCTGCCCAAAGGACGGTCCAGGAACCAAGGGATGAGGTGAGGCTGTCCCCACCCCATGCCCAGCATTTGGCCCGTGTCTCCAGGGCTCTGGGCTCTGGATCAGAGATATCAGATTCCAAAGGAAGAAGCCATCTCTGAAGGTGAGATGCCATGGCTCTGCGGAAGCACAGGCTGAGAAGCCACCTGGCCATCATGGGCTCCTTGTACCACTTAGACTAATGGATGTAACAGAGCGTTGGCTAGGTGGACGGGCCTGATGGTCAAGGGATGAAGACGCTGCAGCTACACAGCGAGGGATCCATAGGACCCAGATGACATCTAGCAAGTTCTCCAGGGAACCCTGGGACAGTGCCAGACACAGTGATTAAGGTCAGTGTCAGGTGGGCACAGTGGCACACACCTGTTATGCTGCCCACTATGCGGGAGGCTGAGGCAAAAGGATTGCAAGTTTGATGGTAGCCCAGACAACCAAATAAGTCCCTGTCTCAAGAAAATAAAATAAATAAAACAGTGGGGCTCATAGCAATCCCTCAGAGGTGGACCACAGAGGGCTCAGATCTCTAAGGGGGGAGGGATTTGGATCTCTCCACGGGGGACTCTTAGCTGAGGCCCCTGTGGTGGGTTAAAGATGGCCAAAGTTTCGTACCCCAGCTCTACACAGAGGCGGAACCTGTTTGTTCTCCCCTTGAATCTGTGCTACCCCTGCACTTATCTTGATTGATTTTTTTCCCTTAACTTCCCTGATGGAAGTGTCTACCAAGTAAGAAGCTGGCTTACCCTGAGGCTGCCATGCTGTGAGGAAGCCCAAGCAGCCACGTGGACAAAGACCCACACTGAGGCACCACAAGGCAATTCCCAGGAGCTTCACGCCCATCCCAGCCACCAGCAAAAGGCAAATTATCACAACTGGTAACATGCCAAGTAGAAGAACCATCTAGGAGGAGCCCTGCCCAAATTCCTGACCCACAGGAGAGAGAGAAACAAAATAGCTGTTCCTTTAAGACACTATAGAGTATGTTGTTAAGTAACAAGAAGAAACCCAAACTTGCCCCTCAACTTCGAGGGTGGTGGGCTCAAACAACTCCCCTCTGTGTAGAGATCCTCCTCACAAATCACCTCTCCCCTGGCTCCACCTGACCTCCTGCCTCTACTTTTGGTGAAGATGGCAGCTTCCCAAATCACGGAACCAGTTTCCAGAAAAATCTGCATCCAATCTGATATTTCATTTGGAAATATAATATCAGTTGAATCTTGGTGCTTCAGACACGGTAAAATGCTGGCAGTATATCTCGATATATTCTCACAGTTTAGAGGCAAGTTAATTTGACTTTCTGTTTCCAGATCTCTCTGCCGTCCCCTTTCCAGGAGGATGCTGGTGGTGGTCTCCTGGTTTTGCCTGCAGCTATGATGGGAGCCTGGGAGGAGTAGGTCCCAGACACAGAGGGGCTCAGGGGCTGAGGAGACTGCAGGGCTCCACTCTGGGAGGGGTGGGGCTATGTCCTTTGGTCAGCAGTCGCACTGTCACACAGAAGCATGTGGCTGGTGCTCCAGGGCTGCTTCAGGAATAGCCCAAGGGGTGGGGGAGACGCTTCCCACAGTGGCAGGGCTTAGTCACATCCTTGTTCGTTGACCCTCCAGAATTTCTACAAACCTGTCCAGGCCTGGAGCCCGCGCTGCCCTGCTTAACAGCCTGGATCCGGCTGTCCACAGTCAAGACCCAGGTTAAGCGGGTATTATTCTGGCTAAACAATACAAGAAACCGAAGGCCCACAGCCCTGGCGAGGAGTCAGACTTGAGAAGCAGGTTTGTTGGGTTGGCTGCCTCAGCCACGCTCCGAGAGGTGTCCTGCCAGGAAGAACCTTAGGAAGGACCTTGCTGGGGAGGACACACAGCAGGTCGGTCCCAGCTTCTGGGTTATCAAGAAGGGCTCCCTGGAGCTTCTGGGCTGAGGCTGGGGTGCTTCTGCTGGCTGAGGCCCCACCCCGCTGCCACAGAGGCCACCACCTTTGCCCACCTCCCAGCTGCAACTCTGGGGTCTTCAGCCCAGGAGTGACTGCCCAGGGCACAGCTGAAGCTGGTCCAACCCTTGTCCTTTCTTCTCCAGGTCCCTCAGTCCCTCTCACTCTTTGCCAAGGTCCCAACCAACCGGAGCCCTAGGACACCGCACTGGACCTGGGCTTCTGCTCTCAGCCACTCCAGGCCCCATCTCTCTGGCCCTGCGCCTGCAGAGTGGAAAAACCCGGCCAGGAGGGCCAAGTGTCTGGGCCGCCCGACTTCCACAGACCCTGGAGTGCTCAGGACTGCGTGCCCGGCCTCTCTGAGCACATGGACAGACAGCACTGAAAGGCACCTATTGTCCTCCGTACCCAGAGCCCACAGGGAGCAGAGGCACCTCACCTGCACACATGTGCACAAAGCCCCTGATGTGGCCACATCGTGGAGTCGTCCTTGAGGACACAAGGATGCACAAGATCTGTTTGGACTGGGGAATGCGGGCTTATCAAGGTCTGGGTTCCTCAGTCTGTGGGGTCCCCAGGAGACCCATGTCACGGTGGGCACCCTGCTCAGAGCACGCCAAGGTGCTCCAGGTTCCACACTTCCCAGGGCCCCAATGCCGGTGACCTGCTGAGCCATGTGTCCACTCCAAGCACCCATGGACTTTTATGTAAAGGAGGGTGACAGATTTGAAATGCCTGCTTCCATAATTACATAGAATCTCATTTTTTGCTTTCGTATCTCTTCTCACTGCCTGGTGTGGGGTCCAGTAAATGTGTCCTCCTAGGGAAGTGCACCAAAGGAGGGGAGCCACTTGGGCCTTGTCAAGAGCCGCAGGCAAGAGGCCCCGCCCATTAGGAAGCGCCCTGAGTTGGGCGTGGCCGTGGGCGTGGCTTTCCCATCTCTTCCATTTCCCACCTTCTCTCCCATCATCTACACTCTGCGGGGCTGCTGCTTGGCCAAGGACACACCAACCAGCCTCAGCCCCATCCTGAGCCACCACTGCCTGCCAGCGGGAGACGCAGAGGTGAGGGTGGGTGACGTGGGACCTACAGGAAGAGAAGGAAGCCTCAGCTCCATCACCCCCCTTGGATCCACCAGGAAGACTCAGAGGCCAGATTCAGAGGCCAGGAGGGACTCTGGGTTTCAGGGGTACAGAGCCGTGCCTGTTAAAGAGACCCAGAGTCCCCTGGATATACAGAGGCTGCACCTGCCCCCCTGCTCTCCCTTCCCTAGCAGACGGAAAATAGAGTGTTTTTATCTTGCTGCAGGACATGCAGCTCGGTGAACATGTGATCAGCCCGTTTCTACCACCTGCAAAACCTATCCTCCCCCACAATAAATACGGGGTGCACAAGGGACCTAAGAGTGCATTCAAGTGTGCTAGCACTTCCATGGGAGAGGCTGGGGGACAAATGCCAGCTAAAGGTGACAGCAGCACAGATGGGCAAGGGCTCCTGTGGGCTGGAATGGTGCAGGCAGGATGGGGACTTGGCGGGTAGCAGCCCTGTCCCCTCATGCACACTCAGGACACTAGGAGTAGTTGCTATGTTTGCTGCCTAGCCTAGGCCCCTCAGGGGGCTCCCTCCACTTGTGCCCCATCAAGCCTGAGAGGCTGGGCCCTTGATCGTGCCCATTCTCCAGCCCGAGGCTCCCTGGAAATCACACAGCTAGAGGACGTCCAAGACAGTGAGCAAGGCGCAGGTCTGAAGGACAAGTGTGTACCTCAGAGGCAGACTCTCACCCGTGTGTGACATCACGAGTGTGCGGAGTGTGTGCGTGGGAAGGGCAACTGTGCATGGCCTGCAGGCGTGAGGGCTGTGTGCCCATGTGTGCAAGGTGGTTGTGCCCACCTGTGTGTGGGGAACACGGGCATGCGTGCACAGGTTAAGTGAGGTGTGTGCATGTGTGTGAGATGGTGGGGGCTGCCTCTGCCTCTCCCTCTCTGTCACACTCACCAAACACCAAATATGGCCGTCAGCAAGCACAGGACGGCCATTTCTGCTAGTTCCTCTGTGAACCCCTAGGATGCCAGCTCTGCACACTGGGGCACACTGGGGCACACTGGAGGGCTGAGGGCAAGCCTCCCCTCTCCAGGCCCTCATGCCCATCCACATATGCGCCTTGTGTCAGGGGTACCAGGCCCTCTTTTTACAGAGGACTTGGAAAGGACAGAGAGATGCCCAAGGAGACCTGGCAGGTGGGTGCTGGGTCGGGAGGAACCTGGCTTCTGAGACCGCGGCTCCGTCCTCGCAGCCACCCACTCCCAGCATGGCCTCAGCCCTGTGTCCCCACGCTCCCTGAGTCCTGCCCGGAGCTCACTGCCCTGATGAGACCCGGGGGCGAGGCTGAGGCCTCAGAAAGGACAGAGCTCCAAGCAGATCCCCTGCCCTCAGCCCCAGCCCTACCTGAGCCCTGCGGGGCTGCGCTGGACAGAATCCACTTGACCAAGCAGCACCGCATCAGGGCCTGGCGGGTGAGCCGCGGCCGCTGCCACTTGACACTCTCCTTCTTGCTCAGCGGTGTGCGCCCAGGGTCCCCCAGGAGACTGCCGTCCGACGCCTTCATGGCCTCCTGCAGCAGAACAGGCAGAGCATCCTGAGCCGCTGATCCCAGAGGGGCCTCGGGGACATTGCTGGGCCACCTGACATCGGGTGAGGTCCGTCTTCACCTCACCCAGGGCTTGGAGAGGCCCCAAGCTCTGCTGCCCCACGGGCCTCCGTGGCCCCTTCCATGTCTTCTCTGCCCCATCTCTAAGGTTTCTTCCTCTCTGCACCCTGCTCTAGCGTACGATGGGGCCCCCCAAAAGAAGGTGGTGAGGATTCCGGGGTGGGAGGGGAATGAGGGTGAGCCTAGATCCGCTGACTGAAGCCCCCGCCTGAGAAAAGACCAGATTGCCAGAGCTGGTGGTCACTCAGAGGTCCCAGTCCAAGCCCCTCCCTCTCTTCACTAAAGCCCGCGGACAGCAGTGGGTGTCCCTGTGCCCCGGAGCCTTTGCTCTGCCTGCCTTTTTTTTTACCTATGGCAAGCTGAGGATGGGTGAGTGGCTGATGGTCACCACAGGAGGGGCACACGGATGGATCCCACCGCCCAGCTGTGCAGTGACCTGAAGAAGCAACTCAGATGGCTAACGGGAGGGATCCCGGAGGAGAGAGTGGGTGGTTAAGAGACGGAGGGGCCTGAATCGGAGTTGGTGTGAACTGAGAAAGGACAGCCCCAGAGCAGTGGGACTTGATTTCCTGTAACAATATTTGAGGCCCCTCCATCATCCTGGTTTCCAGACCACCCGGGTCTTCAGTTCCCCAGGGGCAGCCGCGTGGCCCCTTCCGGCCAGCTGCAGTCAGCCGCAGTGGTCCCTCTGGGCATTGCTGTGCCTTTGTGTTTGGTACCTGTGGCCATGGGACAGGTTCGGCCCCTGTGATTGGGTCACGGCCCCCAAGCAGCCCTGGGCTCATGGTATCCATGTGCTAGTCTTGGGGCTCACGGGACTGTTCTGAATGGCCAGGTTGTCAGCCATTCAGAGCCAGGGCCATTGAGGTGTCTGCAGAGGCTTTACGGGTGTGACCTTCATACAGTTCTGAAAAGCCTTTTGTGGCTTAGCGTGAGTGACAGGCAGATGTGCAGTCGGGTGGGGGAGGGAGGCAGGGAGCCAGTCCTGTCACCGTCTCCACGGAGGGACAGGAAGCCAGGCTTAGGAGTCGGATCAGGACAGCCAGAGGCCAGTGAGGCCTCTCTGTGAGGCTGGGTGATGCTGGCCCCTGTCCCAAGGGCACCAGGCCTGGGACCCTCAGTGACCTCCTGGTCTTGCTGCCCCTGGAACCAGAGGCTATGCCGGGCCAGCTCAGTGCAGACACTGGCTCCGGGGTCAAAGCCAAAGCCCAGCCTGGAGACCCATTCCCTGGCTGCCGGACACAGGAAGCAAGCCCCTGGCCTCCATTCCGTCTTGCTTGCATTCTGTAGGAACCATCTGAACACGGGAAGAGGCCCAGCCATGATCCCTGAATTGCTGAGGGGCTTGCTGCGTTCTGGAGGCTCCAGGTAGAGGACAACCCTCCAGTGGCTTCATGGCTCATGGCCCCACAGTGACTCCGGGTCAGATTTGGATGAAGTGACCCCTTGGCCGGCCAGTGTGCAAACCCCTGATGCTGGCTCTCAGGCCCCCTCAGCCAGGTCCCAGCTGTCAGTTCCCCTGTCCACAGCTGTCCCCACCTCCCCAACACACCTCCTCAGCAATACCCCACAGGCCCCCTTTCTCCATGCCTGGCCCCGCTGTGAGGGGCATCAGTGGTGCCCAGAGCTGCAGCCTGGGTAGGGCCGACGGTGCTGATGGGCAGAAAGGGGGCGAGAGGCGGGTAGAGGGCCCAGGGGTGCCCAGGGAGGCACACACACAGGGACCCTACCCTGGCTGGTCGGAGAGGCACCTTCTCCATGATTAAAGATCTTATTCAGGAGAGAAATGGCCTCCGTGAATAAAGGCTTCGCTTCAGCCAAGGAGCGGGCAGGGAGGCGGGCAGCTGCTGCCTCTCAGCTCCCAGGTTCCTTGCTGAAGGATCTGCGCCCGGGTTGGTGGGCGCGTGGGAAGGAGAGGCCAAGGTGGTCCTCAGGTCACCTCTGTGAGTTCACACCCCAGGACAGCGCTGGTGAGGGCAGGCGAGGGCCACCCTGGCCAGGCGCAGCTCGGTCACAGGGATTCTGTCTCGCGGGGGCCAGGCTGGGAGAGGCCTGTGGTGTCCCTGGCTTCCACCCCATGGTGGTTCTATCCACCTGGGAAGGTTGGGAGGCCCACGGGCAGGCCGAGCCCCCTGGTGCATGTCTGTTCTGAGCCTCAAGTCGTCTCCTTGCCACCTACAGGGCGGGAACACCACCCAATTACACAGACCAGGAAATGACACCCCGGGACAATTTGGGATGTCCCAGGACTACACTGGCAATGCCAAGGCCTTCTGATGCCAAAGTTCAGGTGGCCTTGGCCACAGGCTTGGCCAGAGTGACTGGTCATAGGGCCAGGACCCTGGAGAGCTCACAGAAGTTTTGGGGTTCCCCAGCCCCCGCAACCAAGTCAACAGTCTTTCATGTCCCGGGGTAAGGGGCCCTGGTGGGGAGCCCAGGAGGGGTGGTGTTGGGAGGCCTGGGCGGGGCTGGGATGTTGGGCTGCCTGCCTGAGGGGCCGGGGCCCCACCTGTGAGCCCCAAGGCAGGGCCTGTGACCGCCTCCTTGTGAGGTAGGAGTAGGTTCCTAGGAGGCTGGAGGGGGAGGCCCAGCTATCCACACAGCCTCAGAGAGGAGCCAAGGCCTGGGACTAGGCCCATCAGGCTGTGGGAGAAGGGGAGGAGGCCGGGGAGTGACCACTAGGTCACTCTCATGAATATTTGACACTTGTCTGTCTGGGAGAGGATCTGGCGGAGCTGTCAGGAGTGTTCAACAGCCGACCTGGCACCCCTCCTCTTGGCCGCGGAGGCTGCGGGCTCTGAAGAGCGGGAGCCCTGGGAGGCCACCCCGTTGCTCCTTGCCCAGTGCTGAGAGGTGACCAGAGGAGAGCTGGGGCAGGAGGAGCCCATAAGTCACATCCCCTCCCCCCTTGGCTTCCTGCGGAGTTTCAACAAAGGCCACCCGGCCTGCCCCACCTGCCTCCTCTGCTCCTCCTGCGCTGGGCTTGTCCCTCCACTGAGGGGGCACTGATGCCCCTGCACTGGACACTTGTCCTGTGGATGCTCAGGGGCTGGCTCAGGAGTCTGGTTCTGGGAGCACCCCCTCAGCCTAGGAGAACCCCTGGGTCCCCGTCCCAGCACTGCTGTCTTGGACTTGGGAACCTTGTCCTCTTGGAACTTATCCTATTTTTTTTTTCTGTTTTCAGGTGCATTTATTTTCTTCTTCCAAAAGAGGTGGGTCCTGCCATGTGTCCACAGCTCCTCGTGTCACAGACCCTGGCACCCATGAGACCCTCACCCCCCAAACTCCACAGGAAAAAACCCATCCATCCAGCAAGAACGTGGGTGAAAGGCATGCAGACAGCCCTCCAGTGGAAGGGGACACGGAGATGGTGACGAGCCCCTGACCACATGGGCAGCTCCATTAGACTCTGGGACCTGTGAGCAGAGCCACCCAGAGAACCATCTCCTCTCAATGGCCAAGATAAAAAATAGTGACAGCATCGAAGGTCAAGGCGGATGCAGGGACCCTGGACCACTCCTTCCTCGCTGGTGGCAGGCAGGACCCTGTGGCTCCTCTGAACAACGGCTCTGCAGATTCTTAGAAAACTGAAGACGCATCGACCGCCCAACCCTCCCATCACACTCCGGGGCACTGGTCCAAGACAGCTGGAAATACGTGCTCCAGCACTTACACACGAGAGTTTGCAGCAGTTTTATCTGTAAGAGCCCTGAACTAGAACCCTCCCAGGTGTCCTTCCATGGGGGAAGGTTAAATACACAGTGGTGCGTCCATGTCACGGGCTCCGCATGAGAGCAAACAGCCTGGGTGAATCTCTAGGTTGCCAGGCTGGATGAAGGAGGCCAATCCTGAAGGTCACGTGCTGTGTGATTCTAGTTATGTGACATTTTGAAATGACATTTTAGAAATGGGGAACCAATTAGAAGGCCAGGGGTTGGGGACAGGGAGAGGCAGGCGGGAGAAAGGGTGGCTGTCAGAGGGCAAGAGGAGGGGTCCTGGGGCAACACTGTGTTCCTTAACTGTGTCTCGGACTTGGGAACCTGTGCAGCGCGCGCGCGCACACACACACACACACACACACACACACACACACACACACACACAAATGAGTACATGCAAAACCAGGGGAATCTGAATAAGATCTGGGACTGCATCCCCGTGGATACTCCAGCTGCCATATTGTACTAGCTTTGTAAGATGGAAATCAGGTAAAGAGGTTGCAGGACTCTGTTGATTTCTTACCACAATCAGATCAATAAAAAATTCAAATTGCAAATACTCTCATAAAAAAAGAGTATTAAAAATACAAACAGAAATAAGGCCTTTGATAAATACCCATGAACGGCAAGGTGATGACCCTGATGTTCTCCTGAATCCACCGGAGTGACCTTCACTCCATGGGCTCCTGCCTGATTCTGCCTCATTTTAACTGGTGACAGAGTTGTCATTGTCCACAGGCCCCAGGATGGCCAGGGCAGGGTGGCAGAGATTGATGAAGCCAGAAGACCTGGGTCCAGGGGATCCACAGAGTCCCTGGTGACATAGGTGTTCAAGACCATGTCCCAGAGACAGTGCCCAGCAAGGCTTACAAGATTCCCTCAAGGTGGCACACACCTGTCATCCCAAGGGCTTGGGAGGCTGAGGCAGGAGGATCGCGAGTTCAAAGCCAGCCTCGGCAACTTAGCCAGGCCCTAAGCACCTCAGTGAGAACCAGTCTCTAAATACAATACCAAGAGGAGCTGGGGATATGGCTCAGTGGTTAAGTGCCCCTGGGTTCAATCCCTGATACAAATAGATAAATAAATAACTTTCGTCAAAGGTAGAGGCTGCAGGTAGCTGGGCAACTCTCTGCCGGTCACCCCAGAGCCAAGACTCACAGGTAGGCCAGGGGCAAGTCTAGGCTTCCTTCCAAGTCCCCCTGGCCTGTGGGGGTGGGGGAGGGACCTGGGCTCCCCAGAGCAGGGTGACACACTGCTGTGTGCTGGTACGGGGTTACGTGTCAGGAGAGGTCACTCACTGAAAGCTCACACCAACACAGAGAGGTTCCTCAGAATTACCCCAGTCCCCGCCCGAAGCCCAAATCCTGCAAAGGCTCCTCTGCACACCCTCTTACCAGGCCACCAGGACCCCAGGTGTGCGCTCTCCCTGGCTTGACAGGAGCACCCCCCACCTGTTTAATGTCCAGACTGGGGTTGCCCCGAGGTCACAGGCTCCCGGGAGATGCCCCTGCATGGCATGAGAGGTGACTTAGTACCCCTCCAGCTCCCCTCACCACCTCTGTACAAAGAGGGGGCCTGGCCCCATCAGGCCGCGCAGGTGGAAATGGGACGCAGTCGATGTGTTTTTGTGGCATTGCTGGGTCCCCTACTTGCATGACGGCTGTCAGCTTTCCCTTGACAGTACTGACTGAAAGATGCCCCTTCAGCTGGGCACAGAGGTACCCACCCAGCTGGGGAGGCTGGGGCACGGGGATTGCAAGTTCCAGGCCAGCTTCAGCAATTGAGCAAAGTTCTGTCTCAAAATAAAACTAAAAAAAGGCTGGGGACCGTGGCTCAGTGGTCAAGTACCACTGGGTTCCATCCCTGGTATGAAAAAAGAAAATGCCCCTTCCCGGGAGTGTATCAGAATTTGAAATGCCAGTTAATTAAGAAAAAATAACTCGCACCTGGTGAAGCATGCAAGGCACAAACAGCAAAGGCAGATGTTGTGGCTTGACTATGATTCATCCCCAAACCCATGGAGCAGTTGAGTCCCCAGAGCCTGACGTTAGTGAAGGGTGGGCACTTAACAGGACTGCGTGTGTTTAGAGGTGGGGCCTTTGACAAATGGTTAGGTTAGATGAGGTCAGTGGTGTGGGCATATGATTGAATTGTTGTGGCTTTATAAGGACAGGGAGAGACCCCAGACTCAGAAAAACACATGCACTTCCTCCATGGTGTGATGCAGCCTAAGGAACCCTCGTCAGAGCCTGCACCCTGCTTCTCTGACTTCCAGCTCCAAAACTGTGAGCTAAGTGAACCTCTTGTCTTAAAAAGGCAGCCTGCCTGAGGTATTTTGTAATAGTCAGTGAAAATGGACTATCACAGGGGAGGACAAACAGGCTAAGAAGCTTGTGTTTCTCATCCCAGCCGAACCTGGCCCAGCAGTGACGCCTGAAGGTCTGAGCTACCCCACACAGTGGCCACAGCCACATAGGATTATTGAACAGGTGGTGTGGACCTAGTCCAAACTGAGAAGTGATATTCTGTGTAAACACACTCTGGGTTTCAAATATTTGTGTACCGGAAGCAAAAATAGCTCATTAATAATATTTATAGAGATTACCTGTTGAAAAGACAGTGTTTACACTGGTTTCCAGTTAATTAACCTGGCTGGGGGTGGGCTTCAGGCCAGTTGGCATAGTGTCAGACCACCGAGCGCAGAGGGAAGAGGTCTGTGGTCAGTCAGACTGGAGGGCTGACCTCAGGGGGCCTGGAACCTGGGACCCTCACGACCCAGCTCGGTTGCCTGGACAAAGAGTCCGACTGCTCAGGGCCTCCCTAGTACACCCTGGCTGGTTTCTGAGTGGTTAGGTGAGGCGTGAACACAGAGCCCCAGAGGGAGACCACCACGGGTCTCCACCCTCTGGTCCTGCGTCAGGCCGCTGCCCAGGACAAGGGGGAGAGGTCAAGTGCATGGCCAGTAACAGACTTGCCGCCCTCGGCAGGTGCTTGCTGGGATCTGCTGGGAGATTTCCACCCCTTCGGGGGCTCCGTGGTCAGATTCAGGGGAGCCTGGGCCACTCTGTGAAGCTCTTCATCCTATTTGGAAGTGCAGCTGAGGTTTCCAGGGCTTCTCCTACACACAGAGAATCCTGCTCCTGCCCATGGGGGAAGGAGGTCCAAGGTCTCAACCCACTTCCTCCCGGGCTGCTGCCCGAGGCCGGGACCTGGGCCTGCCCACCCGTCCCCTGTCCTCAGGGGCGGCAGCTGCGCGGCCGTCTCGCCAGGCGCCCGCTGCGGTTGGCTCCACTTCCATCTTGCGGGACAGATGGCGGGAAGCAGTGGTGGGCGTTGTGTCGTGCGGGCTCCCAGGTTTGGGATGGGGAGGCTTTGGGAGCCCAGCTCGTCACCCACCCTGGGCACAGACAGGTGTGGGCCAGCAGGGGGCTGAGACGGCCGGGTCCCCACAGCCACAGGCACATTTGCACACCCACCCACGTGCCGCACGCCCCTGGCCTCGGCCTCTCAGAGCGCTGGAGCAGGAGAGGCCAGACCTGCCGTCCTGGCCTGAGACTGACGGCGGCCAACTTCCCCAAGGCGCAGGCTCCCTCACCCTGAGAAGGGGGCATCACATTGACCCAGAGTTGACCAGCGGGGCTGGCTGGCCTTCCCAGGCGGTACCCAGCCACCAGAAAGCCATGGCGTCAACACCCCCCCTCTACGCAGCCCTCAGCGGAGCAAGCTGGCAGATGATCTCCTTCATCCAGGTGGGTGATATCTCCTCAGGAAAATCAAAAGCGCTTGGCACAGAGAAGCTGAGCAACTTGTCTGTGGATACACAGCTAAAGGGTGTAGGGAGCAGGGCTGAGTCCAGAGAAACAGGGGCAGAGTCTTGGCTAGCATCTGGCTGCCCTGAGTGCCCGTCCAACAGCGCTGAGCGTGGGGTGTGCCATCCGTGGCAGAGGGACTTGGATCTACTCTGGTGGCCACCCACTGCCCATTGCTGGAGGCAAGGGTGACAGGCAGAGCTGGAGACCAGGCCAGCAGTGCTTCGTCCCCTCTGGCAGAGGGGACAGCTGGGCAGAGAGCTGAGGCCGCAGATCCAAGAGGGGAGACTGAGCCAACCGAGGGGAGGGACGGGGCCCCTTCTGATGTCCTCCTGTCTCAGCTGAGCTCTGTCCCCCCCACCAAGCTGGCACCTGCGGGTCCCCTGGGTTCCTCCCTGTCACGTGGCTCTGTGGGCTCTAGGACGTGGGCTGAGCACAGCTGACAGACGCACCTGTTCTCGGGAACATCAGCTTGCTGGGGCGGGGGTGGGCACCACAGTGAGTCAGGTGCCTCCCTCCTGCCCGGGGGCTGGGCCACCAGGAAAGGGGCTGTGCCCAACCTCTCTGGTCCCTTCTTTCTCTGCTTTGGAAGGCAGGGGTGTCCTTCCCCCTCCAAGAGGCCATTTCTGGAACCCCCAGGGAAGCCTGGTGGTGGTCCGCGGGAGCAGGGGGCTCCAGCCTCGGCCTCGGAGTCAGAAAGGCAGCCCTCCACTCTGGTGGAAGGCTTTGGAGAGCAAGGGGCGGTGGAGTGTAAAACCCTGGGGTCCTCTCCGCCACACTCCTGCACCCTCAGCCCGGAAAGGGGAGGCAGGAGCCAGGCCTCAGGACTGGGAGCGGGCAGCTTCCCGGTCACCTGGGTAGGGGCATGCCCTGGCCCCCTGGAGTCTTCCCCTGGAGCCGGAGCCCTGGGGCCCAAGCCTGAGAATGAGGCAGAGCGGGGCTCAAATCCCAGCGACCACGGCGCTTGCCAGCCAGCTTCCTGCTTCCTCATCTGTGAAACGGGAGCAGAAGGGAGGGGGAACTTCAGGGCTCCTGCCCCTCGACCCTGGCCTTCTCCTCCACGCCACCTGGACAGCAGGGCCACTTCCTGACCTGCGCTCTCAGGGGCTTTGGAAACCAGGGAGCAGTTTAGGACCCATTTTGCACAAGTTCGTGCAAGACGGCTGCAGCCGGGCAGGAGAGGTTCCCGGGCTGAGCTGGGCCTCCAGGACACAGCCCCCCAGAGTCCCAGGACGGCGCCCGCGCCCATCGCGGTGAGCCCAGCCCAGGCTCCCTGCCTTCTCCTAAGAGCTGGTGGAGTTGATGCTCCTGGGGACCTGGTGCTGCGACATAGGACCCCCTTCTGGGCCTCAGTGTCTGTGGGCTGGGAGCGGCAGTGCCCACCCCAAGGCTGAGCCAGGGTTGGTGAACGGGCAGCTGGGGAGAGCAGGGAGCAGGGCAGGGCAGGGCTGGGGGCAGGGGCTGGCGAGAGTGACCAGAGGAGCCAATCCCCTGCGGGTGCTGACGGCAGACCCCGCCGTCCCTGGAGAGGAAGGTGCCGTTCCCCATCTCCAGCGGTGGCTTCCCCGGGAACCACTGCCCCTGCCTGGCCCAGCACCCAGGGGTGTGGGCTCCACTCCTGTCCCTGGCCAGGCCTACACAGGAAGGCCTCTGGTGGGCAGAAGGACAGTGAGACCCACAGGAGCTGGTTGTGGGGCGGGTGTAGGGCCGGAGAGGGGGCCACAACGGCCAGGAGAAGGGCCAGATGCACCTGCAGGACTCGGGGCACTCACTCTGCCCATGTAGCGGGGACAGTGGTGGCCACGCTCCAGGGGTGATCTCCAGCAGCAGAGGCAAGGGGAGGGGGACCATCCTCTGGGTGGACAGAGCTGGAACGCACATCTGGGTGCCGCTGGACGGTAGGAGCCCCTGCCTGTGGACGCTGCGTTGCATGATCTCCCGGGGACTGTCCTGGGGCTGCGGGAGCGTGTGCTGGTGAGGCTGTAGTACGCACCAGGCCAGCCTTCACGCCAGCCGCGGGTCACGTGACCTGGGCTACCCACAGCACGGGTGGACAGGGAGCCTCGGGAAAGCCTGAGGTTTCCCCGCGTCTGCTCTGCCCTCCTGGCAGATACTGGGGACACTTGAGGTGACAGGAGAGAAAGCAACTTTTCAACGTTCATTGTCACCATGCTCAAAAGCTTCGTGTCATCACCTCTGCTGATCCTCCTGGTGTCCCTGAGAAACAGCCTGGACAGGGCCGGGGCAGCCTGGGCTTTGGGACAGTGTGATCTGAAGCCAGCCTCGAGCCCTCTCTGGGCTGCTTGTCCTCATGGGTGGGAAAGGCAGGAAGCCCTCTCTCGGGAGGCGAGATTAAGAGATGCCAGCCCAGTATTCATTCTTTCTTACTCACAAGACCTTGATTTTATTTGGGTCCTTTGGTCCTGCCTTCTTTATCCTTACTTCTACCTGCATGTGCTGGCTGGAGCGCCAGCAGCCATGTTGGGCAGGGAGACAGATGGAGCCTGGGTCCCTGCTGATGGGTGGGGGGGGTCGGTCTGTGTCAGCCCTGTATCACCTCCCTCTCAACATCTGCATGAGAAAAATCGCCATCAACCTTTTTCTAACCACTGTTATTTGGGGGTGATCTGAGCAGCCAGACCTAATTCTGGTGCTTCTTCTTTCCGGCAGAGCAAAACTGTCCCGCACCTTTCAGCAGCTGCAGGGCACTGGACGGCATTTTCTGAGGGTGAACTCTGGGCTGGGGGCTGGCTCACTTTCCTTGCCTACAGTTAGTTCTTCCTCCTTGCCCCCCTCTACCTTTATTTCTCGACCCCTGTGTCAGGTGTTTCCCTCACCTCCTCTCCAACCTACCAGTAGCCCCACCAGAGCGGACAGCTGCTCTGGGTCCTTGGTAGAAGAGGGCACTCGCTAGCTACTGAGCAGTGAACCGGAACACGCACTCCTTGGCCCTCCTCCAAGCACCAGACACCCCTCCTGTGTTCTGCCTCCCCTGACCCTCAGGACAGTGGAAGCCAGCTCCCGGCCACCTGACCCCTGTCCCTGGGACCTAACTGGGCAGGACCATAGGGCTGCCCTCCAGTCCTGGTCTCAACGTCACCTTAAAGGGGACAGCAGAGGATGGGGTCATAGAAGGAACCTCTAAGAGGATCCCTGGTCCCGAGCAGTCCCCAGAAGCCCCACGTCCCCTCCACATCCCAGGCGAGCCCTCGCCGGCCAGCGCCTACCTTGTCCCGCTGCATCCCGGGTGCTGGCGGGCACTGCTGCTGGCTGCCCCGCTCCCCAGCCCAGGCAACCAGGACTGCCCGGCGGCGCAGCTGGCAGCTGCCTCATGTTTGCATGGACCCAGACGTAATTGTCACCGGTGGCTTCTCCCCCCCCCCCGCCCCCTGCCCACACCCCTACCCCACCCTCCCTCCCTGCCTCCCAGCGCTCCGCCCTCCTGCTCCCCCTCCCTCTCCCTCTCCCCCTCCCTCGCTCTCCCTCTCACGCACATATGCACGAGTCTGTCTTGCATCTTTCTGGTCCCCTCCCAGGCTCTCTCTGTACATGGCTTCAAATCCTGGCCCCTTGTCCTGTCCTCCAGGTCATGTCCCCTCAGGTGTCTGTCCCTGACTCACTCTCTCTCTCTCTCTCTCTCTCTCTCATCACCCCTCTTCTTTGTTACCAGGGGAGGTTGCAACTGGGGGTGCAGAAGGTGCAGGGGGTGCCCTGGGTCAGGGAGCAGCAACTGGTGGGAGCTGTTCCCGGGGCAGGGGTCCTGTCCTGCCAGGGGAGCTCTAGGAGCCTCTTGGTGGCATTTTCCAGGCCGGCCCCTCCCTGTCCTGCACCCCTCCCCTGGGACACAAATGTGGAGAAGCTGGCCCTGGCTGCTGTGGCTCTGTAGGGGGGCTGGCCACCAGGACAGATTAACAGCCCGGGGCAAAATCATCAGGGTGACACTCAGGGGTCCTTCCATCTCTTTCCTCTGTCTCTCAGGACCCTGAATCACCTCCCTGTCACCCTGATAATCCTTGCAGAGTGGGAGTCTCCCCGGAGCGTGGACTTTTCCTATTTCCCAAATACCATTGTCCTGGCTGCCTGGCTCTGAGGGTCGGAGAGCATTCAGGGCAGCAGCGGGACCTCACCAGATGCTCTGGGAGGAGGGCAGCGGCAGAGGAGAGGTGGGGGCCCCGGGGATCCCTGGGAGAGGGGGTCTTACTGCCGTTTGGGGGGGCGGGCTCCCTAGCTTCTTCTCAGCCCTGGGAAAGCACCCAGGAGCCGGGTGCCTGAAAGCTCTGCCAACTTTCCCCTCTGGGTGCCCGGAGGAGCCCGCCTGTGCGGTGCCTGTGGTTCCCATGGCAACAGAGCCCTGGCCGCCCCCTCCTCTGCAGTGTGCTCAGGAGCTCGCAGCCCTCCCCACCCCCCTTTTTGAGCCAGCCAATTAGCTTCAGTGTTCAGATGCTCCAGGGGAGAAAACAGCCTGGAGCTGCTGACCCACTGAGGCCAGGAGGACTGTCCCCAGAGGGGGGATGACAGTCCAGGTGTCTGCCAGAAGCTTCTAGTCCCAGAGCAGCACTGCCTGACAAAGGGGAGCCCCTCGGCAGCTGGGGTGGGGACCAAGCTCCCTGCCTCAGGGACAGGGACAGCCCTGCCACTCCTCCTAGCCAACTTCCGGAAGCTGGGTCTGATGAGCATGTTGTCTTTGTGGGGGCCTTGGGAGAAAAGTGTCTTGGTCCCACTCTATGATAATGACAGGAAGACCCGGAAGAGTTAAAAGGTCGGCCAGTCCCGGGCTGGTCAGTGGCGGGGCCAGTGAGTAAAGGCTACTCCTTTCCCCACGGAGCGGAGCGCGGTGGGCAAGACCTGCCTGGCCCGCCAGGAGCCAAGTCCCACCATCTGCCTGGACACTTCCTCACCTACACACAGGCTGCAGAACCAGGGCCACAGTCCCCGGCCCTCTGCAGTCCCCAAGTCACTGAACTTCCCCTGCTCAGAGGCCCTTCCTGGGGATTGGCGACCTGCACAGAACAGGCGGGGACTCCCCTCTCTCCGCTGGGCCATGGGGCAGGGGCAGGGGGATGGGGGTGGTGCAGGTGGCAGTGCTCTGGGAACTTGCCCTGCAGCCCCCTGAGGTGGGCGTCCCCCATGGGACACAGAAGTGGGTGCATGTGCCCTTTCAGGGTCCTGGTGTCACCACACTCTCTTCCTCCTCTGGCCCCCATGGTCTCCAGGCACTGCCCCCGGGGTCTCTCTGCTGGGCCTCTGGAGAATAAGAACGAGAAAAGACCAAAGTGGGGCTCCCCACCTGGGCCCCACAGACTCCCCCCCAGACTCTCAGAGTGGCCGCATCAGCCCTGTCCAGGTGAGGGACTTCCCTACCCCTGCCCACAAGTCTTGGGGTCTTCTGGCCCTTCCTCAATGTCTGTCCATAACCCCTCTGCCTTAGGCCCAAGTTCAAGCCCCTCGTCCCCAGGACCCCTGACCTGTGGAGCCCCCTGCCCCTGTCCTTTCCTCAGCCCTTGCTTCTCCTGGCCGAGGAGGAGGAAAGAGAGAAGTGCTGGGTCACAGGGGGCGGCTCCTCCCCGGAAGACCCTGCCTGTCAGCAAGGCCCAGGGGCTGGAGGGGGCTCACCGTGCACATGGAGCCCCTCTTTACGGGAGCACTGAGAATGCCTGAGGCCCCCAAAGGCCCAGGAGTGTCACATGACTTGAGCTGGTGCAGCTGCGGCTTTGGAACCTACCAGAAGCACCTTAGCGGTATCTCCTTGAAACCTCCTCTGCCCACTGCCCTCCCAGAGCCCTAGGGACAGTTGGGGCCGAGGGCACTTCTTGGTAGGGAGATACAAATGGCCGTCTCTCGCGTCACATCACACAGCTCGGCCCCTCCCGTCCACTCTCCTGTCCAGGGTGGGAGTGGTGGGAGGTGCACTGCCCAGGGCTGTGCTCAGCCTCCAGCTGACCTCAGCTTGGCGAGGTCGCAGACTCCACCTCTGTCTCTTTGGGGGCGCATCCAAGGGTCTCCAGAGCCCGGCCCCCGCCTGGATTCTCAGGGACCAAGGAGCCCGCAGTGCCCAGTGGCAGACTTGCCTTCTCTTGGCGAAGTTTTGTCCCTTCTCCCCGTGGCTTCCTGGGACTGAGCTAAAAGACCCCGTGCCGACTGTCATAAGGGCCTTCATGGAGGCCACCCGTCCTTTCTGTAGCTCTGCCACCAGCCACCAGCCACCAGCTCATCTCCCACCTGCTGGACTGTGCAGGGGAAGGGCCTTGACACATCAGCCACTGGATTGGTTAAACTGCTCTCAGGCCCACCTTCCTTGTGGCTTGAAGGGCACTCCTCACCGTCCCCCAGGGCCCAGTTCACACCCTCTAGTACCCCTCCTCTAACCCCAGCCCCCTCCGTGTGGGCAGGACCCCATGACCCCCCCATACCCCCTCCCACCTGTGTCACTCAGGCGCAGGTCAAGGCTGGGTGGGGGTCTCCGCCCCGGGCATACCCCACCTCCCTCCCCACCCAGCGCTCTGAAGCTCAGTCACCACGTGTAGGATAGAGGACTGTGAGGTGCTCCAGGATGGCACTCCAGGACAGCCAAGGGAGGACTGGGGACCTCCGAAGGGGCTTGGTTCCATCCAGCAGCACATGGTGTGGGGAGCAGGCTGGCCACCGCCTCCCGGGTCAGTCCCTGGCATTCCAGCCTGGAGAGGCAGGGCCCAGGGAGAGGCAGGCCCAAGGCGCGAAGCAGACGGCCCTGGCTCTAGCAGGTGGGAACGGGGACACTGTCATTCTGAGCAGGGCCACAGACTGTCAGGCTGGGCGCGGAGGATTCCGAAGGCCGCCATCACCGTGGGTCCCCTTGGATAGGTGGCGCCCTTGGTACTCAGCCCCTGTTCAGTGTCCATGCTCTGGTTTTCCCAACCAAGTAGCTGAGTAGCGCTGGCCACCTGGTCATTAGTTCAGGTAAGTGTGCAGCACACTCCCTGACGGATACTCAGCTCAGTGAATACAGGTGAAGTCACATTGTCCCAGCCCCATCACGTGGCCCTCCTTCTGCACACCCAGCCACTGCTAGGGACCTCAGATGTCCTGGCCCATGTGGCGTTTCTTGGGCAAAATCTGCCACAGGGCTTTGTGCTGGGCAGCCAGGTGGAGCACCTGGCAGAACTCCCAGGGTCCCCAATCTGTCATCTCTTCTGCCACAGGGACATCAAGGACATCTGAATCAGATCTCCCTGGAGACACAGCCTCCTTCCCGTGCTCCCGCAGGGAATGGAAGCAGCGGCTCATCCAACAGGAAACCCCCAGGCTCAGCTCCAGAGAACCTGAGTCCAACTTCTGTGAACTTGAACCAGACAGAAACATCATGGAGCTTCGTCTGCTCAAGCACACATGTCAACCGCCCCCTTCAGGACCCCTGACATCTGCTCCTGTTGGAATGACAGACCAGACTGTGATCATGGGGACTTTGTTTCACCTGTGAAGCAGAATTTGCCTGGCAGAATCCCAACATTCTAAAACCAGGTCATGAGGCGACCTTCCCACATCATTTCCACCTCTTTGTCAACTGCTGAGTGCCATCCCCAGCCCTGAACGACTGGTGCTCTCTGAACAAGCTCCGGTGCAAAACCAGCATTCGGCGGGGCTGGGCTGGACTTCTGGATACTAGATTTGAAGTGAGGCGGCCACTGGCCAGTTCTCAGGAGGAATATCAAAATCGACTTTTAGGACCATGACTTCTGATCATGGTGGAAAGGTGATTTGTTCCAAATTTCCAGCTGAGGACAACTTTAAAAGTTGCTCAGATGACTGCATGTAGACATGTGGCTGCACGTATACATGTACACACCCCCGTGCACACACACAGAAGCACCTGCACAGCAGCCAGCAGCTTTTTAACCTACTGATTTATTTAATATACATAATGTATACATTTAATATTTACAATGTATACTTATGTAGGTCTATTTAAGGGTGATTGAGGGCACCAGGAAGCTAACCAGACAGCCACGGATCACAGTGCCAAGACCTGGGAAAGGAGGACATCCAGAGACCGGCGCCCAGCACCGCGGCTGCTTTCTCCCTAGAGGGTCTGCTGATTCCAGAAGATACCGCAAAGGTGCAGAGTTTTGAACAACTTCTGGGGCGACAGACCAGGCCCACGAGAAGAGTGTGCCCGGCACGTCTGTTGTACTCTGGGCTGGGACCCCAGAGACCCTCAGGCTAGGAATGAGTCAAGTGGAAATGAAGAATTCCGCCTAGGGACGGAAAAATCATCTCTTTCCCGCAAGTGGACTCAAGCAACCTGGTTTGCCAGGTCCCCAGACACCTGCAGATGTAAACATAGGTTTCTTGGAGGAAGAGAACTTCATCCTAGGCCTCCTACTGGTTTCAGATACAGTGAGTACCCAAGTCAGTCAAAATCCACCAAGTCCCCAAAGAGGGATACGAGAAATCGAACAAAACCCAGGGGAAAAACAGCCACTAGAAACAGACCCATGGGTCTCCCTACAAAGGAATTACTCAACTTTAAATAACTCTGCTGCTGGGATGGAGCTCAGCGGTAGAGAGCTTGCCTAGCACGCACGAGGCCCTGTGCTCAATCCCTCTCACCACAAACAAAACAAAAAGGCAAAACTATGCTTAAATATATTGATGACAAGAGGCAATTATAATAGAGAACTAGACATGACTTTTACATTATTTCTACTTCATTTTTTTTTTTTTTATGGTACTGGAGAGCTCTACCACTGAGCTACATCCCCAGACCTTTTCTATTTTTATTTGGAGACAGAGTCTTGCTAAATTGCTTAGGGTCTCACTAAGTTGTTGAGGCTGGCCTTGAACCTGTGACCCTCCTTCCTCAGTCTCTTGAGTTGCTGGGAGTACAGGTGTGTGCCATGGCACCCATGGCATGTTTAATAGGCAGGGTGCCACTTCCTCTGCACAAGCCGGCCTGCGAGCAAACATCAAAACAAACAAATAAAACCCTCTGGGGAAAGCCAAGAAGAGCGACTGTGCTGAATGTGAGGATGCTTGTTGGAGATGTCACATAGGCCCCACCCTGACTCCCAGTGGAAAATCTGTTGCTGGTTTGTAAGACACAATTAAACACAGACACATCCTGAAATTCAGGAGACCACCGCTGTCATGGGCTTTGGCCTTCGAACACGGACCCATCTCCCCTTTCCCTTGTGCCCACCCAGACCCTGGCTCTGCCTTTGGTCCAGCTAAGTCGTGATGGAAAACAGCAGCCCTCGGCCAAGGGCATTCCACAAATCACGTTTAATTGTCACGACCCTCCATGGGGCTAGGGTGCCTCCATGCTATGAAAGGAGACACCGAGGTGAGGGACCTGCAGTGCATGTTCCTGGTGCCCAGCCAGCCAGCACCAGAGCCAGGCTGGGGGCCAGGTCTGGCTGCTCCTGGGCAGGCCCCCAGATGGGTGCTGCTCCCCTGCTGGTGGCTGGAATCACCCCTGGATGCCTGAAGCCAGAAGAGGCCTCGGCACTCTTGTCTCCACAACCCTCATTAAACCCCAGCTGGGTTCAGGGACCCAGCCTGAGAGACCTGGCTTCTGGGACCCCAAGCCGAGGCTTCCAGGGAACGGAGAGCTGCCATCTCTTCTCTCCCTTGTGGAACTCGGTTCAGCTTGGCGGTGATGACGGGCACGGGCTGGGATGGCCTCAGCCATGTACACAGGGGCCCTCCTGGGAAAGCTGCTGGGGAAGACGCTGCCTCCTGAGAAGCAGGGAGGGGACGCAGGGAGGGGTAGGGCTGACACAAGGACTCCTAACCCGGTGCAGGCAGAGGCTCGGGCCGTAGAGGCCACTCACCCCACTGAGGTCCCTTAAGTCCAGGCTGGGGCCCAGGGTAGTGGAGGGCTCAGGGGCCACCAGGCAGGGCCCAAGCCCAGACCTGGGTCGTGGTGGCCTGATTAGTTTGGTTGAGTAGAGGAGTCCCTGGGGCCAGCAAGATAATAGTGGGGACCAGATAAAGAGGGGACAAAGGGAGAGAAGGACTTCCCTGGAGGAGGAAGGAGAGGGCTGGGGAGGGAGCAGGAGGGAATCTGGGCTGATGGGAGGTGAGGGCAAGAGGCAGGAGCTTGGAGAGGAACAGAGGGGGCCCCAGGTGGGGACAGGGCAGGGCTGGGCAGGGCTTCTGTCCCACCCAAGGGGCTGGGGACGGGGTTCCAGTAGGTGAAGAACAGGTGCTTCTTGGTGCTGATGTATTGCAGCAAGGAGGATAAGGGCGAGACACCTGGAGGAACCTGCAGGCGCTGTATGATTTGGGAGGTGAATGAAGGGGGTTATGAGCAGAGAAGGGTGGAAGGGGAACAGGTAGGATGGGGCCAGGGAAGGTGGAATTGGGAGACAGCCCAGATCTGGGGCCAGGTTAGGCTCTAGGGCAAGAGCTACAGAAGTCCTCTAGTCCAGGCTGAATCAAAGTGGGGACAGGCAGTCCCAGGGGGCACCTTGCCCTGTTAGGAAGGAGAGAGTGCTGGGGGGCGGGGACCAGGGCTCCCGCCTTTCAGATCCGCTGCCGAATGGCCACAGCCGGGCCCAGACGCCACCAGGTCCCCAAGCCTCCCTGCCCTCTTGGAGACCCCTGGTCCCAGCCCCTCTGCTCCCCACCCTGAGCCCCCAGCATGGAGGAACTGAGGGGTGGAGCAGCTCTTACCTGCTGCATCCTACAGCTTCAGGGAGGTGACCCGGGGGATGTGGAAGAGCTGAGTCTCCTCAGAGCTGGTAGAGCTGCGGCACAGCAAAAGAAAAGTGTCCCCAGAACAGAACCCCAGCTCCCACACAGGGACAAACCCAAGTCCTGATGTTCCTGCCTCTGAGGCCCTCCAGGAGAGAGGAAGAGTTTTAAGATGCTATGCTTCGGTGGATGTGTTACAGTAAGAAGGATGTGGGGCAGACATAGGGAAGGACTTCCAGGCCATGGAACTCCTTAGTGCATGTGTCTCTTCAGGCCTAGACTATGATTCTTCTCTGCCAGGTTTCAGGAGTAGGTAGGGCAGGGGATGAGGTCCAGTGTCTATAAAGTCTCCTTCCTGGGCCTCCAGTGGCCCCCCTGTCCCCTGAGATCCTGGCAGCCCCTCACCTGAGGCGTTTCCGGATAGGACGGAAGTATTTGGAGGTCTTCACAGCAAAGACGACACTGGGGATGAGGAAGAAGGTGCACCAGGCCAGGCAGAACCAGAAGGCGTTCTGGAAGGGGTGTGAGGTCAGTCAGCTGGCCGGGCGGCCTTCCCTGCTGCTCTGCAGCCTCCGCACTGGCCCAGCGAGGGACGGGGACAGCTATGACCAGCGCTGGGAGGGCTGGGAGCAGGCCCCGGGCTGGGGGCGCCGCATGGCCTGCTCACACTGCCCATCCATGGGCCTCCATGTCCACGGGCCCTGATGAGCCGGGGCACTCACCCAGGGGTCGGCCACCATGTCACACAGGATCACACGGCCATTGTCCAGGGCTGCGGAGAGGGGCTGGCAGGTGGCGATGCGCTGAGTCACCTGTGATGGAAAGGAGGTGGGCACATGGGGAGACCCCTGCCCCTCAGGTGTGCACCTTACATTCAGCAAGAGGTGGACAGGGACACACAGAGGTCCAGGGACATGGCTGGGGCCCTGCACAGCTTACACAGATGCGGGCAGCGGCCCTGGGCAGGCACAGGGTGCAGGCCCAGAGATGGAGACGCTCCTGCTCCTGCTCAGCTCCTGCCCTTGGTGGCTCGGCCCGAGCTAGACCCACCCTGTGCCCAGCACTGAGCTCTGAGTGGCCCTCACTGGACAGCAACACATACATGTGCACGTGCTTGCCCACGTGGCCTTATGTGCTTGTACACACACGCATGTGCACAGACACACTCAGGCCAGGCCAGCCCCCTGTGGCCAATTGCAGAGCCAGGACAGCTCTCAGAGGTTTGGCCAGCGGGCGCCTGGAAGAGAAGGTGGGCTGTGACCACGGAAGGGCAGGGGCACGGCGTGGACGGCACATTCTAGACGGCCAGGGCCCTCCCAGCTCACACTGGCACTGGGCAGAGGTGGGCGGGCAGAGATCAGCCAGCAAAACCAGGGGTGCCGATGCCAGGTTTGGGAGTTTGGGTTCAACCCTGAAAGCCTGGGGCACCTCCAAAGGACAGGGTGACCAGCTGCTCCCCTGGGCGTGGGTGACCCTCAGCTGCTCTGAGGCCAGGCTAGGTCCAAGCCCCCACTCACCTCCTCTCTCACCCAGGCCAAGTACTGCGAGAAGTAGCTCAACTCCCGGCTCAGGAAGCAGGCACTCTCCTGCAAGAAAGAGGAGGCCCAGGCTGGCAGGAGGCCAGGAGGCCCGGAGGCCAGGAGGCCCCTACCCCAGCCCTGACACCCTCAGGGCAGGATGGGCCTCCCTGGGAGCCACCGTGAGGGTCAGGGTTCAAGGAGAGGCTGGGGGGGAGCCCGGTCCCCAGCCGCACTCACGTTCATCAGGATGCGGGCGGCCCTGGCAGGCAGCTCCCTCTCGAGGTCAGCGACGTGGCTCAGGACGCCCGCAGTCTGCAGCTGGAGGGAGAGGAGCCTCGGCTCTGTCCCCCTCAGGGAGCAGGACAGCAGCCAGCCACTCCCCACAGTCACCGCTCACCTGAGCAGGGTGGGGTCAGCGCCGAGGGCCCTGAGACTGAGTGGTGGTCCCCAAGGCCCCCCACCCCTCCTCCTTCCCACCTCACCGTGGCCCTCCCTCTGTCTGCAGCCCATGCCCACCCTCTGCGGCCACCTGAAGACGAGGGGCAGCGGATTCCAGGGCCCTGACGCTGAGGTTGAGCTGTGCCTGTGGGGAGACACCATGCTGGTGGGGGAGGGTGCGAGGGGTGCATGTGGCCCCCGGGCCTCCTGCTCCTCGCTGCCCTCTCCCCGGCAGGCCGCAGGCGCCTGGGCCTCAGGACTCACCACCAGGTTCTGCCGGGGGACAACCTTCTCCTGATAGATCTCTAAGCCCATGGGCCTCCATTCTCAGCTGCTGCCCCAACGAAGAATTGCCCTGAGAGTGGACAGAGACCAGAATGTCCCCCACGCCCCGCGAGACAGGCTCTGCCTAAGAATCCTTGACCCAGACTCTCCACGGAGGGGAGGTGGGAGGCTAGGATCAGAGGCAGCAGAGGAGACTTCTCAGCTCCAGGGAGACCTGTGCCCGAGTTTTAGGTCTGCCCCTAGTCAGCCACGGGACCCTTATCAGCTACGGTAGCATCTGCAGACACCAAGGGACGCTCCTTGCCTGCCCACCAAGCTAGGTGGCTGCAGGGTCTCAGAGATGTCAGAGAGAACGTCCCAAACTCTAAATATCTGTGATTACAAAATGCCATTCCTTCCCCTGGAGGGCTGTCCTGGGGTCCCCGCGACCCCTGTCCCTGCATGTCCATGACGGGCGTGTGCATAGGAGACACACGATATCAGGCCAGTTACCTCATCTGATCTGAGGTGACGTCAGTCCTTTTTATGGATAAAGAGACTGAGGCTCAGAGAGGCTGAACGACTCATCCCAGGCCACACAGCCCATTGGTGGCGGAGCTTGAGTTGGAACAGATGGTGCAAAGCCTGCAGCCCAGTTTGGGGACGAAGAGCCTCAGCTGTCACTGGTGAGGGGACCCTCGGTCCCCTGCCTCTGCCCTCATGCCCTCTCCCATGCAAGCATCCTGGCCTCCCGCACCCCCGGGCCTCCTCTGCCGGCTTCTCACCTGGGCCTGGGCCAGCCCCTGCAGCTCCTGGGGCAGCTGCTCCAGGTCAGTCTTCACCACAGGGCTCTGGATCTGAGGGCAGACGGGAGAGGCCACCAGGGGTGAGTGCTGAGGCCCCTGGCCACGTTTCAGACATTTCCCAAGACAACCACAAAAGGAGGCGCCCTCTGGTGGAGCCCAGGCGGAGCTGCCCAGCGCGGGCTGCAGGGGGCTCAGCACCAGGAACAGCGCTGGGGGTGGGCCCAGGGCGTGGCGGCTCCCAGCAGGGAGGACCCCGGAGCAGCTGGGAGGGTTGGGAGGTGAGAGCCTCTCTGAGGCCCCTCCACCCTGCGGGGACCTGAGGGGCCATGTCCACCTGCACGCGGAAGGCCTGGTAGTTGACTTTCTCCAGCCCACTGCTCTGCAGCGCCTCCAGGTCCCGGTGGGCCTCGGGGCTCAACAGCTCCAGATTCTGCACATTCGGTTTGAAGTTCTGCAAGTTCTGCTGCAGGTTGTGGGTGTATTGGGGGAGGAGGGGGAGGATGGGGAGCACGCCCAGGTGGCAAGCCAGGGTCCCAGACGCTCCC
Source organism: Urocitellus parryii (assembly GCF_045843805.1). Taxonomy (NCBI): domain Eukaryota; kingdom Metazoa; phylum Chordata; class Mammalia; order Rodentia; family Sciuridae; genus Urocitellus; species Urocitellus parryii. Next base: position 14,335,726 of record NC_135542.1, read on the forward strand.
CAGGCCGGTGGTCAGCGGTCACCAGCCCTCAGGACCTCCGTGCTGGGTAGGCAGGACCACCCAGACGCACCCCACCCCCTGCCAGCCTCCTTGCACACCCTCCAGGACCCGGCCTCTGCGCTGCATCTACTGGCCACCAGGCTGCCAGCACGGGCCTCCCTGTCCTCTGGCCCCTCTTTTTCACATCCGCAGAGTTGAGGAAAGATCCAGGGCCCCAGGTTCTGAGATCATCTTTTTTTCATTTGTCTACCTATTCTAGACACCAGCCCCAGGCATTAGAGCGAAGACTCCCACGTAGTGGCTGAGGCCCAAGTTTGTGGACTACAGGAAGGAAGGAAGGAAGGAAGGAAGGAAGGGAGGGAGGAAGGGAGGGAGGGAGGGAGGGAGGGAGGGAGGGAGGGAGGGAGGGAGGAAGGGAGGGAGGGAGGGAGACAATTGCATTTCCAGGAAAGATCCTTGGCATTGTCCTACCATCACTGCAAGAGATTTAGGGCTCATGAAAGTTCAGTCTCAGAGTTTACCAGAGAGAAACTGAAACCAGACAGGGGGTTCATCTCCTGGACGATGCACAGCAAATTAGAAAATGCAGCCCATCTCCACTCACTATTCCCCCAGGCTGCTTCCCGGCACCACCACTGTGACGGAAAAGCCCCCGCCTCCTAGGAGGGGGTCTCAGTATGGGGGGGTCAACGCAGCGGGCCCCAGAAGGCTCGCCTGCCTCACTGATCCCTGCATAATCAGCTGTGGCTTTCTGACTTGATGATGACATTTCTAAGGTCCCCCGGGTCAGTTGCCGGATGGACTCTGAGGACCTTAAGTTCTATCTGTCCAGACTCTTCCCTGAGCTGGACCCTTTCCCTTCCCAGGACCAGGACTGAGACCTCTCTCCCTGGAGCCGGGACCCCCAGCCAGCAGCCTTCACCTTGGGGCAGTGTCCCTGGCCTCTCCCTAGGGTACGCCAGCTCAGTGGACCTCCTTTCTGGGTCAAGAAGCGGACAGGAGTGAGCTGAGGTCTGACGCCAGCTGTCCCAGGTCACACAGCTTAAGGCTTGGAGTTGGGACTGGGCCCCGTGGACCAAGAACCAGGGTGGACCTGAGAGGAGTTGGGGGCGAACTCGGGAGGAAGCAGAATCAGAAGTCAGCCTGCTGCTTCCCAGGGCAGCGGGGGCAGGCCAGGGAGGGGTGTGGGTTTCCCAGGACACGCTCAGAAATGGCTCCACCTCCCACCTCAACTAGGCACCAGGGAGGCAGGAGGGGAGGTTCACAGCCTCCACACATTTAGAGCCATGTTCTCAAAGTCCGTCCCTCTCTTGGGAGGTGGCATCTTGGTTTGTTCTAGAGCTGCCCCTGGCCAGCATGGGCCAGCATCTCCACCAACTTCCTGTGTGACCTCTGGCAGGCGACTGCCCCAAGTTCCAGGAGGCACAGGGAGAGTCCTGGGGGTCAGGCTGGCCTTGGGTGCTGGGCAGGGGCCCGGCTCTAGTCCTGGGCCAGGCCCCGAGCACCTCAACCAGACTCCCTGGGTTCCCAGAATCGGCGCCTCCACAGAAGCAGGACCTGAGGAGGAGTATCTGCAGGAGAGGTCCTCACAGCCTTCTGGAATGTTCTCCTACCTGGCTGAGATCCAGGTGCTTCTCGAGGTTGTAGGAGTCATCCAGCTGCAGGACCTTCCAGAGGGCAGCCCCTTCCCTGCACTGCCTGGGGGGAGGGTGAACACAGAGGAAGGGGGCTGGTGGCCCGCATCACCCTAAGGGGACAGCCACTCTGCCCTCCCCGCAGGCCCCCCTGCCCCCAGCCCAGGCTCCCACTCACTGATAGGTCAGGAGGACGCTGACATTCTTCCTCATGCCGAGAAGGTGGGACAGGTTCAGGGACGGGGGCAGGTTCCCCGGGGTGTCTGCAAACTGGGCATGGACAGGGAGAGACGGGGGTGAGCGTGGTGGCCAGGCTGCCCGCTCCCCTGAGCCCACCCTGGCAGAGCAGGCCGGGGGAAGCATCTCCAGACCCAGAGCTTGCCTGTAACCTGAATGAGCCCCGGGCCCCTCCTGGCTGGGGCGATTCCCATGACTCTCTGGGAGGGTGGTGGGTCAGCCTGACCCTCGGAGAGAGCCCAGGCCAGCCCCCAGCTCACCACCAGAACGCACCCAGGGCCCCAGGCCCCGGGCTCAGAGTGGGAGGAGGGAGGGGCCAGGTGTGAGTGGAACCACGAGGTCCTTGTCTGGAGGCGCACGGGTTCTCCCCTGTCCTGTCTCCTGGGCCTTCCTGTCTCTGTGCCCACTCTGCCCCCCTCTCTCCCTCTCGCCCCTTCTTCTCTACCCACGCCTCCCTCCGCCGGCTCTGGGTCCCCGGAGCGGTGGCAGGCCCACCTGGTAGAGCTCCCCGCTCTCCCAGCTGCGGCACACCAGGGTCTGCACGTTGCCGCCCACCAGGAAGGTGAGGAAGACCAGGAGGATGAGGGGCGCGGCGAAGACGAAGCTGAAGCCCACCCCCCTGTGGATCCTCCCTACACTTCGTGCGTCCCGGCCGTGGGTACCTTGGAGAGCTCGCTGGGCCAGCCCGACCTCCCGGGCGCTCACAAGCAGCCACCTCCAACTCGCCGACCCGCGCCCCGGGCTGGCCCCGCCCCAGCCCCGCCCCCGGGCCCTAGCGCGAGGACCCCGCGGAGCTGTCCGCGGCTACGCCTGACCCAACCTACCCTGTGGCCCATCCGGATAATCCTTCCCACCCGATATGGGCTACGGCGTGGTCCTCGGGTCTCGCACCTCCAGCCGAGGGCTGGGGCCCGCCGTTTGACGAGGAGCCTCGCGGCAGGCGAAGGACCGGCTGCCCCGGAGGGAGGAGGCGCGGCTCGCGCTTCAGCATGGCGGCGGCGGTGCGCGCTGAGGGCCGCGTCCCTGCGCTGTGCGGTGTGTCGACCGGTGAGCGCGGGGAGGGGTCGCGGGAGCCGGGGGTCTCCAGGGCCTGCGGGAGTCCGGGCGGAGGAAAGTGAGCAGCGTCCCGCGGCTCTCCCATCCAGCCCGGGACCGCTGGGTGACCTTGCGCGCGTTCCTTGCCTCTGTGGGCGTCGGGGCGCTTGGCTGTAAAATGACCGTGAAGCGTAGTCGGTTCTTCACGGTTCATTTCGGTGAAGAGGAGGGAACTGGCGAGCCTTGCTTTCCCGGCGGGCAGGCGCGACCCCCGGGGTCACACGGTGATGCCCACCGGGTTCGGGGCTGAGAGGCGCCCGCGGGGCTCTGAAGGTGATGGTGGTTCTCCAGGTGGAGTCGGAGAGCACTGGCCTCCGTCAGCTTAATTCCAGCTGGCCGGTGGCCTCAGTGCAGAGACGGATGACTCGGACGTCAGCCCGCAGTGTCGCCTTTCCTGTGCCCCCGGGCCCTGGTGGGTTGTGTGCACCCTAGGAAGGCGCCCTGCTGCTGTGTTGCCTACGGTTGGCTCCAGGGCCGCTGCGTGGCCGCCGCCTGCCTTCTCTGCCCTATTTTGTTGTTGAGTCCACAGTTCAGCATTTCTAATTCTGGAACTCAAAGCCCCCTAAAACCCTCAAAGTTCATTTTTTTTTTTTTTTGGTAACTCATTTAGCAGCAAAAAATTTTACCAGCAATCTTGGCAGAAAATCTGACCTTAATATTCTTTTCTTTTGTCTTTATGATTGTCTCTTCCCTTTTATTTTTCTTCCCCTATCTCCTACTATTTCAAGGCTGTCTTCCTTCATGAGTCTAAACTGTGTGCCAGCCACTGTCTTCCTCTGTTCATGCGTTTTCCCTCACTGTCTTCCTAATCCCTTTATGGAGTAGATTCTGTTATTACACTCTTTATACAGGTGGTGGAGGGAGCCACACAGATTGAGCAAGGGACAAAGGTTTTTGCACCCAAAATTCCTGACACCAAAGTGTGTTTCCCCGCCCCCCCCCCTTTTTGTCTTCTTGTGTATAACTATTTTTTTTTTGTTTTTTTTTTCAGCTTTATTGAACTATGATTCACATACCATACAGTTCATCTATTTGAAGTGCACAATATTTGCACAAACCTGTGCATTTATCATTATAATCTAATTAGAACATTTTTATCACTCCAAGAAGGAAGCTTTTTAGCTGTAGCCACCACTGATCTATTTTCCACTCTTCTTAGCTCTCCTATTCTAGACATTTCATATAAGTAGAACCACATACATGGCTGGCTTATTTAGTGCAAGGTCATCAAGATTCATCCACATTGTAACATGTATCATCCTGAATTTCTTAGGGCTAAATTGTAATGTGTCCATCACCACACTTTATCTGCTCATCAGTTGAGGGACACTTGGGTTGTTTTCCATCTTTTGGCTATTATGCCTAATGTTGCTGTAAACATTAGCATGCCATGTTTTTACACATGTGTCTATTTTCTTTTCTCTTGAGTATGTGCCTGGGAATGGAGTTGCTGGATAAAATGGTAATTCCACACTTGAGGGATGGCCAGAATGTTTTCGAAGTACCTGAGGGTACAGTGAGGGTTTTGATTTTTCTTTAGCAACATTTCTGATTATCTGTTCTTTTGATTATAGCCATCCTCGTGAGTATGAAATGGTATTAATTTGAAATTTTGATTTGCATTTCCCTGATGGATAATGAATGTATTTTCATGTGCTTATTAGCCATTTTTACATGTTTTTTTGAGAAATGTCTGTTCAAGTGTTTTGGCTCTTTTAAAATTGGGTTTTCATTTTATTATTGAATTGTAAGGAGTCTATAGGTGTCTAATCAGATGTATGATTTGCAGAATTTTATTCCATATTTTGTTTTTTAACTTTCTTGATAGTTTGTGGGTTTTTTTTTTTTTTTTTTTTTTGTACTGGGGATTGAACCCAGGGGTGCCTAATCACTGAGACACATCCCCAACCCTTTTTTATATATATTTTTAGAGACAGGGTCTCACTGAGTTGCTTAGGCTGGCTTTGAACTCAACAATCCTCCTGCCTCAGCCCCTAGAGCTGCTGGGAATATAGGCGTGCACCACCAAGCCTGGCTTAATAGTGTTTTTTTGAGGCATACAAGGTTTTTGTTTATTTGTTTTTGTAGTGCTAGAGACTGAACCCAGGCATGCTGGTTCTTCTACCGCTGAGCTGAGCTTTATCCCCATCCCCGAAACACAGGTTTTAAATTTTGGTGAAGTCTGGTTTATGGGTTTTTTCTTTTTTTTCTTTTTATCACTTGTACTTTTGGAGTTATGTTTAAGAAACATTGCTAGACCCGAGGTCATGATAATTTACCTCTGTTTTTCTTCTAGGAGTTTTATAGTTTTAGCTCTTACCTTCAGGTCTTTAGTCCATTTTGAATTAAGTTGTACATAAGGTGTGAGATAGGGCTCCAACTTCATTCTTCTATGGGTTGACACCCTGTTATTCCAACACCATTTATTGAACACATTCCTTTTTCCCTATTGAATGATCATGGTCCCTCTGCCAAAAACCAGTTGCCCATAAATGCTATCTAAGTCTGTTCTGGAGAACCACACTGTATGAAGGGTTGCACAGGGAGGTACAGTCAGCCTGGTGCTGTGGGGGCTCCAGAGGGTGGAGGTTTCACAAGAGCTGCTGAGCCTCCAGGATCTGGTGGATCCAGGATCTCATATACAAAAGTGTATGAGAGCGAATTCAAGACTAACTGTGTGTTTGGATGGCTATGGGGAGGGTGGGGCAGGGGCAGCAGGAGGCTGGTGTGGAAGCCTGGGGCCATGTGGCAGTCCTGCAGGCTGTGCCCAGAATTTGTAACTTGGCAGCAGGAAGCCAGGGAAAGACATGTCAGGGCTGTTAATTGATGAAGCCTCTTACTGTAGAAAGGTGGTAAATACAAAGGGAGAGGTGGGAGACCCATTAAGAAACCTTTAACCTGTGTCTGAGTGATGCTAAGGCCTGAACAAAGAAGTGGCAGCAGGACCACAGCAGAGGTGTGGCCCACAGCAGAGGGATTTTTAAGGTGACTGCCAAGCATGATGCCTGGTTGATGGGAGGGTGAAGAGAAGGTGCAGCATGATGGCAGCTACTTGGCCAGTGGTCACTAAGCCTGGAAATCACTCGTCCACTTCTCTTAGTTCTTTAATTCTGTGGATGGTATTATTCTGTGAATGTTACTGTTTTATTTATTTTTGGGGTACTAGATATTGCACCGTATTGTGCTTTACAGAGCCACATCCTCAGCCCTTTATATCTCGAGACCTGAATTTATACTTCCCCTGCCTTAGCCTCCTTGGTATCTGGGGTTGCGGGTTTGTGCCACAGTAGCTGGCTCACCTTATTATTTTAAATGTCCCTCTTCATGTAGGAATGTATCTTTAAAATTTATTTATTTATTTATTCTTGTTGCAGGCCTGTGGACATAGCTCAGTGGTAAAGCACTTGCCCAGCATATGTGAGGCTCTGGGTTCTATTGCCCACACCACAAAACAACTCCACTTTTTGCTGAGTGCAGAGGCATTCATTCATCTGTAATCCCAGCAACTTGGGAGCCTGAGACAGGAGAATTGCAAGTTGGAAACCAGTCTGGGCAACTTAGAGAGACCCTGTCTCAAAAAAAGAAGAGGGGATGTGGCTCAGTGGTGAAGCATGTGCCTGCAGGCTCCAGGCCCTGGGTTCAACCCCAGCACTGGAACCAAAAAATATTTATTTACTTATTTTTAATTGACAGGTCATTTCTGGTGCAGGCAGCTTTCCCTGAACACCTTTCCAACAGCTTCTGTTTTGGCGCTGAAGACCACTCTCAGCAATGGTGAGATTCATTTGGGAAGTATCTGTTCTCATAAGATTTAATAAGAGTTTCTGTAGATTTTAAAATGTGAATGGACAAGGCATGTCCTTGATGATGGTATTGTACAGTCTTGAGTATTTTTCAAATTTTTTATGACTGCAGTTGTTGTAGTTCAAGGCTTTAAAAAATAATGGTTGCCATTTTTGAGTAGGTATTGTGCACTAGGCTTGAAACATGTCACCTTGTTCAGCCCTCACACTGGCTTTCATGAGCTTATTCGAATTTTAGAGATGATAAGGTGAATCTCTGAGAAGCCAAGTGACTTGTTCAAGATCATACAGCCAGGCCAGGCACAGTAATGCACACCTGTAATCCCAGTGACTTCGGAGGCTGAGGCAGGAGGTTGCAAGTTCAAGGCCAGCTCTGTCTTAAAATAAAAATAAAAAGGACTAGGGATGGGGCTCAGTGGTTAAATACCCCTGAATTCAATGCCCAGTACCTTTCCCCAAAAAAGAATGAAAGAAATCACACAGCCAGTGAAGCAGGGCTGGTCCCAGAGCTTTCTGGATGCTGTGATGCCCCCTCCTGTGGACACAGACTTCCTTGACATAGTGCAGGGCCTCTCTTCAGCTGCCTTCTGGGAAGTCCAGGCCAACCTTGCTGAGCAAGGAAGCCTGGCCCTTTCACCTTGAGCTTCTGGGACTCCTGAGTGCTGGGCTTCCCTGTGGGTCTCCTGCCTTTTCCTCTTGGAAACCCGCCTGTGAGATGCCTTGGAGATCCTGGGAGAAGTCCAGCTGACAGGGCTTTCTCCCTAGTGGCAGATTTCCTACGACCTGTCACACCCACTGTGAATCAACCAGTTTGATTTGTTGCTTGGGTGATTCACTCACTGATTTATAAACAGTTTATTTACCCCTTAACATGTGCCAGGCACTGCCCTGACCTGAGCCGGTGTAGGGCCTGATAGGGATAGCTGTCCTCACTGCAGGTTGCTGTGCTATTCCTTAAAATATTAACTTTCAGGCTGGGGGTGCGGCTCAGAGGTTGAGCCTTGCCTAGGGTGCCCAAGGCCCGCAATTGAATCCCCAGCACCACACTGGAAGTAAAAAAAAAAAAAAAAAAAAAAAAAATTGAGTTTCCAAAAGGTCGTAAAAGGCTCAGAGCTTTCATTCCTAGTCCTTTTCTGCTCCTTCCCATCATCTAGGGACACTAATTCTTTTACCTTCCTCTGGTTATATTTCTAAATACATTGAGTCTGCCGCTCTTTAAACAACATTGTTATGCTAATTGGAGATGTAACAGTCTATCCTTACCCTTACTTTCTTCCAGTATAGGTAGAAGCACAGTTTGGACTGAATCTCTGGGCATTGTTTTTGTTATTAAATTATGTGCACATTCAGAGCTGAGCTAGGTAGTATTCTACTGTTACATTTTTTCCTGAAATTAATAATTGCCTGACTTTTAAGAAGTTGATTGCTTTCCTTATCACTATATTTTTCTAAATGCTGCAACCAATCAGTCAGAAACATAGTAATAAATTTTCTAAAATCTCTCACCAACCAGTTTTCATAGAAGAGACCCAAGTGAGAAGGAAGGAGTTCTTGGTGTGGAACGTGATGTGTGCTGAGGTAGAACCCTGGGGGCCTCTCCGTCCCCACCAGACGGGTTCTGGCCTATCCCACTTTAGGCTGCAGGGTTGTTGCTTCCTGAGTCTGGGGTCTCATGACCTAAACTTAATAAGAACTCAAAGGATCAGAACAGAGTTGATAAGTGAGGTGGATTGTGATCTGTAACTGAGCTTCAGAACGTGACTCAGCCTGAACTACTGAACTTTCTTCTTTAAAAAATCATAACACGGGGCTGGGGATGTGGCTCAAGCAGTAGTGCACTCCCCTGGCATGGGTGCGGCCCGGGTTCAATCCTCAGCACCACATACAAACAAAGATGTTGTGTCTGCCGAAAACTAAAATGTAAATAAAATATTAAAAAAAATCGTAACACAATGTAAGCAAAACCATTTATACAAGTGTGCATGAAAATTGACTGTTGTTTTGGTGGTACTGAGGATTGAACTGAGCGGCACCCTATCACTAAGCCACATAACCAGCCCTTTTTATATATTTTTTCTTTGTTTATTTGTTTAGTGGTGCTGGGGATTGCATCCAGGGCCTTGTGCATGCAAGGCAAGCACTCTACCAACTGAACTATATCCCCTGACCTATGTTTTATTTTGAAACAGGTTCTTGCTAAGTTGCTAAGGCTGGCTTCGAACTTGCAATCCTTTGCCTCAGTCTCCTGAGTCACTGGGATTACAGCCATGTGCCATGCACCCAGAAAAAGTGACTATTTCTAATGTGTACAAAGCCCTGGGTTCAATCCCCAGTTCTTCCCTGCCTCCCATTAAAACAAACAAACAAAAAACAAGTGGCTATTTCTAAATTCTAAATTTGATTTCTTTTTATTTTTGACATTTGGTTTCTTTTAGCTGGGTACATTATTAGCTATGAGTGATGTTTCAGTCTTTCAAAAAAAATCTGTTAATAATTTTTACACTTCTTGAACTACATTAAAGATTATAATGCTGAACAGAGCAAGATGAAATTTTTTAATATTAGATATGTGTTGAAGATGAAGGTGTTTACAAGAAAGGCTGTGTATAGCAGAATGAGATTTGGAATGATAAAGTTCTGGTTTGTTAAACAATGAAGACCCAGGGCTGGGGTTGTAGCTCAGTAGCAGAGTGCTTGCCTAGCATGTGAGGCACTAGGTTTGATCCTCAGCACCACATATAAATAAATAAAGATCCATCAACAACTTAAAAAAAAATGAAGACCCAGTGTTTTCTGGCTACATTTTATTTGGTAGTTCATCAGGTGGGCTACAGGTCTAGAGGACATCTGTGTGCTAGGTGCGATCTCCCTCCCCACAGTGGAGCAAATCATCTGGAATTGAAATTAGTGTTGAAATCTCATCCAGTCATCCAGTACCTTGTGGCATTGGCAAATCTATCTCATAGGCCTACATTTGAAACAAAATGGTCGTATGAAGTGCTGTCCAGTAATCAAAGATTATCCCTTTGTGTTTGGGTCTCTGTATTCAGTGGAACTATTTCGATGGCTTCCTACTACCCTTAGATGTCGCTCTCCCTGTCCTTACCCGCTTTCTTTCTCTGGCCCTGTGAGCCATGGTTGGTGCTGCTGATGAATCTGCAGTTACTGTCCTCTGCATGGCTTCACTCAGACTTGAAAACAGCTGTTGTCATTTTTTTCTTTCTTTCTTTTTTTTTTTTTTTTTTGGCTTTCTATTTATCAAGCCAATACCCTAAAGGCCACTTTTCCTCCAGGGCTGTTTTAACCCTGTCACTTCTCTAGTGAAGCACAGAGCTCAAGAATCTGTGCATGCACTGATCTTGCCAGCACTGTCCCACTCCTGCATCACCACCTGTTCCTGTCACCTCTGCCTTCTTCCTCACCTGACACCGCCATCCCTGGGACTGGTCAGATGGCTTCCTCTCAGACATGGCTGTTCTAAAACCTTTTCTCAAGTAATAGATGCATGTGGTTAAAAAAAAAAAAAATTTCCCCCAAAATACAAAAACGCGGGTCTTTCACATCCAGCCCTAAATGCCCCTGTTTTCTTCCACAGAGGCAGCCACTCTTCAGTTTCTTGCGTGATCTTCTGGAGTTGTCTACAACATGCCTTCCCTGCTTCCCTGAGTTTTGAACATAAAGGGCAGGGTACCCTCTGCACATTGAGTCTTGTTCTTCTGAACAGTTTCACTTGAAGGTCTTTCCTCATCTGCCCACGGCCCAGCTGCATACAGCAGAGGGCGCCATTTGCCCAGAGCAGCCCAGGAGCTTGGGCTGGGTAATGCAGGGCAGAAACCCTGGCTGTACAGAGCTTTCTTGAGACTGTGATATCTACTGTGCAAATGAACCATGACCTCTCTAGGATGGGCATTTACGTGGCTTTCATTCCTAAAAGTTTGGTTTTATTTTTTAAATAACAATTGTCCTCAAAATATGATTCTTAAAAGATTAGAATGTTTAGTGACTTATTTTTATCAAGTCACAGTTATTTGGTGCTGGCAGCTCCACAGCCAGGGAGCATCTAACTTGGTTTTGTTTCATCTCTCTGTAGGCCCTTTGTCACTGCAGGGAACCAGAGACAGCCGACACTTCACCAGCTTGAGCCATGCGCTGCAGACACAGTGCTGTATCTCTCCTCCCACCAGCCGGTCAGGCCAGCAGTGCAGACCCTACAGCTTCTTCACTAAATGTGGGTAGACTGGCACATACTTCCACCTCCTGCGACAGGAAAGTAGGGGTGCTTTCCTATCTTAATTTTTCTTCTGTCATAAACGAATTAACATTTTAGTGATTATTAAACTAAAAATGCAACTAGGATTACCTCACGGGCCACAGCTGTGTTTGGAGAGCGCTAGTTTCTCCGAGCCCCTCATCTGGGGCACCCAAGGCCTAAAAGTATTGAATTGTGCCCCAGATACCCTGCTGATTTAGAGTCACACCAAGAAGGCCCTTACTGTTTTTAGCTGGGCCTTTGCTAGGACATCTCATTTGGAGAAGTTCAAGAGACGACACTACTGAGACCTGAGTGGTGATTGGCAGACATCAGGGAAGCAAGTCTACTTACTGGTCAGGGACTAACTGGGATTTAATGTTAGCCATCTTTTGTGGAAAAAAAGTGGAATTGTCTCCTCTTGTGTTTTCCAAATGTAATCATGTTTTATGTTCACTGTATGATTTTATTTTATTTTCATTACCTCAGTGACATGGGTGAAGCTGGGCTTTCTGGCCTTTCTTATTCTTAGGAGAGTGTAGATCTTTGCTTTACAACTACAGAGTTTTTAAAAACCCCGTTTCCTTACAGTGACAGCAGATGAGCTCTGGAAAGGTGCTTTAGCAGAGACTGGTGCTGGGGCAAGAAAAGGAAGAGGCAAAAGAAGCAAAAAAAAAGAGAAGGAAGGATCTGAACAGGGGTCAGGTCATTGGTGAAGGTAAACGTGTTTGGTTGTTTTGACAGTTTTCAGATTTGGTCCTGAACTTGGGGTGGGAAACTGATGATCTTGGGAAGGGGAGAGATAGGCAGCAAGCTGGGTCTGAGGGAGGCCTGGGGGCGCCCAACGGCAAACTTTGTTCTGAAAAGAGTCTATGTGCTTTTAAAGTGTTTTCCCCATATTTTATGGATATTTGGCAAACTGGAAACATTCTCATTAAGTGCATAAGAATCCATGGTTTAGAGTCCAACCAGGGGGCTTAGCAGCTGCCCCAGAGTGTCACGTACTCCGTGGGGCACAGCTGTGATAGGTCCTGTGCTGCACACAGCCCAGTGCAGGCAGGTGGAGCTCGCAGAGAGCTGGCAGGCTTCCCCTGCCCAGAGAAGACAGTGACCAAGAGCAGGGCCTGTTGCAGCTACTCAACTGGGCTGCTGTCACACAGAAACTGCCCTGGACAGCGCATGGTTGGACAGGCCCAGCTGTGTTCCAGTAAAACTTTATTTACAAATCAGCTGGTGGGCCGCACTTGGCCTTGGTCCTTCATGTGCTGATGTGATTGTTTATACTTGTGCTTTTGAAAGCAAAAATAGGATGGATGAACTTGAACTGGCTTATTTTTACTGTTGTGCAGACTCATCGCTTTTGATACTAACAACCTTTCCGAAATAAAGGAAGCACCTTGTGCTGCACTTCTAAGATTGCACAGGTGTTTCTCTTGGTAAAAGTGAAAATGCGGTCACATGCCTGTAGGGTAGATATGCATAAAACTGTGACAGTGCAAGGTCACCTGCCAAGTGATCGCATCAGCTCCAACTCCACAATACTGTGCTGGTGTCTGTACACGCGTTCCCTGGCGTCTTAGCAACATGAAGAGTGAGCACCTTTTAGAAGTTGTCACTTACCTATAATCTTAACCCTTCAGGGTGCTACGGCTTCTTGTGGCCGGGTCTGAATGCCCCTCTCGTGAGAAATGGAGCCGTGCAGACCATTGCCCAGAGGAGCAAGGAGGAGCAGGAGCAGGTGGCGGCTGACATGCTCCAGCAGAGGGAAGAGTGGGACCGGAAGCGGAGGATGAAAGTGAAGCGGGAGCGAGGCTGGAGCGGGAACACGTGGGGTGGCCTCAGTCTCGGTCCCCCGGACCCTGGTCCCAATGGAGGTAGTGGAGGCCTGGTTTGCTTGCCTTTGGGTAGAGGATGTGTCGTCCTACAGTGTTTCTGAAAATAATTTTATTGTTTACTTGTCTGTTTAGATTACCCTTTTTGAAAAAAGAATTTGACCTCTTTGACTAACTTTCCACATTGTTATCCCAGTTGCATTTGTGGGACACTAGAGGCCTGTAACCAAGAAGTGTTCCTCCAACAGGATGGAAAGCCCTGGGTCCCAGTGCCTTAGCAGGTGCCTTAGACATGGTGGTGTGCATTATAGATCTGTTTCCCAAACACGTGGCCTCAGGCTTGGAGTGCTGTTTAACAGCAGAGTTGAGAGACCCCAGAGAGCTGTCACTAAGCCTTCGTAAAAGCAAACATGAAACAAAAACTGACGACACTTAGGCTGAATTAGAAAACAAAGCCTCCCCCTCCCCCAAAAGGCAAATTCACCTGAAAATCTTGCTCTTGCCAGTGAGTGGGAGAGGAGGAAGCAAACAGGAGTTTGGCTCAAAGTAGAGGAACGGTTGGGCTGGAGAGGATGGGGCGAGCGTGCAGGAGGGTGGAGGTCTGGGAGGGAGAGGACCTGCCCACGAGCCAAGTCCCCAGTAACCAGACCCAGAGTTTAGACAGACAGGCTGCTGTTAGCCAGCAGGGGCAGGGTGCAGGTTTGGGTGAGCCTGTGCAATGCGGGTGGAAAGGCGGGGAGGTCACCTGGTATCTGGTAGCTTTGGTCAGGAGTCATCAAGCCAGATAGTGGCATTGGTGAACATGGCCACCAGAATATTTCTTGATGAGAAGGTGGCACTTGGCACTGGCTTCACCAGTGGGTGGGACCCGGGCAGTGTCCAGGAAAGAAGATTGACTCTTGAGCTGACCGCTTTCAAAGCCGACTGCTGGGTACAGAAGCTTTTATTCTGCTCTCCTATTTTATTATGTAATTGAGATTTTCTGTAATAAGTAAAAGCAAGAGAATTGGGGAGTGTTTGAAACAGCTGTGGTGGTGAGCAGAGGCTGAATTAAGAGAACTGAAAGCTGAGGAGCCGGGAGTTCCCAAGTGGGTCAGACCCCCAGTTGAGAGTGGTGAGCGTAGGCCAGGCTCTGATCTCTCCCGGCAGCACCAGCAGGCCACTTGTGACCAGACAGCTGCCTGGGTTCTGGCCTGGAGAGGGCGGTAGAGACAAAAGTGTAGGGATTGAGGACGTTGGCGAGATCTATGAGGAGTGAGGGACTTTGGTGTCTTTGAGGGACTTTGGTGAGAGAGGCTGTGAAGACCCCAGGAGACCAGATGGGAAAGCAGCGATGAAGGCTCTGGAGGTGTCGGCGTTCCAGGAACCTGTGCCTCGGGAGCCGGCGGCAGGGAGCTGGAGAGGGGGAGGCTGCGGTCAGAGAGCCGTGGCTGAGCTCGTGAAGTCAGGCCAGGCAGTCCCCGTGGATGATGGGAACTGGGGCGCAGCCTGGAGAGAGGCACCAGAGAGCTCAGGTTCTTCCCATTAGAAGTCTGATGGCACCTGGGAAAGGCTGTCACACGTGAGCAGCTTGGATGCTCTTATCTGTATGCTTTTTCTTCTCTCCTTGTAGAGACCTATGAGGACTTTGATACCAGGATACTCGAGGTAGGCCTGCCGAGCTCAACTCCCAGGGTCCTCTGGAGAGGTTGCCGGGGTGGGGTGGGCAGGAGGAGCTGAGCAAAGCTGTGGTCACAGTGATCTCTCGGACACAGACTCAAGTTCAGGGAGGAATTAACACAATTTGAAGTTCAGTTCCTTCATGTTGGTGGTCCCCACTGCTGCCTTGGTTTTTAGGGAACTATGAAATTGAGGTTTGTGAGGGGAAAATTCAGGAGCAGAATTTGGAGATTATGTTAAGTTCCTTCTTTCTGGAGCTAGAGTGTGCTATCTGGTGGCCTCTTGTGGAGCTGTACACCAGTTGTATCTAGGACACACTCAGAGAACAGGTTGGGAGGAGTAGGGGCAGGGGCAGAAAGCCTCAGGTTATGGCCAGTGTCCAGTTTGACTAGGGCAGTGGTCTCTGGGCTGCTCACAGATCCTGTATCAGGTGTACTTGAACCACCCTTCCAGGGTGGTTCTCCAATGGTCAGTGTTCCTTTGAGCTGGCACTGTGCATTTAATCAGTGTTTAATAATGTGGAACAGAGCCGGGCGGGGTGCACAGCTGAAATCCCAGTGGTTTGGGAGGCTAAGGCGAAAGGATGGTGCGTTCAACAGCCTCAGCAAAAGCAAGGCCCTAAGCAACTCAGTGAGACCCTGTCTCTAAATAAAATACAAAAAAGGGATGGGATGTGGCTCAGTGGTCATGTGCCCCTGAGTTCAATTCCTGGTACCTCCCCAAATTGTGGAATAATTTATATATCAAATTTTGACAAAGCCTCTCTGAATAAGTATATTATTTCTTCAATATCAGTTATATTATGGAATGCTGAGGGCCATTGCCAAGTAGGAATGACGCATCGAAATTTCCTTGCCAGCGTACCCCATGTTAAATGGAAATTCGCTGTGACATTGCATGTGTCTTTGAGAAAGGTGACCCTGCTCAAGGACCAGGGTGGATCCAGGTTTAAGGTGTATATCCTGCAGGTTTTAGGAAGTATCCCGGTTTAAGATAATTTGGGTTTAAGGTGTTCCCAGTTTAAGACAATCTGGGTTTTAGGGATGTTCCTGTTGCCTGAGTTCCCGTTGAGTTCTCTTGGAATTGAGAAAGTAATTTGGGACGTGAATTGTGCGGGCAGAACTTGGATTTCCCGAGAACGTGTGTAGAGGCCGGTGTGAGTTGGGGAATAAAAAATTGCTGTTTGAATCTACAAAGTGTGAGTGGCTCGTGATCTAGTGCCCAGCCAAGACTGCGGCAATGGAATTTTTAAAATATGTTTACAAGTATTTTATGTTGGCATCCCATTGTGTGTTATTCCCCCCACCCCAATTCTAGAGATTGAACCCAGGGCTTTGTGCATGCTAGGCAAGCACTCTGCCACCAAACCACATCCCCAGCCCATTTTACTTTTTATTTTGAGAAGGGTCTCGCTAAGTTGCCCAGGCTGGCCTTGACCTTGCCTTCTTCCTGCTTCAGTCTCCTGAGTCACATGGATTACAGGCGTGTGCCCCTACATACACCCCAGTTCATAGCTTTTGAAAGTTAATCCCACTGAAAGAGTCTTTCATATGTAGGTTGTTTCCTATAAGATCATTCAAAAGTGTAGACTCAGCCTCCCTTTTCCTTAAACTTCTTCCTAGGAAGGAAAGGGGACAACTGTCATTTAAGCAGTTTAGTTAATAATTTCATAATTCCTGTCCTTTAAAATAGGCTGAAAAAATGGGAGATTTTCCTGAAGTTTATAATAAATAGGTGTTTCCAAATTCTGTATTTTTGTTTAAGCCTGATCCTTAACATAGCAGTCCAGTCCTGGGAAGTTTTTTCCTTACGTTGCATTTCATCATATCTAAGATATTTTAGTACCTTTGATACTGGAATTTGTCTTATAATCAGTGTTAAACTATTTCAAAGTTTAATCCACAGTGTTTTCTTTCCTGTGTACATTTATTAAGATGGGGTATATTGAGTTGTGTAGTTGTAAGTTCCTTTAAAGATTATCTTAGTTAACTCTCCTAATAACCCAATGAAATAGGAAGAGAAAGTCTTATTTCCATTGTGTTCCCGAAATGCTCCAGAGGGAGGGTTTGTTTGGGAAGTTTGCTTTTGTGCCTACAGACTGGAGGTGCTGGGTCCTGCACAAGCCTTGTGTGGCTGAGCCAGCAGGTCCTCGTCGTCTACCTCAGAGTTTTCTTCAGCTGTCCTATTGATGAAGCATTTTGTCTTTTAGGTAAGAAATGTTTTCAATATGACAGCCAAAGAGGGAAGG
Source organism: Urocitellus parryii (assembly GCF_045843805.1). Lineage (NCBI taxonomy): Eukaryota > Metazoa > Chordata > Mammalia > Rodentia > Sciuridae > Urocitellus > Urocitellus parryii. Next base: position 14,352,483 of record NC_135542.1, read on the forward strand.
AAGAGATCAGTCCGTGTCCTGGTGGCTGTGGGGAATGGGCAGGGAGCTGCAGGTGAGTAGGGTGACGCTGGACACAAAGAGGCCTGGCTGCCCGGCTGGAAGCCAGGGCCCTGCTGCTAGTCTCACTTTTTCTACTAATAGAGCCGTCTTGAGGTCTGGGCTCACAAACCTGGTGGTAAACCACGAAGCTTCTCAGAGAAAGAAAGAAAAGCTCTTAAGCCCTACATCTGAGGACTGGGTATTTTAACGGGCTTAAGACACTATTGTATTGTGCATAATAGTGAAAAATTAGAACAAGTTCAATCGGGCCTAGTTACAGGATAGCTGTCCAATATAATATTCTTTTTTTTAATATCTATTTTTAGTTATAGGTGGACACAATATCTTTATTTTTTATGTGGTGCTAAGGATCAAACCCAGTGCCTCACGAATGCCAGGCGAGTGCTCTCCCTCTGAGCCACAACCACAGGCCTCCAAAGTAATATTCTATAGCCATTAAAAAATTGTGAAAAATTACTTACACAATAAGTAATTTTTGTTAAAAATTTATCATGTAATCATGATTTTTTTTAAAGTCATTTATATGCAAGGAAAAAACTAGAAGACTATACACTGATAAGTGTTCACTTGGGTTAGCAGGTTTGTCAACCATTTAAATTTTCTTCTTTAGATTTTTAAAGTTTCCCTACTGAACATCTTGTTTTTGAAATGTGTTCACATAGAACTGAAAAACTGTTAGTTGCTTCCTTTTGAAAATTTCAAAGCAAAAGCAAAATACACGATAGGGCGTTGCTGTAAGAGACCATGGTTAGCAGTTACTGTTGTCTCTTTTCAAAAATATCTTTTCTGAAATTTTATGTCCATGTTACCTCCCTTTACCTTTTTATAAAAAGCTTAGCAGAGATCTTATTATAGCCATGAATTTGCACCTTGCTCTTCTTGCTTGGTTTTGCCCTCAGAGGTCTTCTGTTAGCATAAGCAGATTTCTGGTATTGGTTTCATAGTGTTCCAGTGTGTGCATAGACATGATTTTTGACCCAATCCCTATTGTTTCCACATTTGTATCATTTATTAAAAACAACAACAATAACATTGACCTTTTTGTACATGGAGTTTGTTGAACTTTTGGAAATATAGAAATAGGAGAAATGTCTTGAAATTGCTGCCGCACTAGGTGTAAATGTCAAGTATGGCCAGATCTCCTCCTCAAAGTTTGCATCAGTTTATGTCCCTCTGTCCCACCCATCCTTGCCCTGAGTAGTATCGGACTTTACTGATTGTCAGTATGATCCCTGAAACGTCTCTCCTAGTTTATACCTGTACTTTCTAAGTTAGGAGAGTGCCGCGCCATTTTGCGTGTTCATTGGCCGTTGCGCTTTCATTTGGACATCTGTCAGTTCAGGTGCTTTGCCTATTTTTTTAATTGGGTGGTTTTCTTGTCTTTATTGATTGGGATTAGCTTCTTGTAAGTTAAGGACATGAGCCCTTTTTGTCTATCAGATATTTTGACTTAGTTTTGAATTTTTTTCCACATCGAAGCTTTAAAATCCACAGAAGTTTTAAACCTTAACATAGCACACATTGAGTCTTGTTCTTCTGAACAGTTTCACTTGAAGGTCTTTCCTCATCTGCCCACAGCCCAGCTGCATACAGCAGAGGGCGCCATTTACCCAGAGCAGCCCAGGAGCTTGGGCTGGGTAATGCAGGGCAGAAACCCTGGCTGTACAGAGCTTTCTTGAGACTGGGACATCCACTGAGTGAAGCAACTGTAACCTCTCTAATGAGGATGGGCATTTAGCTGGCTATCAGCCAAAAATTGGTTTAAACAACAATTGTCCTTAAATATGATTCTCAAAAGATTAGAATTTTTAGTGACTTTAGTGACAGTTATTTGGTGCTGGCAGCTCCACAGCCAGGGACATCTAACTTGGTTTTGTTTCATCTCTCTGTAGGCCCTTTGTCACTGCGGGGAGCCAGAGACAGCAGACACTTCACCAGCTTGAGCCATGCGCTGCAGACACAGTGCTATATCTCTCCTTCCAGTAGCTGGTCAGGCCACCAGTGCAGACCCTACAGCTTCTTCACTAAATGTATGTAGACTGGCACACACTTCCACCTCCTGCAACAGGAAAGTAGGGGTGCTTTCCTGACTTGATTTTTAAAGAATTAACATTTTAGTGATTGTTAAACTAAAAATGCATGATCTTGTTCAAGTAGTACCTAGAATTATCTCACATGCCAGACCTGTATTTGGAGAGCCGCTGGTTTACTTGGAGCCCCTTATTTGGGGCACCTGAGGACTAAAGGTATTGAATTGTGCCCCAGATACCCTACTGATTTAGAGTCACACCAAGAAGCACACACTGTTTTTAGCTGGGCCTTAGCTGAGGAGATAGGACATCTCATTTTGAAAAGTTCAAGAGACATCACTACTCACGCTTCCTCTTTGGGATAGTGTTTGAAAGTGTGATCTGGAGTAATTAGCTTGTCAGGCAATCAATGGAGATGGAGTTCACAGTTTAGCAGTAGGTTAAATTTTGGATAACCAAGGCAATTCATGATCATTCTAGAATGTTCAGCAGATTTAGAAAAATCAGAAGGGATTAGCTGCCAAGTGATCTGCTTCTCCAACAATGGACGGCCACTCTTTTCACACAGCACCATGTCCTGTGCTTCCCCGGGCTGTGTGGTGACCATGGAATTTTCCACTGTGAAGATGTGGATCATTTTAGCGTGGAAGTCTCGTGGTACTCGTGGTACCTGGATTAGTGGCATAGTGACACAGATATGAATGTCAGGTCATGGAGCTGGAGTACCACAGGCTTGGTTGTACCTGTGGATTTAGGTGCAAGGAGAAGAGAGGTGGCTAGAGCTGGGCCCGCTGGTCTCTCCCCCTCATGCCCACAGCCTCATTTTTTTCTGAGTTGACTTTGACCCTTAGAGGAGTATTTTAGACCCAGAGGCCTTGGGAATTTTATTTCTGATCATCTTTTCCCTGCTCGAAAAAGGCTCTTCTCCAACTCTTCTTGTTCGAGCGTGCCCCTCATCCTCGCACACCTGCACTGTTGACCCACATCTGCCTCTGACTCTCCACCAGCCCTCCTTGTCCTCAGTTATGTGGACTTATGAGGTGGCTGCTCCTGAGTCCTGCTGAGCTGGGCTACAGTGGGAGACCTCTGTGGAAGCCAGTGTGCTTTGCTATTTCAGGAGTGTGAGGATGGCCTTAGGCCTGAGCTTAAACGACCCCATTTTAAAAACTTCAGTTTGAAACCTGCAGTCTCACCTGGCATGCCTAAGGGAGCCCTCCAGGATGGCCTCAGACACAATCAAGTCACTTCTCCCCATCCTGAGAAACAGAGAGAAGCCTCTGTCAGGCTGTTCTCCCCTGAAAAGAGGGAAAGACGAGAAAATCAGGGAGGGACCACCAGACCAGATGTTTTAACCCCAGGGTGAATGTTGTCACTGAGAAATCTGGTGGTAACTGATAAGGATTGAAAGGGGGGTCAAAAGTCCCCAAATTTAGTATAAATAATAGAGCAAATGAACAGACATTCAGCCAGCCAAAACAAGGATGCACCCAAGCTGGAGTGTCTGATGAGGACCTGGACTGACATCTCATCACTTGTCATCTTGTGCCTGATCCTTACCGCTCTCCAACTCTACAGCCACATCTTGACCCTGGTGAGAGCCGCAACTTCTCCCTGTGACCCTCTCCTCAGCCGGCCGTCAGCTCCATTTCAGGAGAAGCCTGCCTTGGTTCCTGACCTGATCACCGAGGTCTGAGTGAGTGTGTATGTCTGCTGGACATAAAGCCTAAGGCTTGAGACTTTTGAACTTAGCCTGCAGAGGGAATGTCTGTCATTAGCCTGTCATGATTAAGTGTGTTTGCAGTGCTTAGAATTAATCTAGAATAGTTTGCTGTGAATTGATTATGTCTATTACAGTGCATAGCATGAAGGATGGTCGTCTTCTTGATTAAGAACCTATAGAGTGAAATTTTATTGAGTGATTCTAGTGAATAAAGCATTGAAAAGGGCAGAAGTGAAGGGACATTCTTTATTTCTCCCCCTTGACTGCATATGTTGCAACTTTGCCCCTAGGACAATGAGGAAATGGCTTTTGAAATTCTAGATCTCCAAGACACAGAAACTCATGGGTTTTCAAAACTTACTGAAGAGGATGTAACCTTGTACTTGTTGAAACTGTGCCCTGTTGTAGAGTCCTCACTTAAATGCCATGGGTCCCATTTAGTAAGTGGTGTAACTTGCATGATTAAGAAAGAACTTGGGTTGGGGCTGTGGCTCAGTGGTAGAGCATTGGTCCAGCTTGCACAAGGCCCCGAGTTCAATCCCCAGCACTGCAAAAAATAGAAAGAGTTCAGTCTATTAGCGTGGATGCTACAATGGATTGTGCATGCGGTGTGTGTGCACATGCACACATCTGTTTCAAACATGAACTTCACTCACATAAGTGTAATTAACAGGTGTATAAGTTAACCTCATTGTCCCTCCAGAAAGTGTCAGAAAGAGTTGAAATAATAGTAAATCTAAGTAGCCTTTGAAGTTCAATAGTCTTTACTTGAAATTAAAATAGTAAAATGCATGTTAATAAAGAACTTAATTCAACGGGTAGACATTAAAAAATCATAGTTGTGAATAATATTTATGAATGTAGGAAAATATTCACAGTGTAACAGTCAAATAAAATTGAGCCACTGCAGGACCTATATAAAGAAAACAAAAGCAATACAATAAAAAAATTTCTGATAAACGTAAAGATTAAAAAAACAAAAATATTATCACTTAAATTGATAAATTGAATAATAATACAATGAATAATAATACAAAATTTCAGTTTTATCTTGTGAATCATAAGTTCCATAGAATTTTATTGCCTCTTTTTAATTTAAATGAATGATTAAAACTGTTACCTTGTGGGGCACCTTGGTGCAGCCTGTAATCCCAGGGGGTCCGGGAGCAGAGTCAGGAGGATTTTGAGTTCAAAGCCAGCCTCAGCAAAAGTGAGGCTCTAAGCAACTCAGTGAGACCCTGTCTCTAAATAAAATAAAAAATAGGGCTGGGGATGTGGCTCAGTGGTTTGAGGGTCCGTGAGTTCAGTCCCCATTACCCTAAAAAAAAAAAATAAAAGTGAACAATCAATATATCAAATTTGTGACAAAGCCTCTCTGAATATGTATGTTGTTTCTTAAATATCAGTTATATCTTGGAATTTAAAGTATGTTTAGAAGCATTTTATGTTGGCATCCCATTGTGTATTATTCCCCCCCTCCCCCCAGCCAACACAATGTATTGAACTCAGGGCCTTGTGCATGCTGGGCAAGCACTCTGCCACTGAGCCACATCCCCAGCCATTCTTATTTTTTTATTTTGAGAAGGGTCTTGCTAAGTTACCCAGGCTGTCCTTGAACTTGCCCTCCTCCTGCCTCAGCCTCCCCCACTGCACCCAGCCCAGTTCATAGCTTTGGAAAGTTGATCCCATTGAAAGAGTCTTTCATATGTTGGTTGTTTCCTATTAGATCATCCACAAGAATGGACTCAGCCTCCCTTTTCCTTCAACGCCATTTCCTAAGAAAGGGGCCACCATGAGCCAGAGTCAGCTAGCTTTGAAGCAATTTAGTTGATACTTTTATAGTTCCTGGCCTTTAAAAAAGGCCGAAAAAATTGGAGATTTCCCTGAAGTTCATAATCAGCAGGTATTTCCAAAGTTTGTATCCTCGTTTCAGCCTCATCCTTAAGGTAGCGAGCCAGTCCAGCCAAGTAACTTCTTATGTTGTATTTCACCATTTCTAAGACACTTTAGTGTCTCTGACCCTGGAATGTGTCTTACAGTCAGCGTTAAACTATTTCAAAGTTCAACCCACAGTGTTTTCTTTCCTGTGGTACATTGATTACGATGGGGTATATTGGGGTATATAGTTACAAATTCTTTTCAAGGTGATCTCAGTTAACTCTCCTAATAACCTTGTGAAATAGGAGGAGAAAGTCTTATTTCCATGCTGTTCTTGAGGAAATGCTCCGGAGGGAGGTTTCATTTGGGGAGTTTGCTTCTGTGCCTACAGACTGGAGGTGCTGGGCCCCTCACCAAGCCTGTGTGGCTGAGCCAGCAGGTCCTCGTCCTCTACCTCAGTTTTCTTTAGCTATTCTATTGGTGAGCCATTTTGTCTTTTAGGTAAGAAATGTATTTAATATGACAGCCAAAGAGGGAAGGAAGAGATGGGTCCGTGTCCTGGTGGCTGTGGGGGATGGGCAGGGAGCTGCAGGTGAGTGGGGTGACTCTGGACATGGAGGTGGTGGTGTGCAGAGGCTTGGCTGCCCCGCTGGGAGCCCGGGGCCCTGCTGCTGGCCTACTTTCCCCCTCACTGAGCGTCTAGAGGTCTGGGCTCAGATACCTTGTGGTAAACCACAAGGCTTCTCAGGGTAAAAAAAGAAGAGCTCCAAGACCTACATCTGAGGACAGTGGGTATTTAAAAGGGTTAAGTCACCGTTGTATTGTGTATAATAGTGAAAAATTAGAAGAGCAAGTCCAATCTGGCCCAGTTACAAAAACAGGATAGCTGTCCAATGTAATATTCTCTAGCTTGTGAAAAATCACTTACATAATTACTGTGTCAGTAACTAATGTGTCAGTAATGTTGATTTTTTTAAAGTCATTTGTATGTTAAGAAAAATTTAGAACACTATACACTGTTAAGTGTTTATGTGGATTAGTAGGTTTGCCAGTCATTTAAATTTTCTTCTTTAGACTTTTGTTTAAAGTTTCCCTAGTGAACATCTAGTTTGTGATATATATTCAAATAGAACAGAAAAACCATCAGTTGCTTCATACTGACACTTTCAAAGCAAAAGTAATACACATGATAGTGCGTTGGTGTAAGAAATCATGGTTAGCAGTTACTGTTGTCTCTTTCCAAAAATATCTTTTCAGTAATTTTGTGTCCAGTTATCACCCTTAACCTTGTAAAAAGCTTCACCAAGACATCATGTTACAGCCGTGAGTTTGCACCTTGCCCTTCTTGCTTGGTTTTGCCCTCAGTGATCCTGGGTTAGCACAGCAGATTCCCCTCTGTTCCGGTACTGGTTGCCTAGTGTCCCCGCGTATGCACAGACCTGATTTTTGTTACCTGCTCCCTATTGCTGAATATTTTTGTTTGCAAATTTGTATCATTTACTTAAAAAAACTGAACTTTTTGTACATAGATTGTTGAACTTTTGCAAGTATAGCAATAGGGGAAATGTCTTGAAATTGCTTGAAATATCTTGAAATTGCTGCTGCACTAGGTGTAAATGTCAAACATTGCCAGATCACCTCCTCAAAGGTTGCAGCAGTTTATGTCCCTCTGTGCCACCCCATCCTTGCCCTGTGTATTCTCAGACTTTACTGATTGTCATCTGGTCCCTGAGACATCTCTCCTAGTTTCACCTGCGCTTTCTAAGTTAGGAGAGTGCGGACTCCATTTTCATGTTCATTGACCATTGCGCTTTCACTTTGGACATCTGTCAGTTCGGGTGTTTTGCCCATTTTTTAATTGGGTGGTTTATTTTCTTTTTTGATTGGGATAAGCTTCTTGTCAGTTAAGGACATGAGCCTTCTGTCTATCAGATATTTTGACTTTGTTCTTAATTTTTTTTTCACACTAAAGTTTTAAAATCCACAGAAGTTTTAAACCTTAATATAGCAAATTTATCAGTCCTAGATCACTTCTGGCTTGTGTTTTGCTTAGAAAGCCTCCTTTTGAAGGTTATATATTTCCCTAACTGATGGCAGCAAATAATGGAATCATTTTTGCAACTTGTGATGAACCTCATTTCTTGGGATTCAGCATTTACAAATTGAAAAATTGTTGGTTTTATTTTCCTGGTTCATTAAAATCTAAATTCCACTCAGAAGTTCCATTGATATCATAGTTTTACTCTATAGCAATGTATTTTTTCCCCATCTGTCTGGGCATTTGAATCTTTCCACAAGTGTCCAAAACCATTTGCCTCTTGTAAATATAGAGCATACTTAATTTTAAAAATTGAGTATATATATCATTATATTAGAGATTTATATAGATAATGTTATGCATCTAAACTTGGGTTTCGTAAATACATCCAAATGTAATGTCTCCAGATTGCCTCAGAATAGGTGAGCAGGTCTCTGGCTTTCTTCATGGCTGGTTGTGCATGCAGGTGTTCTGTGGGCAGTTGGAGGGAGAAGTGCGTGAAATGTTGTAGGAGCCCAAACTGGGAGCTGGGGAGAGGCACAGGCTGGGCCAGTTCTTTCGCTTTTCATAGGTTGGATTTTTCTTTGATGCTTTTGCTATTGGTTAGGCCATCATGTGGGTGAATTTTTTTCCTTGTTGTCACTCAGTAGATGATGATGAGCTCTGTGTTAGCCACCGGGGCACCACAGGCAGACAGTCACATGTCCCAGAACCCTCTCCTGGTCCTTGTGCTCAGAGCCTGTGTATCTCATGAGACTCCGTTCAGACCCCCACTGTTGGTCAGACCCATGGCCACTCACTAGAATCATGAGATGGCTGTGAGCAACACTAAGGAACAGTCAGTGTGCATGTGATGTTGCTACTGTGGCTACCTATTGTAAGTCTTTATCCTTTAGAAGTATATAGAAAAAATTTGCACAAGTAAAATTTCTTTTCTTATTTCTTTTTTTATTATTATTTTTATTTGTTCTACTTAGTTGTACATGATAGCAGAATGCATTTCAATTCACCGTACCAAAAACGGAGTGCAACATTTCAACTTTCTGGTTGTACACGTTGTAGAGAGGCACCATTTGTGCAGTCATATATGTACCTAGGGTAATGATGTCCATCTGATTTCACCATCTTTGCTAGCCCCCATAAGCCTTCCCCACTCTCCCCTTTTGCCCAATCCCATGAACTTCATGTTCAAGTCTAAAGTTGGCTAGGATGACTCGGTGGCATTGCAATCTCCTGAAGGTCCTTCTTGGATGCATACACAAAGAGAGAGCGAGGGATTAAGGGGCAGGAAGGAAACACAACTTTTTCAAACACTGAGATCTGGAGTCCAGCTCCTGCCATGTAGTCAGTGAATGAATGGATAATAGTTGTTTTTACAGGACCATGTGACTGGGGCTGCTCGGCTTCCTGTGGGCCCTCAGCATCCCCATCTATAAAGCAAGGGCACAGACCAAGGGTGCTGTCAGCTTTCTGTTGCTGTGACAAAGCATCTGAGAGAATCCCCTTAAAAGGAAACAGGGTTTCTTTTGGCTCATGGCTGTATAGGTCTCAGTCCATGGGATTTTAGCCCTGTTGCTTTGGGCCTGTGGCAGCACAGTAGGACATCCTGGCAGCTAGAGCTTGTGACAGAGGAGGCTGCTCACCTCTGGGAAGTGGGGTGGGGGTAGGGGGTAGGGGTAGGACTGGGCTGGGTCCCAATATCCCCTCAAGGTCACACCCCTAATGACCTCATTCCGTCCACTAGGCCCCACCTCCTAAAGGTTCCATTATGTCCCAAGGGCCACAGGCTGGTGACCAAGCCTTTAGCACATGGGCAATGGGGACATTTGACATCCAAACCACAATACCAAGTGATCATTAGCTGGGGGCTAACCCCTGGTCACCAGGCCAAGCCTCCCCACAGCCCAGGCCTGGGGAGATTGACTGCATTCTGCAGGACACCCACTGCAGGCAGCTGCCTCAGCCAACATGGAAGTCCTTAGCAGAGTCTCTTTTTTGGGGGGTGGGGGAGGTACCGGTGTTTAGTCTCAGTGGTGCTTGACCACTGAGCCACATCCCCAGCCCAATTTTGTATTTTATTTAGAGTCAGGGTCTCGCTGAGTTGCTTAGTGCCTTGCCATTGCTGAAGCTGGTTTTGAAGTTTTGATCCTCCTGCCTCAGCCTCCCGAGGTGCAGGGATTACAGGAGGGCACCACTGTGTTGGCCAAGAGGCTCATTTTTGGCAGTGGGGTTTCCTTGGAGAGAAAGCTGACCCTGTCCTGGGGTCATCCCTGATTTGCCCACACAGCAGTGCTTTGTTACTTTTTCTTTTCTCTGGAGGGCAACTCAATTCATACCTAGTAAACATAGCCCCACAGGTTCTCTGATTAAGAATAGTGCAGAGCTGGGGGGCAGTGGTGCATGCCTGTAATCCCAGCAACGCTGGAGGCTGAGGCTAAGGCTGGAGGATGGCCTGTTTGAAGCCAACCTTAGCCATTTAGTGAGGCTCTGAGCAACTCAGTGAGACTCTGTCTCTAATGAAATATTTTAAAAAGGGCTGGGGATGTGGCTCAGTGGAAAAGCACCCCATGGTTCAACCCCTTGTACCAAAATACCAAGGGGGGGAGAGAGAGAGAGAGAAAGAAATAAGGGAAAACTCAGGCTAAGATCTTAACCCTGCAAACGCAGCTGGTAGAGAAAGGTGCTGACTGTAGGACTATGGGGATTTACCTCACCAAGTCTCAGTTAGCCAATGCTCTCCAAACCTGTCACCCTCAGGGCTGGGTGAGCTCCGTGGTAGAGCACTTGCCTAGCATGTGCAAGGCCCTGGGTTCAATGCCCAGTGCGGCAACAAAAAGGATTTCAAAACCCCATGTCATCCTCAGGTCCAGGGAGAGCAGTTAGGGCAGCTGTCTGCCCCTGAGACTGGGCCTGGGAGGACTCACTGGGAGGATGCCAGGGGCTCATCAAGGGTCCGGGGAATTGCCACCAGTGCGGCCAAGGTCACTCCTTGATGGCAAACTGAAACCTGTGAGCCATGTTTTCTGTGACTCTCAGGAATCCCTTCCATACCTCTGTCCTTAAAACAGGGAAGAGTAATAATGTCACTCAGTCCCTTTGTACTGCTGGGACCACAGTGGTCTTTAGAGGAGATCCCATGGCTGCCCTTGGGTCACCCCTGCTTCACATCCCCTTGGTGACCAGTGGTCTCTTCCCACCTGAATGCTGTCCAGACCCGACTCCTGGGGGGCAAGCCTTCCCCTCCACTCTCCACCAGTGCTCACCAGCTGCCCTGGAGCACGGGAGGCTGTGACCCAGGCTTGGGGAGGGCTTCCCCCCTAGCCAGAGCCGTCCTGACAGCCCCAGGCTGCAGCCCCAGCCTGGAAGTGGCTGCCTGGAACAGAGCAGGAGGTTGCTCCCTGTGGCCCCTCTGGTCCCTCTCTTCCTCCTGTTGAAGAATCATGTGAGGAATGGCTTGTCCTTATCCCTGTGCAGAAGCTTCCAAAGAAACCACTTCAAAGTCCTGGAGCAGGGGAGGGGGTTGAAAGATTTGGAGATGGAGCCATCTGAGAAGAAATGGCAGAACTTCAGAGAATGAACAACAGGAGTTCCAAGCCTCTGTCGATGGAGTTTCTAGCAAAACAGGATGTTGTCTTGCAGGAGCCGGAACAAATGGCCCTGGAGTGTGCCTGAGATGCAGTGTCCTTTCTCAGGCCCTGCGTTTACTCAGGACCAAACAGAGTCACCCCCACCCCTCCCGGGAGAATGGGGCAGAGCAGGGGATTCGAGATGGTTCCGGAAAGTGCAGGGCTTTGCCCACACACATCTAATGACCTATGTGTTCCCAAGATGGTGCATGGCCAGGGCTTCCTAGTAGCAATAAAGAGGATACAGGCTCCAGGTGTGGGGGTGCACGCCTGTAATCCCAGGGACTTGGGAGGCTGAGGCAGGACTATAAGTTTGAGGCCAGTCTCGCAACTTAGTGAGTCCCTAAGCAAACTCGAGGCCCTGTCTCAAAATAAAAAATAAAACATGGGGACTGGGATGTGGCTCAGTAGTAAAGCCCCCCTGATTCCATCCCCAGAATGAATGAATGAATTAATAAACAAACAAACAAAAGAACACAGACAGTGAAGCCGTGGGGTCAAGCCCCAGAAGAGGAAAAAAAGGGATACTGGCACTTGAAAAAAAGGGATACTTGGCTCAGATTGGGTCTCAGGAACCTTCAGCATGGAAGCCATGGGTTCTTAAAGCAGAGAGTCCCCCTTGCCCTGGCTCCGCAGGGAGAGCTGAACATGGCAGTGTGCACAGAGGCTAACACCCCCCACCCCACTAAGGCAGAGCTGGCACTAGAGGACCACATATGTCCATGTCATCCTCAAGACCTTCCATAAACCTTCCATCACCAGCACAACGAGGGTGAGAATGAGTCACTGAGTCCCAATCTGGCTGTCTGCAAGCACCCTCTAAAAGCTTTTTAGAAAAGCAGAGTGCTTGTCCATCTCTGGGCAATGGGATAAAACTCTCTGGGGCTTGTATTATTTTGCCCAGGAAACACACACAAGAAATCTACATGTTGATCTCACGAATGCATCCAAAAGCCAAACCCCAAACACATTTGGCAATTGAAAGCATGCTGCAGCATTTCTACTTGGAAGCTGCGACAGTTGGACATTGCACCTTTTCTGGAGGAAGCCTCACTCTAATTTCTTTGGTGTGGAAGATACGTGTCAAGACACCAAGACGTGGAGACCCGTTAAAGGGCTGCTCATCGCTGGCCATCTCTCGGCCAGTGTGCGGTTTCTCCCTAGCCAGAATGTCCTGGACTCTAAACAGTGGCTCATTGGTCCCTGAGCAGGCTGCAGAGGGCTTTGGCTGGAATGCACAGCAGTCTCTGAGGGCCTGACAGGTGGGCATGGGGCATTTGGGGGGCTTGGTTCTACCCCTTAAGCAGAACCCACAGGTCTGCCATCGTCTGTCAGGACCTGAAGCTGCATCTTCCCACTAAGCAATAAGCAGGCACAGTCGCCAGGACTGATCAGACGTGGAAATTGTAGCCCCACCCTGAGGTTGCCTTCCAGAGAAGGGACCCTGCCTGGGCCACCAGGTCCTGGATATTCTTTCCATCTTTCTCCTAGAAAAAAAAAATCATTGCATGAAGGGGTTCAAGTGACCAGAGGGCTGCCACAACAATGGCCGCACGACTGACTGGACAGAATTATGTTGGAGTCATTAGCTGGAGAATCAGCTTAGAAGAGGAAAACCTTGGAATCTCTCCAGGAGAAGCCTGAACATCTGATAGAAAGCACACACATTCCTGAAAAAATCTGTAAACAAGGAGGAGGCAGGTACTTCCTCTGGGTAATAAATGGTGCTTTCCAGAGTACACTTGGGTTGCCTGGAAACCTCAGAACTTTCCTCCCACCCCAGGAGGGAGCAGGACATGTGTGCCTACTCATCAACACCTCTTTTCCATTGTGAGGGCTGACCCAACACTGCAGGCCCAGGAGGGACAGGACTTAGCAAAGCCATCTGCACTCCCCGGGATGTGATTGAGCATCTGGCTCATCCCAGAGGATGGTGACTGGCAGATGCAAGCCAGGCTCCGATGACGCATGGAGTACCATCAGGAGGCCAATGGCCAGTTAAAAGTGTATTGTAAAATAGCCTCCAATAAATAAATTTTAAAAATCATTAAAAAAAATAAAGAGGAAAAAAAAAAAGAGCTTCTAGTCCTGAAGTGCAAACTATTTCAGGGGCTTCCAGGCTAAGTGACAGAAGCAGGCATGGAAAGAAACCTGCCTGTGAGCTCACTCATTGAGAATATAATACAGTTACACCATGGAAGTAGAAAAAATTATTGTGACTGATATTTTAATAATGATGATTATTATGATGGCCTTTCATGCCGGGTGTGATAATTGACTGCGGACATTTTACAAATAATGTTGATCAAACGCTCCCTCTGGGCCATGCTCTGGGCCAGCCACTCTACCTGCCTTGCCTACCTGATCCTCACAGTGTCCCCAAGAAGCCAACACAACAAACCAGAAAGCACAATGTCCCTGCTAGCAAGTGCAGGACCTAAGTCTAGAACCCAGACACAGAGATCAACCAAATCAAAAGAAATATTTACTGGAATACTGGTAGAAATCTAGAAGAGGCTGTGGCCTAGAAATGGGGAGGGTTGGCTTCAATCCTCAAAACCCAAAGCTGTCAAGATGGTTCAATTGACCATCCACATTAGAAACTACTCTCCAACGAAATATGCCCCAAACATTGTCAAAACAGAGGGACCGATTGGGAGGAAATGGCAACCCAGTAGAACAGGAGGCTCGAGGAGAAACACAGATGAGGACTTTGCACGGGCCGAGGTCGCTGGAACACAGCTGGCAAGCAGATGATCACAAGTTCAAATGACGTATTTTATTTTATTCATTTATTTACAAAATCTAAGGATGTTGATAATATGTGCTGGGAAGGGGATAGGAAGATAAGCTTTTTTCATACACTTTGGAGGCACATTTAACATTATCCATGAAAATGCACGAATGCTATGCTGCCTACAACTCAGAAATTTAGGTCTTGGTACATGCCCTGGGAAGCTCCCAGAAGGAAATTCATTTCAATGTTGTGTTAAATTATAAGACATGTACAATGAAATGGCCATTGGCAGGAAGTCTGTGGCCACAGTGAATAAGGACCTGCAAGTTCTTAGGACCTGTGGGTGGAAAGAAGACCCTGGACCACGTGTTTCAGCTTGTGGGACACAGACAGAGCCCTGAACATAGGCTGGTCCAGCGGCACTGTGCATCTCTCCAGATCCACACAGTGTGGAAACCGCAGCCATCACTTGGCTTTAGGGACAGTAGCTGAGGTGATCCTCTCTTCTGGGAGGTAGGGGACCACGGGTGACTCCCTAACAAACAGATGACCAGAGCCACCTCTGGGGAGAGTCTGGGCCAGGGGGTGATGGGAGAAGAGGAATTTGACGTTCGTTCGTGGTGGCTGGATTTCTTTCCAGGAGAAAATCTGGTTTCTGCCATCATGTTTCCCCTTGGAGCTTTGGGCAAGCCCTCTTCCCACCCCTTTCCTCCATCTGCTCTCATGGGCTGAGTCTGTTCTCCCAGATTCACAGGTTGAAATCTTGAGCCCAGAGCCTCAGAATGGGAGCTATCTGGAGATAAAGCTTCTACGTCAAAGTGGGGTCACTGGGGAGCCACCCTCGTCCAGGATGCCTAGAGTCTTTATAAGGAGAAGGAATTGGTCACACAAGAGACACCAGGAGTGTGTGAGCACAGCGTATGACCCTGTGAACAGGTGGCAGGAAGGTGGCCATTGATGAGCCAAGGGGAGAGGCCTGGTTGTGAGCCACCCCTGAAGACAGAAAGCTTTTCCTCTGAGATGAGGAGTAGGATGAGGATGGCCACTTGTAATTCCCAGAGCCCTGGGAGTCCCTGATGGAGTCATTTGGCAAGGGGAAAGATCAAAGGCACGGTGCTGGGGCTGGAGCTCAGCAGTAGCGCACTTGCCTGGCATGCGTGAGGCACTGTGTTGGATTCTCAGCACCATATAAAAATAAATAAATACATAAAGGTCTATCAAGAACTAAAAAAAAAAAAAATTAAAAAAACAAAAGCACATAAATTGGATAGAACAAATCAAATGGTCTTTAAGATGATAGGATCACACATCATCTAAAACTCTAAAGAGTACACACAAACACATAGTTGGTTTTATGAGAACTAATAAAAGAAGTTTCAAAGTGGCAGGATCCCGAGAAAACACACCAAAATTGTTTTAGTTAGCTTTTCCTTACTGTGACCAAAATACCTGACAAGACCGATTTAGAGGAGGAAAAGTTTATTTTGGCTCAGGATTTCAGAGGTTCAGTCCAGGTTGGCCGACTGCATAGCTCTGGGCGGGGGGTGAGGCAGAACATCATGGCAGAAGGGTGTGGCAGAGGAGAGCAGCTCAGGGCATGGCCACCAATAAGCAAAGAGAGCTCCACTAACCAGGGACAAAACAGAAACCTCAAAGTCATGACCCCAGAGTCCTACTTCCTCCAGCCACACCACACCTGCCTTTAGTTACCACCCAGTTAATCCATTTCAGTGTCTCAATCCACTGATTAGGTTACAACTCTCATAATCTAATCACCTTACCCCTACATTATCTCACATGTGAGCTTTTGAGGGATGCCACGTACCCAAACCATAACAAATTCACTGCATTTCTATGTACTACTACTAATTAATCTGAAAAGAAAATTATAAAGATAATACCATTTTCAATAACATCAACAAAAAATAAAATAGCACTTTGAAATTAACCAAGGAAGTGGAAGATGATAGTGTAATGATAATGATAAAGCACTGTTGAAAGATATTGAAGAACATATAAATTTGTGGAAGCATCCCATTTTCATGAATTGGAAGACTTAATATTATGATGTCAATACCACCCCAAATCTACAATTTGATCCCTAAAAAAATACAAATGACAGTTTAAAAAAATTTTAGATGTTGATGGAACTTTATTTTATTCATTTATTTATATGTGGTGCTGAACTCAGTGCCTCGCACATGCTAGGCAAGTGCTCTACCACTGAGCCACAACCCTAGCCCACCAATGACAATTTTAAAAAATATTTTTTAAGTTGTCAATGGACATTTATTTATTTATATGTGATGCTGAGGAAAAAAAAATACAACCCAGTGCCTCTCACATGCTAGGTAATCACTCTACCACTGAGCTACAATCCCAGCTCCCAATGACAATTTTTGCAGAAAAAGAAAAACCCATCCTAAAATTCTTATGGAATATCAAGGGAATCCAAGTAGCCAATCCTATTATGAAAACGAGAAACAATTAGAAGGACTCAAACTCCCTGATTTCAAAACCTACTACAGAGCTAGCACAATCAAAACAGTGTGGTGTTGACAGAAAGAGATCAATGGGACAGAATAGAATGCCCAGAAGTAAGCCCTTGTGTATATGGTCAAATGACTCTTGATAAGGGACACAAGACCATTCAATGAGGAAAAGAACAGTCTTGTCAGCAAATCATTTTGGGGAAAACTGGACATACACATGCAAAAGAATGAAGTTGAACTCTTACCTAATACAACACCTACAAAAGAAAACATAGGGCAGTAGATTCAGGACACTGGAGTTAACAATGATTTTTTTTTTTTTTTGATAAAATGCCAAAAGCACAGGCAACTAGAAAAAAATAAATATATTGGACTTCATGAAAACTGAAGTTTTGCTCATAAAAAGATAACATCAATACAGTAAAAAGACAGTCCATTGGATGTGAAAAATAATGGCCAACCACATATTTTTTGCACCACCACACCAGGTGTGAAGTGTAATTCTTAGCAGTAGGCTGTGTATAAAACAGGATGCTGACTTTAAAAACCCCAATGTTATATAATGGTCATTAAGTATGCCTGCTGTTTTCTTAAGCAAGGCATTATCTTTTGATGTTTTCCATTATATATTATTTAAAAACCCCTCTATAACAAATACAGACTTCTTTTATGAGGGGTAGAATTAGAGACCCGGGGAAAATTATAACAGTGTATCAGAAGTAACCTATAAAATTACTAAAATTTGAGTATGCACCCTATCTCCCCTCTTTTGCCCTGGGGAAGAGATTTTGTTTCATTTGCCTTTGATGCTCCCAACACTAATTAGTTAAATGTAATCTGTGAATGGTGACAATCTTCACACACACACACACACACACACACACACACACACACACACCCCTACCTTCCCCACTCAAAGCTTCCTTAATCTCAGGCTACACATAAACAAGTAGCTAAATGACAGACTCTGGGAGGCCAAGGCCAGGTCTGTGCTGTATCCCGGAATGTTGAACAGTATCTGACACCTAGTAGGACCTCAACATCTCTCTGTCCAGTGTATATAGGACCAGAAATACCTGGCTCCCTGTAGAGCAGTGTGTTCAGTTGGAAGCACCATTTAAAAGTGAGATTTCCAATCCGTGAAACTACAGAAGGCCTGAGGGCTGATGGCTGGGGAAAATGTCCTATGAGAAAGGGTGAGGGTACAGATGTTTGCAGCTCACAGATGTGATGGTTTGTTAGTGTCCCTCAAAAGTTCCCGTGTGAGACAGTGCTAGTTAGGAGAGCCTTGACCTAATTAGTGCATTGAACCCCTGGTGGGGACTAACTGGGTGGTAACTGTAGGCAGTAGGGTGTGGCTGGAGGTGGTGGGTCTCTAGGGAAGGCCCCTGGGGTTGCTACTCTATCCTGGTGAAGGGAGCTCTCTCTCTGCTTCCCGGGTGTGCTCTCCTGAGCTGCTTCCCTACTCCACGCCCTTCTGCAGTGATTTTTTTTTATAATAATAATAATAATTATTATTATTGTTGTTATTTTGGTGTGTGCAGTGATGTTCTCAACTGTGAAAAGGTATTTAAAAATTGACTCAAATACGCCGCCCCCCACAGCAAGGAGAATGGCAGGCGCCTTTTCAGGGGTTAAGTGATTTTCAAAAGGGTGTCCCCAGAGTTTTTATTGAAAATCCCAATGTTTCCTGATGCATTTTGTTGTGGGAGATATGCTTCCATTCTCCTGTGACCAGGGATTTGTCTTCAGCTTAGCAGTGAATGGGTTGGTCGCCTGTAAGGAATGTGAAGTAGCACGTGTTCTGACTGCTCAATGGACAGTTAGATCAGAACCTAGGACACGTGAGTGTGTAAAAGAGTACGTGTAAGAGGTTAGGGTTGCATGTTGCCTAATGCAAGTTATTGAGTTGAAGTTACATTTGTTAATTTTAAAATATGGAAGAAAGTATGGTGTTTGGTCCACTTGAGGATTCACTCAATAGAGTATCAGACTTTGTTTCTTTTTTGTGGCACTGTGGAGATGTGAATGAGAACAAGTTGGTGACATCTTTCAGGTGGAAGCATTGTCTGAGGACGCACTCATCAAGTTGGCCAGGAAGCCGTTTTGTGAAGCCCCTATTGACTCAAGGCTTTTGATGATGAATTCATGGAGACGGTAATTCTTCATGGACCTTTGCATTTGGTGAGTCACGGAACGTATCTGAGTAGATAATCATTCACCAACATGTCCACAATAATCTCACATATTATGCATAACAGGTCATGGCTGGGTAAATATTACCATTTCCTTTTTTGCATTTAAGAAATCTAATAACGACATTATATTTTCTCCCTTTTTTTGCCTTGAAGTATGTCAGTGTCTTGACCAAGCATGATTGTTGGTAGGTAGGTTAGCAAGAACTTGAACTCAGGGATTTTACTGTCATGTGTCAACCTATTGTTTTTCATTGATTTCTATTAATATATCCAGGTTGGCATCTATTATTTTGTTAGCTTTTGACTTTCGCAGCTGTGGGCATCTTGGCAACCATCAACTCCCTGTAAGCACAGACAACTCTATAAGAACCTGAGGATAAATTTCCCTGTGCATGTCCCCTTGTGAAACTGCTTAAGCACCGCCTGGTTTACACACAGGTGGAATTTCTAGGTCAAAGTGTGCATGTTTACTTCTTTGACTAAGCACTGCCAGGTGGCTCCTCTGCATAGCTCTACCTGTGGCCAGGATTGTATTATCTAGCTTTCTAACTTTTGCATGTTGAGTAGATACATAGTGGGAGCACACTGTTTTTGTTGGTATTTTTCTTGGTATCTATTCTGATGCTTTTCACTGGGGGATTTTTTCCTGTGAAAATGGGCTTCCTCTACTTGACCTTATTTTCTTCTTTTTAAAATTTTTTCAATGTGACTTTTTAATTTTAGTTTTATTAAAGACATTGCCCCTTGCTTGCATAGTCTATATCTAAAGCACTAGTCCTTGCTCCAAGGCCCAGCTTGCTCTCAGCTGCCCCAGGAGGGGAACAGTCTTTGGCGGTAGACAAGAGACACCCCTGCAGGGGGCACAAGTGCTTTGGCCCTCTGGTGTCTTGCCAGCAGTGCTTCCCATGCTCACAGAGGGTTTCAGACACTGAGTCAATGGTCCAGGTGGTCTTTTGTTCAGTCTGATCTCAAATTGAGCTCCTCTGAGAGGTCATATTGAAGTCCTTGTGTGTACCTGATCCATCATTTTAAACAATATTCCAAGTTCACTTTTTGTGTGTACGTGGGTTCTGGGGATTGAACCCAGGGCCTTGAGCCTGTGAGGCAAGTGACCTACCTGAGCTACACCCTCAGAGACCCCTGTAAAAGTATTTCCCCTTTGCCTCGGGGTCTAAGTTGCCAAGGCTGACCTCAAACGTTCCTCTTGCCTCAGCCTCCCTGGTGGCTGGCATGACAGGCATGCACCTGGGACTGTCACACTCGAGCCTGTGATGGGAACTCATGTGCATCTGTCCAGGGCTGAGCATGGTTAGGCAGAGCTGTGCTCCAGGCTCCCTGCAGGGCTGTGGAGGCTTCTGCTGCCCAGCAGCCCTGGTGCCATGGCCAGGGCTCCTCCCAGCCGAGGGCAGGCAGCTGCCCATTGCTGTAGGCTGACCTTATTTTCTTCTTATGGCACTCGTCCGTTCTCTGGAGTATGTCGTATGGTTTGTCCATTAGGAGTCTAACAGGTCCTCTAGAACCTTCAAACAATTAGTAAAATTCCTAAACAGTAAGTGAGCACGCGCAGAAATTGGGCTAATATTTTGGGAAGAACAATGTTGGATGATATATTCATGGCTTGAATATATCATCCAACATGAAGTTATATTTTATTACTTACAAAATGATAAAATAATGAAGCAATACCATGGGCTGAGCTAAAATAGATCCTTAGGATCTTAGGCATTCTGTAATAAATCTGTGTCACTTGAAGTATAGAGTTGATCGACTCTGAGTAATGAAACAGAAGTAAAGGTATCAAAGCAAATGATCATCTGTTTCCAATTTTCTGTGATTTGGTTCAAGTGGTAAAGTGGTGATATTTATTAATAATGGATCAAATAGGTTCATAATTGTTTTAGAGTACAATTAGATGCCTTCAAACTTTAGGCTACATGGGCACATTTGAGAACGGTTCCAGCCATTCTCTCATCCTTTGGGTCATTCCCCTCCTATGTCCTGTGAGACATTTTCTATGTGAGGCTTTAAGAAGAAGAAGAGAATATTCTGTAAAGAAAACCTTGTGATCTGTGCAGTATGAAGTTGAATGGGTTCATTCAGAAATCAGAAATTCTATTGAAAGATATTTATTTGCATGAGCCAAATAAAACCTATTTTTAGGCATCCTGGTGAAGACAAGGTTTTATCTTTATGTCTCATTTTCTATGTTTTGTTGTTGTTGTTGTTGTTGTTAGAATGAGATTCATATGTTGCCAGACCATTCTATCAGATGTGTAACTAGATGCCATTTAAATTACCCACTTTTACATGGTAGACAGTTTTTAATGAACACTGCCTGTCTGCACCTTTTTTAAAAACAGGACTGGGATCAGAAGCCCAAATACCAATGGTTAGCTGGAGCATATTTTTCATTTGGCCTATCTGTCAGTATTCCCTGAGGTCATCTGTGCAATCAGCTTCGTTACTCCTGCTCCCTCACTGGATTTCATAGAAACCATATGCTATGTATGAATCAGGGACACCAATCCCACAACATAGCATTCTTTGAATATCCAAAGTCCCACTTTTCACTTCGCCATGCCTGAGATCAGCAGTAATATTTATCAGCAAATGTGAGATGTTCAAAGATCCAATTCTATGTGCTCCTTTCTCATAGAGCCTTAGGCAGGGATATAGCATACATAAATATTAAGTAAAGTCCATAGTTTTTAAAATGTCATCCATTGAATAGTTGACACATGTCTGAGATACTTTTTATTTTGGAGGAGGTATTATTTAATAGGGAATTCCAACAGCTACCTAATAGTGAAATGAGAAGTCTTGCATCCATTTTATTTTGTTTCTGATGATTTTTATGAGTAAGGGTAAGATACTTCCTTGTTCTGATGCAGATGTTGCCCACTTTTGTGAATGGATGCGGGGTGTCACCTACTACTTGCATATCTGCATATTGGGCTTGACACTGCTATCGTACTTGGTAGTTGGCAAAAAGTCAATACTGAAGTTAAGCTCTTGTGTTCTAGCAGCAGAGCTGAAGATCCTTGATGTGCCACCTTCTGCAATCCATGCTGCTCTCTTCATGTTCCTTATTGACTTCCTGGTGATGAGCATCATGGTCTCCTGGTCTTGAGAATGGCCAAGCATTGCTCTGTGAATGTGGAAGATGGGCATGTGGAAGGCTCCAGGGAGGAGGGATCATTGAACATGTACTCTAATCCATGTGCCTGTTGAATGACCTGTTTTTTTATTTTTGGGTTTTAAGGGAGACACTGCCCTAAAACACTTCTGTGCAGCTGGGAATGCAGGCTTCTGCTTCACCTTGCAGGAAGCATTAACGAATCCTTTCCAGAAGACATGAGAAGAGAGAAGTGAGCCTCTGGTATCATGCAGGTTCCTTGCATTGCCCATGGGCTAGAAGAGAGAAGAGTTGCTTCATGAGATTTGATCCCCTTTTTCCTGAAAAGTTCCACACAGAGGTGAGTCCCCAGCATGTTTAGAAATCATTTCAGACACCTTTCTGGACGGAATTGAATCAGAGCCCCTGATGATGTGGAAGAGCTAAAGATGGGTTTGCTATGAATTTTCTATTTCATTCATCAGGGCCTGAGTCAAGTCAGTCATTGTGCTGTCAACACATGAGCTGCTGGTCAAATGTGAGGAAGTGGTCTTGCTTTATGAAAACACCACCCTGATTCAGTGAGCCAGAGGCAGCCTGCAGTCCCTGTTTTCCTGTAAAGGCAGATTGCTGTGGATGGCCTCTGGCCTCGTCATGCAGCCCTGCTCAGAGTAGGGGATTGAGGGACCAGGCAGATCCCTAGTTCCTTTTGACCTGTATTGCCATTGGGCCACCCCAGGATTCTTGGACTCTACCTGGTCTTCTGGCCTGGGTCAGGGGATGTGAGGTTTGGAATCCCCCTCTGTGGCAGGATCCCAAGCCCCCCCAGCCACTTGAGGACAGGCACAGCCTTCCCTAATTGTGTTAGAGTTGGAGACTTCTCCCACCCATCCTCATCCATGCTCATCCCACATTTTGTAGCTTGACACCTGAGGACCTTTATTCATTGACTTAGTTGTTAGTGATGATGGTTACTAAGACTAAGTGACTCTTTCAAGTCACATCACTTGCATGGTAGGGCTAGAGCATGGATCTTCCTAATTGATTTCATGGGACTCTCTCATGGAAACTGTGACTGCCTCCTAAACACACACTCTACATTTGGAGTGTCAAAATTCTTGGCACTGCCTCCTTGGCAAGTGTATCTTGTCTTCTACGTGGGAATTTCACAAATATTTTCCTTTGGTTTGTGGAGGTCATGCAGAAGGGATTTCATTTGAAATAGCCCAAACAAGAAATACCAGTTGTCTTTTTCGCACATGGATGTGTGTAGTGAACATCCCTTTCTGTGTGCTTGCATGAGTTGCTCCTTTGAATTTGTTGCAGAATGGTTGGCTGGGGAGCAAGGTAACGAGAGATGGATATCAATGCTTGTCCAGTATTCTGAAGTGAAGAATGTATTGAGGATGTGAAGGCTTTTCTAGCCAGTTCCTATGGCTCAGTCAGGGATCAGTCAGAGGATTCTGTCTGGTAGACTCTTTGGAACATATGTCAAAGTGGCCTGGTCTTACCCTGTCCAGGACTGAATGCTGAGCTTGAGTGGGAGCTTCTTATCAGTTCAAGTACTTCCATGAGTCTGTCCTCTGTTCTCTTTGTTTTTTTTTTTTTTTTTTTTTTTTTTTCAGTTTTCAGTGGACATATCTTTATTTTATTTTATTTTATATGGTGCTGAGGATCGAACCCACTGACTCGCGCATGCCAGTCGAACACGTTACCACTTGAGCCACATCCCCAGCCCCCTCTGTTCTCTTTTTTCCGAGCAGTTTCTAACAGGAAAGGAGAACAAACATTGAAAGTACAGTGATTGATTATGTATACCAATGTTATTTGAATCAACTTTGTATAATTCAAAATTAACTTTTTGCTAGTAAAATTTCATATGTTGAGGAAATAATGAAAATATTGGGGTTGGGGGATGAGGATGGGCAAATCGAATATTTTTGAGCACCAAGACCTGTTTTTTTTTTTTTTTTAACTTAAATCATAAACTGCCTGAGGACCACAGCAAGTAGATATTTCCAGAGACAGTGGGAAGGTAGTAGCACATGAGGAAGGGAAGAGCTCTCAGGATGGGAAGAGGGGGCTGCTTCAGGACTCACCGGGCAAGGCACGAGGCTGCTGGCCATGGTACATGCCTGGGCCCACTGAGTGGGGAAGATCCATGCTCTGTGTCCCTCCACCCTCCTCTGTAGCTTGTGTTGGCAGC
Organism: Urocitellus parryii; assembly: GCF_045843805.1. Classification (NCBI taxonomy): domain Eukaryota; kingdom Metazoa; phylum Chordata; class Mammalia; order Rodentia; family Sciuridae; genus Urocitellus; species Urocitellus parryii. Next base: position 14,376,583 of record NC_135542.1, read on the forward strand.
AGATCAGGGAATTGGGGTCAGAAGTGCTCCCAGTAATATAGGCACCAGCCCCCAGAGTGTGTTCCTAGCCCTTTCCCCACCTGGCCTGACTTGGTGCTTGTGTTGATGCATGGCTGAAACCCTACAGTCATCAGAGTGTGTCTGCGGTCCAGATCGACCCTGCATGGCCAACATGCTCAGACCTTCGGCTGGGTCCTAGGCCTGCTACAACCAAACTCTGTCAACTGGGTGGCCAACAACAGAGGAAGGGCCTTCCCTCAAGCTCCAAGGGCTCAACACACAAGGTGTTGGGCGGTCTCACTGCCAAAACACCTCACAGGTTCCTAGGGGACTGTCCCCCCAACTCTCCCAGCCCTTGCCCACTCTCCTATTGCTGCCCACGATCTGTGGTTCCCATATGGGCATCCCGCCCTGGCTCCAACCTCACATAGCTGGTATCCCCAAGTCTCCCTGGTATCTGGGTCCAGACTCTCCTCTTCCTACAAGAATATCAGATATTGGATTTGGTCCCAGTTGATGCTGTGTTCCATCATGTGAGCTCTTAGCTTCATCACTGTGCAAAGACTCTTTTCCCACACAAGTTCGCACGACTTTTGGCTGGCTTAAGAATTTTCAGGCGACACTTTTCTAATGAGTACACTTTCCTTCCTTCCGATCTCCCCCCAGTGAGCATTCCTCGCACCCTTGTCCTAGTTCCTTTATGGCAGTTTCCCTTCTTATGGCTGAGAGGACCTAGTGACCCCTGGATTCACACGTTCTCCTTAATCACCAACACACTGCAGAATTCTCCAAAGGGCCATATATGCTCCTGGAGGTTGGTGTTGGAAATAGTTCTCCATCCATTAATCACTCCCTCACTCACTAATGTCCTTGTGTCCTTGAGAAAGGCTCTCCCTTTCCTGGTTTTCCTGAATAGAAATCCTCTTGCCTCTTGGGTGAATAGGGTTATGGGTTGTGCAGAGGGTGTTGGTCCACTGAGCATCTTAGAGACTGTCCTTTATGGAGCCTAATGATCCTCACTGGGGAATGAGGCCAGGGTCCTAACTGTGGTTAGTGTGAGGACACCCTGGGTTCAGAGAGGGAAAGAAGGACGAGGGAAACTCAGATGTCCCTTCATGGCCCCTGGAGTTAGAGGACTTACCCCTTTGCACCTGGGATCAGGAGACCTCATTTCCTCAAGGACACGCACACTCAGACGTTAATCTTGAGTGTGGGTTCCTTTCTGGGGTCCAGGGCTGTTGTTAGCCATCAGGAATGACAGTGCTCTCCATGCTGAGTGGAGCCATTTTTGCCAGGAAAGAGCCCGTGGTCACGCCTTGTGCAAAGCATCCCGCGCCAGGGGCTCCCATCCCTACATTCCTGTCCTGAAAGGAAACCACTCAGAGGCAAGGTGGGTCCAACCACCTCCCATGTGTTCACTCATCACTGTGTTCCAGCATCACCCCAGTTAACAGTCCTGATGGGATTGGATGTGGCTCAGAGTGTCACCCTCATGAGCTCTACCCTGCCACAGCTGCAGTTCTGCAGTGGGAGAAACTCAAAACCTCAAAACACATGCACGTGAAAGAAAAGAGCAAGAGTCAGAGCCCAAACAGGCCAGGTGTGGCAAAGACAGCTGGAGTGCCTAGGTTGGGACTCAGAATTATGTCAGTGGGGTGGCATTGCTGCTGGCACCAGCATGATAACCGAGAGCCAGCCCTGCTCATTTTGGGGAGCAGTGTGTTGGGGAAGGCAGCAGAAATTGAGAGGCAGGATTGAGTTTGGCCCTAGGAGGAGGTTGGGTAAGAGGCCAGTGTGGGTTGGAGGGCCTGGGCAGATAGAGAGAGGCCAGGGCACACCCCAAAGCCTGGAGACTGCACTGGATGTCCAGGGTTGTGAAACACCCTCCCCTCTTACTCACAACTGAGAGCAAGGGGCATTGATGAGTTCAGTTTGTGTGCGGCTGCATCCAAGGTGGCTCGGCTAGGCACCTCTGTTTCCTTGACTCAGGAGGCTGGGAGTCCAGGCTCCACCGAGGCTCGGCTGGGAGGATCGGACTCTGAGTTTATGCCTGTGTTCCTGGTAGGATCCATGTTGGCTGAGCCTCAGTGTTTTTGTAATGAGAGGATGGGTGACCGTCATGTCTTTATCACAGGACACACTTGCTAAATGGATTTGTTTGCTCTGAGGAGGAAAGAGAGGGGGGGGAGTGGTGCTGGAGACAGGGATGCAGACAGGGGTCATGGACTTGGCATAACTCAGTCTTGGAGGTGATATCCCATCACCTGTACCCACTTCAATTCCCATGAATCCAGAGGCTGAGCCCCCTTGAGGTGAGGGGTGAACCGGTTCTGGGCAGCAGGATGCTGTGGTACCTCGGAGTCTCTGTGAGACCCCAACACTAGACACACTTGGCCCTTTTGAAATCTTAGGAGAAGCCTTGGGAAGTTGTATGGCAGAGGGGAGCAGCCTCTGCATCTCAGTCCCCTCCAACTTGCCATGGTGTAGAGAGGGAACTGCAGCCACGATGGGACGGACATTGGCCAGGTCCCTGTGTGGGACACAGGCCTGATTGAGTTAGGGTGCTTTCTTTGTCTCTCCCCTTCTTGTGATTGTCCCATCTGTACATTTGTGCTTTAGCCACCTGTGAGTCCCATCTCTGGTTTCAGAGAGAATAGAGGGTGTTAGGGGCCAATAGACACAATAAACCCTAGAGATTAGATGCTACCCGACTTTCCAGAAAAGACTGGGCACACCATGAGTTGCACAATGATGGGACCAGGGTCCAAAAGCTGCTGAGAGGGAAGGACTGGTTGTGAATGCATTTTTGAAGGCTCCAAGCTGGAACTCTAGTGGCACCAAGCAGGGCAGATGCTGGTGGGGATGTTTGGGTAGTTGTTGGTGAACACCTGCGCACCTGAGATGGGTAGGCATGGAGGAGAAATCGGCAGCCCATAGGGCTTTTCAAAGTGGTCTTATGTGAAAAGAGGCTCAGGTATGGGCACAGGAAATGACATCATTGCCTTGACAATGGATCCAACAGAACATGGATCCCTGGTATCCAGGCACCCACTTCACTGACCAAGCCATCCGAGCTCACTTGGTTGGAGCCACTGGAGGGAGAAGGATGTTCTCCTGTGGTTGCAGACAATGCCGAGCCTCAGGCTCCCAGGAATCTCAGGGGGGCCAACTAGCCCTTTTGTGGATACACTGGGTGAGGCTTCATCTTAGACGCCAGAGCCTCTGGCGATTGTCGCAGAGGAGCTCAAGAGTAACAGTGAGTAGCACAGGGCAGGTGAGCCCAGGAGGCCCTCTAGTCTGATCCCTGATGAATGGCCCAGGACTCCTATTCTGACTCTGTGTGTGTGTGTGTGTGTGTGTGTGTGTGTGTGTGTGTGTGTGTTTGTACTGATGGGAACTGTCCCATCGTGCTTTGACTCTAGTGTATTGGCACAAGTCATTTTTCTGTTTGTCACCATTTCCATTTTGAACCCACCATTCTTGGTCCCAACCCAGGGTGAAAATGATCAGAACACGGAGGAGCCCTTCAGGGTTCAGAGCGTTGAACCTTACAGGCAGGACCAGCTTAGGAATGAGCTCCTGCCTGTCATTTGTGGGAGGAACCTACATTTCAGCAGCAACATGGGGTTAATCTCCTGGGATTTCATCCCCACCCAGCAGGTGCTGGATCTCTTGTTCCCAAGGTAAGCACCAGACCACCAAGCCCAAGTGTGTAGCCCCCTCATGCCTCTGTCTTGGGGCTGCCATGTGCCTCTCAGGGACCCAAAGGTTTGTGATACCTAATGAGATAGAGGACCACACTCATAGTGGAATGTCAGCCCCGAATGGTACGAGTCCTGGAGGTGCCTGCCACAGCCTTGCAAGGGCAGTGAACTTCCCCTCTCAGGCAGAGAAACCATCCTGACTCCAGCTGATCCACAGAGGTCCATGGAGCAGTCCCCACACACTGGGCACCACAGCTCAATGGTGTGCACTGAGCTCATTCCCAGGTGGACTCAGTGAGGCCAGGTGGTCTTTCTGGTGTGATGTTGGCTTTGTGAAGAACGTAGATCTGTGCCAGAGGCGTCTCAAAACTCGGGCCTTGGGAAAAGCACTTTTGGGTTAATAAAGACATGTTAGTTTCCATAGTGGGACAGAGCGTCCTAGCTGGGACATAGCTGGACAGGGGCTTTGGACATGGCAGCTCCCACACCCAGAGATATGTGGGAATCAGCAGTTTGGGCTCATTCACTGGTGAACATGGAGAAAGCACCCACTGCGTGAAGACACGTTTCCAGTCACGTTTCATAATTCAGTGAAAAATGGGGTGCAAATGATTGCCATTGTGTCCCTTTTCATGGGGTCAGCCTAAACCGCAGGTGCCATGAGTACATATCCTCCATGTGACTGCATCCCTGACTCCATGAGGCATAACTGCACGTTGTCCTCTTCAGTGACTATGGTGGACCCTTGGACCAACTTCAACATGGAATGGGCTTGGGGTCAAGAGGGTGGGCTCCTGTTTCCAGAATAGGGACCTGCAAGGTGATTTGACTTGGGAAGGCTGAGGAAAGACTGCTCTCCCCAATTCAGTTTTCTGCCTGCAGTGTAAGGTGTGGGGCTTCAACAGTAGGAGGGGTAAGGCGGGGAGTTGTAGGTGGAGTCAGGGTCCTCTGGGGAAGGCCCTGGGATAATGGATCCCCCCACACCACACCTCCCTGTCCTCCCCCAGGGCCACAGAGATGTGGTCTGCACTCATGGGAGAAGAGAGGTCCACCGCTACTCAGGGGAACTCAGTGAGAGCTCACAGAGAATGAGGTAGCATTGCAGCCCACGCCAGGGGAGGAGGTGTCTCTTGAGCCCCGAGAAGAGTGGGCAGGAGGACAGACACTCCCAGAAGGTGCATTCCAGGTTGGAGAGCATGTAGCCAAGAGGAAGAAGAGTGTCAGGCCTGCCCAGAGGAGGGGAGAGCTGGTCAAACCATGGATCTAGCGCTCCTTCGTTGAAGGTTCTTTGCCTGTAGCGACCTGTCCTGACCCTGCCTGTACAGCCACTGTGTCTTGCCTGAGGTGGACTGGTGTGTTCAGAACCAGGGACGGTTCAGGAGGGTAGGGTCAGAGGTTTGCTCTGGAGGCCGTGGCGAAGGCAAGGCCAGGGTTTTGCTGACTCCACACCTGCCTCCCCACAGTGCCTCATCTTCCTTCCTGGGGACCTGGGTGAACTTCTACTCCGAGGCTTCCCATCAGCCTCCAGGCTCTCTGAGTCTGCAGCAGCTGCTGCCGTACATGTGGCTCCTCCTGAGTGGCTTTAACCTGGAGCACCAAGCACACCACCTGCTGGCCCAGGTTGAAGATGGCAGATCAAGCCAGGCAGAGCCTGAGAGCCAGGCGGACCGGGGTGAGTACCTAAGTACCTCAACACACCTCCAAACCATACCCCTCCAATTAGTGTAGCCCTGTATGAGTAGATGAGTCCACTGTCAAGGTGGAGGCACCCACCATCAAGTGCTTTTCCCCAAACCCACCTGTGATCATTGCTGCAGTGGGGAGAAAACCTTCAACACATGAGTCTTTGGGGACCAATCCAGATACAAAGTCTAGCTGTTTCTCTTTGATGGGTCCAACGTGAACTAAGAGGTACTGGGGTACAAGGGGCTATTTCCTTGAAAGGTGTTCCTGTAGTGGACCTCCTGTGCATAGAGGGTCCTCAGGGATTAATCAGTGGGGAGTCTTTGGTGGAACAGAAGCTGGATTCGGGGGCTCTCAGGTCTGCGTGTGAGACCTGAGCTGGCAGAGGCTCTCAGTTGTGGGGGATGTTGGGTAGTGTATTCCTTGAGTGTCACCTACCACGCCTCTGCCCCTGCCTTTCCAGAGCTGAGGGTCCCTGCTGATGCGAAAGTATATCACGGCCTGATTGGAGGAGTGCATTACGACTTTCTTCTTCGAGAAACAGATGCCAGCAAGTCGTTGAAGGTCAAACCAAAGGAGGTAAACAGCCACCTTCTTCAGTCTTTACTCCTGGTGCCACTCCACATCCTCCAAGGGGACAAGAACCTCAGGTTCTGGATGGATGTTGTAGAATGCCCACAGAGCCAACTGCCAGGCTGGGTGGGGTGCAGTTGCTGGGCTTTGCTGATGTTGTCATCCCCCACAGTTCTTGGAACCTTCTGTGGCAGTGGCATCCAGGACCCCAGCAGCTGTGAGCAGCAGCTCTGCAGTGGCTGCAGGATCATTGCCCCAGGCCACCCAAAGCAATGAGTGCTGCATGAGAAAAGTCACCAGTAGCAGCTCCTCACTGCTTCACTCCAGCGAGCAGGTGGAAGACAGCCGCGTTGTTCACGTCCTCCTAGAGGGACAGAGCCTGAGGGAGACAAAGCGCATCCCGGTAAGCCCGACAGCAGGGCTGCCTCCTGGGTGTCCACACAGTGGAAGGCAGGAGACACAGCCAACCCCAGGGCTATGGTGGGAAATAAAGAAGAGAGAGGTCCGTCTTAAGGGCTTGACCTGAGGAGGGAGAGCATCAGCATGCCCAGCTTCAGTGGTGAGTGGGCCTGTGTATTGTGGGTTTTGCAGGCCAGAAGTGCAGACGGAAGTGCTGTGGACAGATGAAGGCAGAGATATGTCCAGGGTGCAGGCTGCAGTGCCTAGAACTTGGTATTCTCAATGAGTGAAGTTGGAGCAGAGGAGGTGGCAGTGACTTGTCACATGTGTAGGAGGGGATGTGTTCCTGGTGGCAGGGAAGAGAACCTCCTTAGCATGACTAGGTGTAGGAATTTGGGGTCGGGATCACCTGGGGGGTCATGCCAAAGCTTCGGAATGTTAGGCTTTGCATGTATGTAAATACGGAGCTAAAGGGGTTCTTGGCAGAATTTCTATGGATGTGCAGTAGACACGCTAATGCTGCAGGTGTCCAGCTGCAGAGGAGACATGTTCAGTGACTGCCAGTGCTGAGTCAAGTACATCATTACAACCAGACCCGCACCGAGCTTCCAGAGGCCAGGGCCTCTCAAAGCTATCATGAAGCACTCAAGTGCACACTCTTGTATCTGAGTCTGTTTTGTGTCGTGGCAGTCAGGACCCAAATTTTCAGTGCATCTGCCTCTTCCACCCACAAAGGCAGCCTGCATCCCAGATCACACTTGGTGCGCAGATCCCTGGCCCATTGCTCTCATCTCAGTGAGATGAGAGTGTGTCTGTGCATAGGCAGTTTGGTCCTTTGACATGAGTGGAATGTGGCTCCCCAGGGGGAGGGGAGATGGCAGGTACAGGCAGATATTTGTACCAGGATTGTTCTAGTAGCACATTGCAAGAACCCAGGTGGTATATGGAGGACACACTCAGGTAGCAGGATAACAAGATTGTGCCCTTGTATATGTAGCTGAGATTTCTCCTGAATGTTTGACCACAGTCTTCTGGGTAGCTCTTCTAAAAGCCATTCTCTGATGACATTTGTCCCACCCTGATCCAGGTGACCTTTCAGGAGACGGTGACAAGCCTCATCCGCAGGGCCTTGGACCAAAATTTGTTGCAGCATGAGGATGTGGACAACTTTGAGCTGCTGTATATGATGTCTGAGGATGAGAGTAAGTAGGACAATCAGACAGTGGGGAGACATGATCCACAGTGGGCTCAGGATAACTGACAGCCAAGAGAAAGTGGGCCTTGGCCCCAAAATACCAAAGTGTGATGGGCCTGGCGGAGACTCTCAGGGGTTGTGGGTGTTTTGTGGTATAATCCTTGAGTGCCACCTAACAATTCTCTCCACTTCGCTCTGCAGAAATCAAGGTCTCTGACCACTCACTCGTGTGTCTGTCCATGAATCTGGGAATACAATATTTCATCGTGAGGAAACGCCCCCAGGTCAAGGGAAAGGAGGTAAACACCTACTTTATTCAAGCTGTGCATGTGCTGCCATTCCACTCCGACCTGAGGAAATAAGAAGCCTCAGCACCTGGACATATTTGCTGGAAGCCCATAGAGCCAACTGACAGTCTGGGGTGGCTTTCTGTTTCTGGGTTTGCTGATGTTCCATCCCCCACAGTTCTCAGAATCAACCTGCAAGTCCTCCAGGCCGCTTTCCCACAAGCAGGTGGGAGACACCTGCTTAATTCGTGTCCACTTAGAAACACAAAGTCCAGAGATGGCCAAGAGTGTTCTGGTAAGCCTGGGAGCAGGGGTGTCCCGTGGTGCTTACACCTGGGTGGGGAGCAGACACTGGTCCAATACTATGGACTACTCATGCCCTCTTGAATTTGGAGCTTCTGGATGATCAGGAGGATAGATGGGAATCAAGAAGGGAGAGGTCAGTGTGAAGGGCTGGAGCTGAGATGAGCGAGTGCAGCAGCTTGTCCACTGCCATGTCTGAGGGAGTCTGTGTGTCAGGTGGCAGCATGCAGTCCAGAAGGGCAGGGACAGGTATGGGTGACAGATGAGAATAGGACAGGAACTAGGTTGCAGGTTCCCTTGTATGGGATGCTGACGTCTATGGAGGAGGACAGCAGTGTGAGGTTCTCCATGTTCCTTGAACAAGGAGCTGAGAGAGTCTCTCTGCAGAGTCGATATGGATGTGGAGCAAGCACACTAAATGTCCAGGTAACCCAATGACCACCCTTGCCGGATGAGGTGCCCTCCTACATCCCAGCCAGCACTGAGCCTCTGGAGGCCAGGAGCTCTCGTGGCTATCTTTCAGCACTCCTGTGTGGGGTCATGTTCCTGGGTCTGTTTTTGGCCCTGGCAATCCAGACCAAAGCCTCTAGGTTTTGTGCCTAGGCCATTCCCAATGCCGCCTGCATCCTCGGGCATACCTGGGATCTTGGAGGCTATTGTCCCATTCCTCCCAACTTGTGGGATGAGATTGCATCTGTATGCAGGTAGTGGGGTCCTTTCACTCCGAGAGGAGTGCAGCTCCACAAAGAGCAATGGCAGGCCCAGGAAGTCCTATGTACAAGGATTGGGCTAGTAGCCTGTGGGAAGAGCCCACACGATGAGCAGGAGGTCAGCCTCAGGTAGTAGGGTCATGGATGTTGCACTTGTATTTAGAGTGGAGGTGCCTCCAGAATGCCCCTGCCCACTGTCCTTGAGTAGTCACTTCAAGGCCCATTTCCTGAAGGCCTGTCTCCCATGCTGCTCCAGGTGACCTGCCAGGATAGGGCTCCTGTTGTCATCCGCAGCGCCCACGACCTACACTTCCTTACTGAGGAGAATCCAGAGGATTATGAGCTGGGCCAAATCATCTCTCGCCGTCAGAGTAAGTGAGACAATCAGATAGCAGAGAGCAAGGGTCAGGATGTGGACTCAGGTCAACTCTTAGCAACAAAGAGTAGTCTCTGACCCCCAAGAACACTCCAACAGGTGTGTTGGGTTCGTGCACAAAGCCAACTGCACTTCTGCTGGTGGAAGGTCTTGAGGTCCAATAGTATACCCCAGTGGATATTGCGGCTCCCCACCAGGTGCCCTCCCCTGGACATGAACAGGCATCCAAAGCTGACATCTTTGAGGAGTGAGGAGGAAAGCCTCTCTCCAGGAGCAGTATGTTTTCATGGTCTGGGATAGGAGTGGTTTCAAAGGAACATGGGAATGCATGGGCTAAAGAGGGAACTGGCATTTTGTGGACTGAAGCAGTACTATTGAAAGCCTTCTGTGTGACCAAAAAAACCACTGCCTGGGCAGAGCATTGCCAGGATTCTAGCAAGCAGTAACAGGATGAAATTGGGAAGAAAACACAGCCTGGGAGACAGCCTGAATCATCTGTTTTTGCATAAATTCCATGGTCTTACGCACCTGAGTCCACTAGGCAAGGAGTGATCACAATAGCCAGGTTGTGATCCCTAACTAAAGTCAGATGAGGGCTTCCTGAGCACTTAGCCACAGAGCTCATCTGATAATAATGCCAGCGCTTTTTTGTTGGTTGGTTGGTTGGTTTTTGTGAGCCAAACACCACAGCAGCCATTATCCCAGCCTATGTACCCTGAAGACCACCATCCCTATGAGTTCTAGGATCACTTGTCTCCTATCTTAACCTACTGTTAGGTTAGTAGAGTCTATGGAAGAGGAAGTCTGTCTGGGGCCTTGGTAGCCTAAGAAATTCATAGCAGAGATCTCCACATCCAACCCAGAAGGGATGGAGAACAGGCTCTAGGTTAGAGGAGGGCGACAGGAAACACATGTTCAGAGGAAGGAGAAGCGGCTGTTGTATTCCCCCACTCGGGGTCATGGCACCACTGGGCCATACATCATGTTGGAGGGAAGCAGTCCCTTTGCTGGTCTTTGGAACCATTGTTCTCAGTAGGGCAGTATTTGGAATGTGGCCTCCATTCTCAGAAGCCTGGTTCACATGGAGGCGGGCTCCACCAACGCAGAAGCATGGCTCTAACGTGGTATCCGTGCTGGTCAGCCTGTCCTCACTGTGGCCATACTTGAGGAAAATAACTCAGAGGAGGAATCCTAGGCCTTTTCTCCGGGTTTCATAGCTTTCTCTTTGGTTGTGCACTGAGGCTGTCCATAAAGCTCTAGTGTGTGGCAGTGGAGAGCTCCTCAGCCCTTGCCACAAAGGCATAGACTGGGAGAGAGAGAACGAGGCTGGCAGAGAGGGAGAGAGAGAAAGATGGAGAGGGAGGACCTCTACTTGGAGAATGAGGATTCAGTGGAGCCAACAGGAACAAGGTACTGTTGCCCAGGGCACAACCCTGTTTAGGTCTTCCTCCAACCATGCTCAACCTTTCTTCCAGTCCCTCCCACCCCCCAGTAGTGTATTCATCTTGAATGAGAATTTCATGTTGACATCAGAGCACTCACCATCCAATGCTTCCCTCCAAACCCACCTGTGAAGATGGCTCATGTGGGGACTGAATCTTCGGCACAGGAGCCTTTTGTGGGAGATTTCAGATGCCAACCCTAGTGGTGTGCTTTGGCAGATGCAAGAGGACCTGAGATATTCTGGAGTCCAAAGCCTTTGGTAGGAACAGACATTAGGTCTGTTGAAGTGCTCTGCCTAGTTCTTCCTCAGGGAGGACTGTGGAGGCTGTCTTTGTTGGTATTGGTGCTGAATTTGAGAGCTCTCAGGTGTGTGGCTCTGGCCTTTTCTGGCACAGGCTCTCAGATGTTGGCGTGTCCTAGGGAGCACCTCCTGAGTGCCACCTTCTTTTTGTACACCCCTCTCTCCCCAGAGCTGAGGATTCCAGCAGAGGCCAACGTATTTTATGCCAAGAATCCTCACAAAAAATCCAACTTTGTGCTGAGGAAAAGGAGCCTCTCCCAAATGAATGATGGGTGGATCCAGCCTCAACCTCCCTCTCGTCCTGGAAAGAAGGCTCCTGCCCTCCTGAGGATGCTTGCAAAACCATTCTGCTGCTGTGTGCCTGGGCGGGGCTGAGGCAGCCCAGGAATATTTACATTGATTACTATTTTCTTCAAAGTTTGAATCTATAGTTTGCCATTGTCCTTGACCTTGTTTAGTAACACAGTTGTTACTCTATCCTGTATTTGTTGTTTCCATTAATATATTATTATTTTAAAATATATATGTTTTTGTTACCTGATCTACTGTGATGATTTGAGTATACTAAATGTAGCAGTGATTCCTAAAGGACACATCCAAACCAACAGGAAGGAATGTTTCATTCTATCAGCAAGAACTTTGGTTTTTAGGAGTTTGGCAGATGGCATTATCTGAGTCAGTTTTCCAATGGGGGCAATGAAGTATCGGCTATGATGGTACAAACACAAACAAAGACACACAAACACACACAAGAGCACACACACTCACTGAGAGATAGATAGACAGATGGAGTTGGTCTCTGCTGAAATACTTTGGAGACATGGTTCTGATTTCTCCCCTTTTGGAGTATTTTCAATTGCACAAGGTGTGCAATTGAACCCATGTCTGAGGAAGACATGCATGTGTACTTCACATGCCACTTTTCACATAGCAGGAAGGTCATGTAATATTTTTCATGCAGCTGTCTTTTGACTGTGAACCATCCCATGAGGTCAGCTGTGGAATTTTCAACTTGTAGCATCACAATGGGGATCCACTCTTTGGATTTGGGGATATTTCCGATTTTCTTGATTCAGATTGGAATGATATATATATATTAGTTTTTGATGAAAATTCTGCATTTGATGGTAATGAATGTCGTGCATCTAGGAATCTGTAGAGTGCAGACAATGAATGGATGCCTACTGTTGTCTGGACTGGTCTGAAAAGTCCTGTAGCATCTGAGCATGTGTGAGGGCTGTACAGGTCTTGCAAAAAGTCCAGGTCAGATGATCCTGCACAAAGCTGAACTCCTAGTGGTCTCCACAACAGTGTAAGGGCCAAGGAGAAACACACTTCCACACAGAAGTTGGGAAGCTACCTTATGAAGGTGATCATAGATACGGGATTATTAATATATCCAGGTTGGCATCTATTATTTTGTTAGCTTTTGACTTTCGCAGCTGTGGGCATCTTGGCAACCATCAACTCCCTGTAAGCACAGACAACTCTATAAGAACCTGAGGATAAATTTCCCTGTGCATGTCCCCTTGTGAAACTGCTTAAGCACCGCCTGGTTTACACACAGGTGGAATTTCTAGGTCAAAGTGTGCATGTTTACTTCTTTGACTAAGCACTGCCAGGTGGCTCCTCTGCATAGCTCTACCTGTGGCCAGGATTGTATTATCTAGCTTTCTAACTTTTGCATGTTGAGTAGATACATAGTGGGAGCACACTGTTTTTGTTGGTATTTTTCTTGGTATCTATTCTGATGCTTTTCACTGGGGGATTTTTTCCTGTGAAAATGGGCTTCCTCTACTTGACCTTATTTTCTTCTTTTTAAAATTTTTTCAATGTGACTTTTTAATTTTAGTTTTATTAAAGACATTGCCCCTTGCTTGCATAGTCTATATCTAAAGCACTAGTCCTTGCTCCAAGGCCCAGCTTGCTCTCAGCTGCCCCAGGAGGGGAACAGTCTTTGGCGGTAGACAAGAGACACCCCTGCAGGGGGCACAAGTGCTTTGGCCCTCTGGTGTCTTGCCAGCAGTGCTTCCCATGCTCACAGAGGGTTTCAGACACTGAGTCAATGGTCCAGGTGGTCTTTTGTTCAGTCTGATCTCAAATTGAGCTCCTCTGAGAGGTCATATTGAAGTCCTTGTGTGTACCTGATCCATCATTTTAAACAATATTCCAAGTTCACTTTTTGTGTGTACGTGGGTTCTGGGGATTGAACCCAGGGCCTTGAGCCTGTGAGGCAAGTGACCTACCTGAGCTACACCCTCAGAGACCCCTGTAAAAGTATTTCCCCTTTGCCTCGGGGTCTAAGTTGCCAAGGCTGACCTCAAACGTTCCTCTTGCCTCAGCCTCCCTGGTGGCTGGCATGACAGGCATGCACCTGGGACTGTCACACTCGAGCCTGTGATGGGAACTCATGTGCATCTGTCCAGGGCTGAGCATGGTTAGGCAGAGCTGTGCTCCAGGCTCCCTGCAGGGCTGTGGAGGCTTCTGCTGCCCAGCAGCCCTGGTGCCATGGCCAGGGCTCCTCCCAGCCGAGGGCAGGCAGCTGCCCATTGCTGTAGGCTGACCTTATTTTCTTCTTATGGCACTCGTCCGTTCTCTGGAGTATGTCGTATGGTTTGTCCATTAGGAGTCTAACAGGTCCTCTAGAACCTTCAGACAATTAGTAAAATTCCTAAACAGTAAGTGAGCACGCGCAGAAATTGGGCTAATATTTTGGGAAGAACAATGTTGGATGATATATTCATGGCTTGAATATATCATCCAACATGAAGTTATATTTTATTACTTACAAAATAATAAAATAATGAAGCAATACCATGGGCTGAGCTAAAATAGATCCTTAGGATCTTAGGCATTCTGTAATAAATCTGTGTCACTTGAAGTATAGAGTTGATCGACTCTGAGTAATGAAACAGAAGTAAAGGTATCAAAGCAAATGATCATCTGTTTCCAATTTTCTGTGATTTGGTTCAAGTGGTAAAGTGGTGATATTTATTAATAATGGATCAAATAGGTTCATAATTGTTTTAGAGTACAATTAGATGCCTTCAAACTTTAGGCTACATGGGCACATTTGAGAACGGTTCCAGCCATTCTCTCATCCTTTGGGTCATTCCCCTCCTATGTCCTGTGAGACATTTTCTATGTGAGGCTTTAAGAAGAAGAAGAGAATATTCTGTAAAGAAAACCTTGTGATCTGTGCAGTATGAAGTTGAATGGATTCATTCGGAAATCAGAAATTCTATTGAAAGATATTTATTTGCATGAGCCAAATAAAACCTATTTTTAGGCATCCTGGTGAAGACAAGGTTTTATCTTTATGTCTCATTTTCTATGTTTTGTTGTTGTTGTTGTTGTTAGAATGAAATTCATATGTTGCCAGACCATTCTATCAGATGTGTAACTAGATGCCATTTAAATTACCCACTTTTACATGGTAGACAGTTTTTAATGAACACTGCCTGTCTGCACCTTTTTTAAAAACAGGACTGGGATCAGAAGCCCAAATACCAATGGTTAGCTGGAACATATTTTTCATTTGGCCTATCTGTCAGTGTTCCCTGAGGTCATCTGTGCAATCAGCTTCGTTACTCCTGCTCCCTCACTGGATTTCATAGAAACCATATGCTATGTATGAATCAGGGACACCAATCCCACAACATAGCATTCTTTGAATATCCAAAGTCCCACTTTTCACTTCGCCATGCCTGAGATCAGCAGTAATATTTATCAGCAAATGTGAGATTTTCAAAGATCCAATTCTATGTGCTCCTTTCTCATAGAGCCTTAGGCAGGGATATAGCATACATAAATATTAAGTAAAGTCCATAGTTTTTAAAATGTCATCCATTGAATAGTTGACACATGTCTGAGATACTTTTTATTTTGGAGGAGGTATTATTTAATAGGGAATTCCAACAGCTACCTAATAGTGAAATGAGAAGTCTTGCATCCATTTTATTTTGTTTCTGATGATTTTTATGAGTAAGGGTAAGATACTTCCTTGTTCTGATGCAGATGTTGCCCACTTTTGTGAATGGATGCGGGGTGTCACCTACTACTTGCATATCTGCATATTGGGCTTGACACTGCTATCGTACTTGGTAGTTGGCAAAAAGTCAATACTGAAGTTAAGCTCTTGTGTTCTAGCAGCAGAGCTGAAGATCCTTGATGTGCCACCTTCTGCAATCCATGCTGCTCTCTTCATGTTCCTTATTGACTTCCTGGTGATGAGCATCATGGTCTCCTGGTCTTGAGAATGGCCAAGCATTGCTCTGTGAATGTGGAAGATGGGCATGTGGAAGGCTCCAGGGAGGAGGGATCATTGAACATGTACTCTAATCCATGTGCCTGTTGAATGACCTGTTTTTTTATTTTTGGGTTTTAAGGGAGACACTGCCCTAAAACACTTCTGTGCAGCTGGGAATGCAGGCTTCTGCTTCACCTTGCAGGAAGCATTAACGAATCCTTTCCAGAAGACATGAGAAGAGAGAAGTGAGCCTCTGGTATCATGCAGGTTCCTTGCATTGCCCATGGGCTAGAAGAGAGAAGAGTTGCTTCATGAGACTTGATCCCCTTTTTCCTGAAAAGTTCCACACAGAGGTGAGTCCCCAGCATGTTTAGAAATCATTTCAGACACCTTTCTGGACGGAATTGAATCAGAGCCCCTGATGATGTGGAAGAGCTAAAGATGGGTTTGCTATGAATTTTCTATTTCATTCATCAGGGCCTGAGTCAAGTCAGTCATTGTGCTGTCAACACATGAGCTGCTGGTCAAATGTGAGGAAGTGGTCTTGCTTTATGAAAACACCACCCTGATTCAGTGAGCCAGAGGCAGCCTGCAGTCCCTGTTTTCCTGTAAAGGCAGATTGCTGTGGATGGCCTCTGGCCTCGTCATGCAGCCCTGCTCAGAGTAGGGGATTGAGGGACCAGGCAGATCCCTAGTTCCTTTTGACCTTTATTGCCATTGGGCCACCCCAGGGTCCTTGGACTCTACCTGGTCTTCTGGCCTGGGTCAGGGGATGTGAGGTTTGGAATCCCCCTCTGTGGCAGGATCCCAAGCCCCCCCCAGCCACTTGAGGACAGGCACAGCCTTCCCTAATTGTGTTAGAGTTGGAGACTTCTCCCACCCATCCTCATCCATGCTCATCCCACATTTTGTAGCTTGACACCTGAGGACCTTTATTCATTGACTTAGTTGTTAGTGATGATGGTTACTAAGACTAAGTGACTCTTTCAAGTCACATCACTTGCATGGTAGGGCTAGAGCATGGATCTTCCTAATTGATTTCATGGGACTCTCTCATGGAAACTGTGACTGCCTCCTAAACACACACTCTACATTTGGAGTGTCAAAATTCTTGGCACTGCCTCCTTGGCAAGTGTATCTTGTCTTCTACGTGGGAATTTCACAAATATTTTCCTTTGGTTTGTGGAGGTCATGCAGAAGGGATTTCATTTGAAATAGCCCAAACAAGAAATACCAGTTGTCTTTTTCGCACATGGATGTGTGTAGTGAACATCCCTTTCTGTGTGCTTGCATGAGTTGCTCCTTTGAATTTGTTGAAGAATGGTTGGCTGGGGAGCAAGGTAACGAGAGATGGATATCAATGCTTGTCCAGTATTCTGAAGTGAAGAATGTATTGAGGATGTGAAGGCTTTTCTAGCCAGTTCCTATGGCTCAGTCAGGGATCAGTCAGAGGATTCTGTCTGGTAGACTCTTTGGAACATATGTCAAAGTGGCCTGGTCTTACCCTGTCCAGGACTGAATGCTGAGCTTGAGTGGGAGCTTCTTATCAGTTCAAGTACTTCCATGAGTCTGTCCTCTGTTCTCTTTGTTTTTTTTTTTTTTTTCAGTTTTCAGTGGACATATCTTTATTTTATTTTATTTTATATGGTGCTGAGGATCGAACCCACTGACTCGCGCATGCCAGTCGAACACGTTACCACTTGAGCCACATCCCCAGCCCCCTCTGTTCTCTTTTTTCCGAGCAGTTTCTAACAGGAAAGGAGAACAAACATTGAAAGTACAGTGATTGATTATGTATACCAATGTTATTTGAATCAACTTTGTATAATTCAAAATTAACTTTTTGCTAGTAAAATTTCATATGTTGAGGAAATAATGAAAATATTGGGGTTGGGGGATGAGGATGGGCAAATCGAATATTTTTGAGCACCAAGACCTGTTTTTTTTTTTTTTTTTTAACTTAAATCATAAACTGCCTGAGGACCACAGCAAGTAGATATTTCCAGAGACAGTGGGAAGGTAGTAGCACATGAGGAAGGGAAGAGCTCTCAGGATGGGAAGAGGGGGCCGCTTCAGGACTCACCGGGCAAGGCACGAGGCTGCTGGCCATGGTACATGCCTGGGCCCACTGAGTGGGGAAGATCCATGCTCTGTGTCCCTCCACCCTCCTCTGTAGCTTGTGTTGGCAGCAGATCAGGGAATTGGGGTCAGAAGTGCTCCCAGTAATATAGGCACCAGCCCCCAGAGTGTGTTCCTAGCCCTTTCCCCACCTGGCCTGACTTGGTGCTTGTGTTGATGCATGGCTGAAACCCTACAGTCATCAGAGTGTGTCTGCGGTCCAGATCCACCCTGCATGGCCAACATGCTCAGACCTTCGGCTGGGTCCTAGGCCTGCTACAACCAAACTCTGTCAACTGGGTGGCCAACAACAGAGGAAGGGCCTTCCCTCAAGCTCCAGGGGCTCAACACACAAGGTGTTGGGCGGTCTCACTGCCAAAACACCTCACAGGTTCCTAGGGGACTGTCCCCCCAACTCTCCCAGCCCTTGCCCACTCTCCTATTGCTGCCCACGATCTGTGGTTCCCATATGGGCATCCCGCCCTGGCTCCAACCTCACATAGCTGGTATCCCCAAGTCTCCCTGGTATCTGGGTCCAGACTCTCCTCTTCCTACAAGAATATCAGATATTGGATTTGGTCCCAGTTGATGCTGTGTTCCATCATGTGAGCTCTTAGCTTCATCACTGTGCAAAGACTCTTTTCCCACACAAGTTCGCACGACTTTTGGCTGGCTTAAGAATTTTCAGGCGACACTTTTCTAATGAGTACACTTTCCTTCCTTCCGATCTCCCCCCAGTGAGCATTCCTCGCACCCTTGTCCTAGTTCCTTTATGGCAGTTTCCCTCCTTATGGCTGAGAGGACCTAGTGACCCCTGGATTCACACGTTCTCCTTAATCACCAACACACTGCAGAATTCTCCAAAGGGCCATATATGCTCCTGGAAGTTGGTGTTGGAAATAGTTCTCCATCCATTAATCACTCCCTCACTCACTAATGTCCTTGTGTCCTTGAGAAAGGCTCTCCCTTTCCTGGTTTTCCTGAATAGAAATCCTCTTGCCTCTTGGGTGAATAGGGTTATGGGTTGTGCAGAGGGTGTTGGTCCACTGAGCATCTTAGAGACTGTCCTTTATGGAGCCTAATGATCCTCACTGGGGAATGAGGCCAGGGTCCTAACTGTGGTTAGTGTGAGGACACCCTGGGTTCAGAGAGGGAAAGAAGGACGAGGGAAACTCAGATGTCCCTTCATGGCCCCTGGAGTTAGAGGACTTACCCCTTTGCACCTGGGATCAGGAGACCTCATTTCCTCAAGGACACGCACACTCAGACGTTAATCTTGAGTGTGGGTTCCTTTCTGGGGTCCAGGGCTGTTGTTAGCCACCAGGAATGACAGTGCTCTCCATGCTGAGTGGAGCCATTTTTGCCAGGAAAGAGCCCGTGGTCACGCCTTGTGCAAAGCATCCCACGCCAGGGGCTCCCATCCCTACATTCCTGTCCTGAAAGGAAACCACTCAGAGGCAAGGTGGGTCCAACCACCTCCCATGTGTTCACTCATCACTGTGTTCCAGCATCACCCCAGTTAACAGTCCTGATGGGATTGGATGTGGCTCAGAGTGTCACCCTCATGAGCTCTACCCTGCCACAGCTGCAGTTCTGCAGTGGGAGAAACTCAAAACCTCAAAACACATGCACGTGAAAGAAAAGAGCAAGAGCCAGAGCCCAAACAGGCCAGGTGTGGCAAAGACAGCTGGAGTGCCTAGGTTGGGACTCAGAATTATGTCAGTGGGGTGGCATTGCTGCTGGCACCAGCATGATAACCGAGAGCCAGCCCTGCTCATTTTGGGGAGCAGTGTGTTGGGGAAGGCAGCAGAAATTGAGAGGCAGGATTGAGTTTGGCCCTAGGAGGAGGTTGGGTAAGAGGCCAGTGTGGGTTGGAGGGCCTGGGCAGATAGAGAGAGGCCAGGGCACACCCCAAAGCCTGGAGACTGCACTGGATGTCCAGGGTTGTGAAACACCCTCCCCTCTTACTCACAACTGAGAGCAAGGGGCATTGATGAGTTCAGTTTGTGTGCGGCTGCATCCAAGGTGGCTCGGCTAGGCACCTCTGTTTCCTTGACTCAGGAGGCTGGGAGTCCAGGCTCCACCGAGGCTCGGCTGGGAGGATCGGACTCTGAGTTTATGCCTGTGTTCCTGGTAGGATCCATGTTGGCTGAGCCTCAGTGTTTTTGTAATGAGAGGATGGGTGACCGTCATGTCTTTATCACAGGACACACTTGCTAAATGGATTTGTTTGCTCTGAGGAGGAAAGAGAGAGGGGGGAGTGGTGCTGGAGACAGGGATGCAGACAGGGGTCATGGACTTGGCATAACTCAGTCTTGGAGGTGATATCCCATCACCTGTACCCACTTCAATTCCCATGAATCCAGAGGCTGAGCCCCCTTGAGGTGAGGGGTGAACCGGTTCTGGGCAGCAGGATGCTGTGGTACCTCGGAGTCTCTGTGAGACCCCAACACTAGACACACTTGGCCCTTTTGAAATCTTAGGAGAAGCCTTGGGAAGTTGTATGGCAGAGGGGAGCAGCCTCTGCATCTCAGTCCCCTCCAACTTGCCATGGTGTAGAGAGGGAACTGCAGCCACGATGGGACGGACATTGGCCATGTCCCTGTGTGGGACACAGGCCTGATTGAGTTAGGGTGCATTCTTTGTCTCTCCCCTTCTTGTGATTGTCCCATCTGTACATTTGTGCTTTAGCCACCTGTGAGTCCCATCTCTGGTTTCAGAGAGAATAGAGGGTGTTAGGGGCCAATAGACACAATAAACCCTAGAGATTAGATGCTACCCTACTTTCCAGAAAAGACTGGGCACACCATGAGTTGCACAATGATGGGACCAGGGTCCAAAAGCTGCTGAGAGGGAAGGACTGGTTGTGAATGCATTTTTGAAGGCTCCAAGCTGGAACTCTAGTGGCACCAAGCAGGGCAGATGCTGGTGGGGATGTTTGGGTAGTTGTTGGTGAACACCTGCGCACCTGAGATGGGTAGGCATGGAGGAGAAATCGGCAGCCCATAGGGCTGTTGAAAGTGGTCTTATGTGAAAAGAGGCTCAGGTATGGGCACAGGAAATGACATCATTGCCTTGACAATGGATCCAACAGAACATGGAACCCTGGTATCCAGGCACCCACTTCACTGACCAAGCCATCCGAGCTCACTTGGTTGGAGCCACTGGAGGGAGAAGGATGTTCTCCTGTGGTTGCAGACAATGCCGAGCCTCAGGCTCCCAGGAATCTCAGGGGGGCCAACTAGCCCTTTTGTGGATACACTGGGTGAGGCTTCATCTTAGACGCCAGAGCCTCTGGCGATTGTCGCAGAGGAGCTCAAGAGTAACAGTGAGTAGCACAGGGCAGGTGAGCCCAGCAGGCCCTCTAGTCTGATCCCTGATGAATGGCCCAGGACTCCTATTCTGACTCTGTGTGTGTGTGTGTGTGTGTGTGTGTGTGTGTGTGTGTGTGTGTGTTTGTACTGATGGGAACTGTCCCATTGTGCTTTGACTCTAGTGTATTGGCACAAGTCATTTTTCTGTTTGTCACCATTTCCATTTTGACCCCACCATTCTTGGTCCCAACCCAGGGTGAAAATGATCAGAACACGGAGGAGCCCTTCAGGGTTCAGAGCCTTGAACCTTACAGGCAGGACCAGCTTAGGAATGAGCTCCTGCCTGTCATTTGTGGGAGGAACCTACATTTCAGCAGCAACATGGGGTTAATCTCCTGGGATTTCATCCCCACCCAGCAGGTGCTGGATCTCTTGTTCCCAAAACAGCCACCTTCTTCAGTCTTTACTCCTGGTGCCACTCCACATCCTCCAAGGGGACAAGAACCTCAGGTTCTGGATGGATGTTGTAGAATGCCCACAGAGCCAACTGCCAGGCTGGGTGGGGTGCAGTTGCTGGGCTTTGCTGATGTTGTCATCCCCCACAGTTCTTGGAACCTTCTGTGGCAGTGGCATCCAGGACCCCAGCAGCTGTGAGTAGCAGCTCCTCACTGCTTCACTCCAGCGAGCAGGTGGAAGACAGCCGCGTTGTTCACGTCCTCCTAGAGGGACAGAGCCTGAGGGAGACAAAGCGCATCCCGGTAAGCCCGACAGCAGGGCTGCCTCCTGGGTGTCCACACAGTGGAAGGCAGGAGACACAGCCAACCCCAGGGCTATGGTGGGAAATAAAGAAGAGAGAGGTCCGTCTTAAGGGCTTGACCTGAGGAGGGAGAGCATCAGCATGCCCAGCTTCAGTGGTGAGTGGGCCTGTGTATTGTGGGTTTGGCAGGCCAGAAGTGCAGACGGAAGTGCTGTGGACAGATGAAGGCAGAGATATGTCCAGGGTGCAGGCTGCAGTGCCTAGAACTTGGTATTCTCAATGAGTGAAGTTGGAGCAGAGGAGGTGGCAGTGACTTGTCACATGTGTAGGAGGGGATGTGTTCCTGGTGGCAGGGAAGAGAACCTCCTTAGCATGACTAGGTGTAGGAATTTGGGGTCGGGATCACCTGGGGGGTCATGCCAAAGCTTCGGAAATGTTAGGCTTTGCATGTATGTAAATACGGAGCTAAAGGGGTTCTTGGCAGAATGTCTATGGATGTGCAGTAGACACGCTAATGCTGCAGGTGTCCAGCTGCAGAGGAGACATGTTCAGTGACTGCCAGTGCTGAGTCAAGTACATCATTACAACCAGACCCGCACCGAGCTTCCAGAGGCCAGGGCCTCTCAAAGCTATCATGAAGCACTCAAGTGCACACTCTTGTATCTGAGTCTGTTTTGTGTCGTGGCAGTCAGGACCCAAATTTTCAGTGCATCTGCCTCTTCCACCCACAGAGGCAGCCTGCATCCCAGATCACACTTGGTGCGCAGATCCCTGGCCCATTGCTCTCATCTCAGTGAGATGAGAGTGTGCCTGTGCATAGGCAGTTTGGTCCTTTGACATGAGTGGAATGTGGCTCCCCAGGGGGAGGGGAGATGGCAGGTACAGGCAGATATTTGTACCAGGATTGTTCTAGTAGCACATTGCAAGAACCCAGGTGGTATATGGAGGACACACTCAGGTAGCAGGATAACAAGATTGTGCCCTTGTATATGTAGCTGAGATTTCTCCTGAATGTTTGACCACAGTCTTCTGGGTAGCTCTTCTAAAAGCCATTCTCTGATGACATTTGTCCCACCCTGATCCAGGTGACCTTTCAGGAGACGGTGACAAGCCTCATCCGCAGGGCCTTGGACCAAAATTTGTTGCAGCATGAGGATGTGGACAACTTTGAGCTGCTGTATATGATGTCTGAGGATGAGAGTAAGTAGGACAATCAGACAGTGGGGAGACATGATCCACAGTGGGCTCAGGATAACTGACAGCCAAGAGAAAGTGGGCCTTGGCCCCAAAATACCAAAGTGTGATGGGCCTGGCGGAGACTCTCAGGGGTTGTGGGTGTTTTGTGGTATAATCCTTGAGTGCCACCTAACAATTCTCTCCACTTCGCTCTGCAGAAATCAAGGTCTCTGACCACGCACTCGTGTGTCTGTCCATGAATCTGGGAATACAATATTTCATCGTGAGGAAACGCCCCCAGGTCAAGGGAAAGGAGGTAAACACCTACCTTATTCAAGCTGTGCATGTGCTGCCATTCCACTCCGACCTGAGGAAATAAGAAGCCTCAGCACCTGGACATATTTGCTGGAAGCCCATAGAGCCAACTGACAGTCTGGGGTGGCTTTCTGTTTCTGGGTTTGCTGATGTTCCATCCCCCACAGTTCTCAGAATCAACCTGCAAGTCCTCCAGGCCGCTTTCCCACAAGCAGGTGGGAGACACCTGCTTAATTCGTGTCCACCTAGAAACACAAAGTCCAGAGATGGCCAAGAGTGTTCTGGTAAGCCTGGGAGCAGGGGTGTCCCGTGGTGCTTACACCTGGGTGGGGAGCAGACACTGGTCCAATACCATGGACTACTCATGCCCTCTTGAATTTGGAGCTTCTGGATGATCAGGAGGATAGATGGGAATCAAGAAGGGAGAGGTCAGTGTGAAGGGCTGGAGCTGAGATGAGCGAGTGCAGCAGCTTGTCCACTGCCATGTCTGAGGGAGTCTGTGTGTCAGGTGGCAGCATGCAGTCCAGAAGGGCAGGGACAGGTATGGGTGACAGATGAGAATAGGACAGGAACTAGGTTGCAGGTTCCCTTGTATGGGATGCTGACGTCTATGGAGGAGGACAGCAGTGTGAGGTTCTGCATGTTCCTTGAACAAGGAGCTGAGAGAGTCTCTCTGCAGAGTCGATATGGATGTGGAGCAAGCACACTAAATGTCCAGGTAACCCAATGACCACCCTTGCCGGATGAGGTGCCCTCCTACATCCCAGCCAGCACTGAGCCTCTGGAGGCCAGGAGCTCTCGTGGCTATCTTTCAGCACTCCTGTGTGTGGTCATGTTCCTGGGTCTGTTTTTGGCCCTGGCAATCCAGACCAAAGCCTCTAGGTTTTGTGCCTAGGCCATTCCCAATGCCACCTGCATCCTCGGGCAGACCTGGGATCTTGGAGGCTATTGTCCCATTCCTCCCAACTTGTGGGATGAGATTGCATCTGTATGCAGGTAGTGGGGTCCTTTCACTCCGAGAGGAGTGCAGCTCCACAAAGAGCAATGGCAGGCCCAGGAAGTCCTATGTACAAGGATTGGGCTAGTAGCCTGTGGGAAGAGCCCACACGATGAGCAGGAGGTCAGCCTCAGGTAGTAGGGTCATGGATGTTGCACTTGTATTTAGAGTGGAGGTGCCTCCAGAATGCCCCTGCCCACTGTCCTTGAGTAGTCACTTCAAGGCCCATTTCCTGAAGGCCTGTCTCCCATGCTGCTCCAGGTGACCTGCCAGGATAGGGCTCCTGTCGTCATCCGCAGCGCCCTCGACCTACACTTCCTTACTGAGGAGAATCCAGAGGATTATGAGCTGGGCCAAATCATCTCTCGCCGTCAGAGTAAGTGAGACAATCAGATAGCAGAGAGCAAGGGTCAGGATGTGGACTCAGGTCAACTCTTAGCAACAAAGAGTAGTCTCTGACCCCCAAGAACACTCCAACAGGTGTGTTGGGTTCGTGCACAAAGCCAACTGCACTTCTGCTGGTGGAAGGTCTTGAGGTCCAATAGTATACCCCAGTGGATATTGCGGCTCCCCACCAGGTGCCCTCCCCTGGACATGAACAGGCATCCAAAGCTGACATCTTTGAGGAGTGAGGAGGAAAGCCTCTCTCCAGGAGCAGTATGTTTTCATGGTCTGGGATAGGAGTGGTTTCAAAGGAACATGGGAATGCATGGGCTAAAGAGGGAACTGGCATTTTGTGGACTGAAGCAGTACTATTGAAAGCCTTCTGTGTGACCAGAAAACCACTGCCTGGGCAGAGCATTGCCAGGATTCTAGCAAGCAGTAACAGGATGAAATTGGGAAGAAAACACAGCCTGGGAGACAGCCTGAATCATCTGTTTTTGCATAAATTCCATGGTCTTACGCACCTGAGTCCACTAGGCAAGGAGTGATCACAATAGCCAGGTTGTGATCCCTAACTAAAGTCAGATGAGGGCTTCCTGAGCACTTAGCCACAGAGCTCATCTGATAATAATGCCAGCGCTTTTTTGTTGGTTGGTTGGTTGGTTTTTGTGAGCCAAACACCACAGCAGCCATTATCCCAGCCTATGTACCCTGAAGACCACCATCCCTATGAGTTCTAGGATCACTTGTCTCCTATCTTAACCTACTGTTAGGTTAGTAGAGTCTATGGAAGAGGAAGTCTGTCTGGGGCCTTGGTAGCCTAAGAAATTCATAGCAGAGATCTCCACATCCAACCCAGAAGGGATGGAGAACAGGCTCTAGGTTAGAGGAGGGCGACAGGAAACACATGTTCAGAGGAAGGAGAAGCGGCTGTTGTATTCCCCCACTCGGGGTCATGGCACCACTGGGCCATACACCATGTTGGAGGGAAGCAGTCCCTTTGCTGGTCTTTGGAACCATTGTTCTCAGTAGGGCAGTATTTGGAATGTGGCCTCCATTCTCAGAAGCCTGGTCCACATGGAGGCGGGCTCCACCAACGCAGAAGCATGGCTCTAACGTGGTATCCGTGCTGGTCAGCCTGTCCTCACTGTGGCCATACTTGAGGAAAATAACTCAGAGGAGGAATCCTAGGCCTTTTCTCCGGGTTTCATAGCTTTCTCTTTGGTTGTGCACTGAGGCTGTCCATAAAGCTCTAGTGTGTGGCAGTGGAGAGCTCCTCAGCCCTTGCCACAAAGGCATAGACTGGGAGAGAGAGAACGAGGCTGGCAGAGAGGGAGAGAGAGAAAGATGGAGAGGGAGGACCTCTACTTGGAGAATGAGGATTCAGTGGAGCCAACAGGAACAAGGTACTGTTGCCCAGGGCACAACCCTGTTTAGGTCTTCCTCCAACCATGCTCAACCTTTCTTCCAGTCCCTCCCACCCCCCAGTAGTGTATTCATCTTGAATGAGAATTTCATGTTGACATCAGAGCACTCACCATCCAATGCTTCCCTCCAAACCCACCTATGAAGATGGCTCATGTGGGGACTGAATCTTCGGCACAGGAGCCTTTTGTGGGAGATTTCAGATGCCAACCCTAGTGGTGTGCTTTGGCAGATGCAAGAGGACCTGAGATATTCTGGAGTCCAAAGCCTTTGGTAGGAACAGACATTAGGTCTGTTGAAGTGCTCTGCCTAGTTCTTCCTCAGGGAGGACTGTGGAGGCTGTCTTTGTTGGTATTGGTGCTGAATTGGAGAGCTCTCAGGTGTGTGGCTCTGGCCTTTTCTGGCACAGGCTCTCAGATGTTGGCGTGTCCTAGGGAGCACCTCCTGAGTGCCACCTTCTTTTTGTACACCCCTCTCTCCCCAGAGCTGAGGATTCCAGCAGAGGCCAACGTATTTTATGCCAAGAATCCTCACAAAAAATCCAACTTTGTGCTGAGGAAAAGGAGCCTCTCCCAAATGAATGATGGGTGGATCCAGCCTCAACCTCCCTCTCGTCCTGGAAAGAAGGCTCCTGCCCTCCTGAGGATGCTTGCAAAACCATTCTGCTGCTGTGTGCCTGGGCGGGGCTGAGGCAGCCCAGGAATATTTACATTGATTACTATTTTCTTCAAAGTTTGAATCTATAGTTTGCCATTGTCCTTGACCTTGTTTAGTAACACAGTTGTTACTCTATCCTGTATTTGTTGTTTCCATTAATATATTATTATTTTAAAATATATATGTTTTTGTTACCTGATCTACTGTGATGATTTGAGTATACTAAATGTAGCAGTGATTCCTAAAGGACACATCCAAACCAACAGGAAGGAATGTTTCATTCTATCAGCAAGAACTTTGGTTTTTAGGAGTTTGGCAGATGGCGTTATCTGAGTCAGTTTTCCAGTGGGGGCAATGAAGTATCAGCTATGATGGTACAAACACAAACAAAGACGCACAAACACACACAAGAGCACACACACTCACTGAGAGATAGATAGACAGATGGAGTTGGTCTCTGCTGAAATACTTTGGAGACATGGTTCTGATTTCTCCCCTTTTGGAGTATTTTCAATTGCACAAGGTGTCTTGCAAATGAACCCATGTCTGAGGAAGACATGCATGTGTACTTCACATGCCACTTTTCACATAGCAGGAAGGTCATGTAATATTTTTCATGCAGCTGTCTTTTGACTGTGAACCATCCCATGAGGTCAGCTGTGGAATTTTCAACTTGTAGCATCACAATGGGGATCCACTCTTTGGATTTGGGGATATTTCCGATTTTCTTGATTCAGATTGGAATGATATATATATATTAGTTTTTGATGAAAATTCTGCATTTGATGGTAATGAATGTCGTGCATCTAGGAATCTGTAGAGTGCAGACAATGAATGGATGCCTACTGTTGTCTGGACTGGTCTGAAAAGTCCTGTAGCATCTGAGCATGTGTGAGGGCTGTACAGGTCTTGCAAAAAGTCCAGGTCAGATGATCCTGCACAAAGCTGAACTCCTAGTGGTCTCCACAACAGTGTAAGGGCCAAGGAGAAACACACTTCCACACAGAAGTTGGGAAGCTACCTTATGAAGGTGATCATAGATACGGGATTATTAATATATCCAGGTTGGCATCTATTATTTTGTTAGCTTTTGACTTTCGCAGCTGTGGGCATCTTGGCAACCATCAACTCCCTGTAAGCACAGACAACTCTATAAGAACCTGAGGATAAATTTCCCTGTGCATGTCCCCTTGTGAAACTGCTTAAGCACCGCCTGGTTTACACACAGGTGGAATTTCTAGGTCAAAGTGTGCATGTTTACTTCTTTGACTAAGCACTGCCAGGTGGCTCCTCTGCATAGCTCTACCTGTGGCCAGGATTGTATTATCTAGCTTTCTAACTTTTGCATGTTGAGTAGATACATAGTGGGAGCACACTGTTTTTGTTGGTATTTTTCTTGGTATCTATTCTGATGCTTTTCACTGGGGGATTTTTTCCTGTGAAAATGGGCTTCCTCTACTTGACCTTATTTTCTTCTTTTTAAAATTTTTTCAATGTGACTTTTTAATTTTAGTTTTATTAAAGACATTGCCCCTTGCTTGCATAGTCTATATCTAAAGCACTAGTCCTTGCTCCAAGGCCCAGCTTGCTCTCAGCTGCCCCAGGAGGGGAACAGTCTTTGGCGGTAGACAAGAGACACCCCTGCAGGGGGCACAAGTGCTTTGGCCCTCTGGTGTCTTGCCAGCAGTGCTTCCCATGCTCACAGAGGGTTTCAGACACTGAGTCAATGGTCCAGGTGGTCTTTTGTTCAGTCTGATCTCAAATTGAGCTCCTCTGAGAGGTCATATTGAAGTCCTTGTGTGTACCTGATCCATCATTTTAAACAATATTCCAAGTTCACTTTTTGTGTGTACGTGGGTTCTGGGGATTGAACCCAGGGCCTTGAGCCTGTGAGGCAAGTGACCTACCTGAGCTACACCCTCAGAGACCCCTGTAAAAGTATTTCCCCTTTGCCTCGGGGTCTAAGTTGCCAAGGCTGACCTCAAACGTTCCTCTTGCCTCAGCCTCCCTGGTGGCTGGCATGACAGGCATGCACCTGGGACTGTCACACTCGAGCCTGTGATGGGAACTCATGTGCATCTGTCCAGGGCTGAGCATGGTTAGGCAGAGCTGTGCTCCAGGCTCCCTGCAGGGCTGTGGAGGCTTCTGCTGCCCAGCAGCCCTGGTGCCATGGCCAGGGCTCCTCCCAGCCGAGGGCAGGCAGCTGCCCATTGCTGTAGGCTGACCTTATTTTCTTCTTATGGCACTCGTCCGTTCTCTGGAGTATGTCGTATGGTTTGTCCATTAGGAGTCTAACAGGTCCTCTAGAACCTTCAAACAATTAGTAAAATTCCTAAACAGTAAGTGAGCACGCGCAGAAATTGGGCTAATATTTTGGGAAGAACAATGTTGGATGATATATTCATGGCTTGAATATATCATCCAACATGAAGTTATATTTTATTACTTACAAAATGATAAAATAATGAAGCAATACCATGGGCTGAGCTAAAATAGATCCTTAGGATCTTAGGCATTCTGTAATAAATCTGTGTCACTTGAAGTATAGAGTTGATCGACTCTGAGTAATGAAACAGAAGTAAAGGTATCAAAGCAAATGATCATCTGTTTCCAATTTTCTGTGATTTGGTTCAAGTGGTAAAGTGGTGATATTTATTAATAATGGATCAAATAGGTTCATAATTGTTTTAGAGTACAATTAGATGCCTTCAAACTTTAGGCTACATGGGCACATTTGAGAACGGTTCCAGCCATTCTCTCATCCTTTGGGTCATTCCCCTCCTATGTCCTGTGAGACATTTTCTATGTGAGGCTTTAAGAAGAAGAAGAGAATATTCTGTAAAGAAAACCTTGTGATCTGTGCAGTATGAAGTTGAATGGGTTCATTCAGAAATCAGAAATTCTATTGAAAGATATTTATTTGCATGAGCCAAATAAAACCTATTTTTAGGCATCCTGGTGAAGACAAGGTTTTATCTTTATGTCTCATTTTCTATGTTTTGTTGTTGTTGTTGTTGTTAGAATGAGATTCATATGTTGCCAGACCATTCTATCAGATGTGTAACTAGATGCCATTTAAATTACCCACTTTTACATGGTAGACAGTTTTTAATGAACACTGCCTGTCTGCACCTTTTTTAAAAACAGGACTGGGATCAGAAGCCCAAATACCAATGGTTAGCTGGAGCATATTTTTCATTTGGCCTATCTGTCAGTATTCCCTGAGGTCATCTGTGCAATCAGCTTCGTTACTCCTGCTCCCTCACTGGATTTCATAGAAACCATATGCTATGTATGAATCAGGGACACCAATCCCACAACATAGCATTCTTTGAATATCCAAAGTCCCACTTTTCACTTCGCCATGCCTGAGATCAGCAGTAATATTTATCAGCAAATGTGAGATGTTCAAAGATCCAATTCTATGTGCTCCTTTCTCATAGAGCCTTAGGCAGGGATATAGCATACATAAATATTAAGTAAAGTCCATAGTTTTTAAAATGTCATCCATTGAATAGTTGACACATGTCTGAGATACTTTTTATTTTGGAGGAGGTATTATTTAATAGGGAATTCCAACAGCTACCTAATAGTGAAATGAGAAGTCTTGCATCCATTTTATTTTGTTTCTGATGATTTTTATGAGTAAGGGTAAGATACTTCCTTGTTCTGATGCAGATGTTGCCCACTTTTGTGAATGGATGCGGGGTGTCACCTACTACTTGCATATCTGCATATTGGGCTTGACACTGCTATCGTACTTGGTAGTTGGCAAAAAGTCAATACTGAAGTTAAGCTCTTGTGTTCTAGCAGCAGAGCTGAAGATCCTTGATGTGCCACCTTCTGCAATCCATGCTGCTCTCTTCATGTTCCTTATTGACTTCCTGGTGATGAGCATCATGGTCTCCTGGTCTTGAGAATGGCCAAGCATTGCTCTGTGAATGTGGAAGATGGGCATGTGGAAGGCTCCAGGGAGGAGGGATCATTGAACATGTACTCTAATCCATGTGCCTGTTGAATGACCTGTTTTTTTATTTTTGGGTTTTAAGGGAGACACTGCCCTAAAACACTTCTGTGCAGCTGGGAATGCAGGCTTCTGCTTCACCTTGCAGGAAGCATTAACGAATCCTTTCCAGAAGACATGAGAAGAGAGAAGTGAGCCTCTGGTATCATGCAGGTTCCTTGCATTGCCCATGGGCTAGAAGAGAGAAGAGTTGCTTCATGAGACTTGATCCCCTTTTTCCTGAAAAGTTCCACACAGAGGTGAGTCCCCAGCATGTTTAGAAATCATTTCAGACACCTTTCTGGACGGAATTGAATCAGAGCCCCTGATGATGTGGAAGAGCTAAAGATGGGTTTGCTATGAATTTTCTATTTCATTCATCAGGGCCTGAGTCAAGTCAGTCATTGTGCTGTCAACACATGAGCTGCTGGTCAAATGTGAGGAAGTGGTCTTGCTTTATGAAAACACCACCCTGATTCAGTGAGCCAGAGGCAGCCTGCAGTCCCTGTTTTCCTGTAAAGGCAGATTGCTGTGGATGGCCTCTGGCCTCGTCATGCAGCCCTGCTCAGAGTAGGGGATTGAGGGACCAGGCAGATCCCTAGTTCCTTTTGACCTTTATTGCCATTGGGCCACCCCAGGGTCCTTGGACTCTACCTGGTCTTCTGGCCTGGGTCAGGGGATGTGAGGTTTGGAATCCCCCTCTGTGGCAGGATCCCAAGCCCCCCCCAGCCACTTGAGGACAGGCACAGCCTTCCCTAATTGTGTTAGAGTTGGAGACTTCTCCCACCCATCCTCATCCATGCTCATCCCACATTTTGTAGCTTGACACCTGAGGACCTTTATTCATTGACTTAGTTGTTAGTGATGATGGTTACTAAGACTAAGTGACTCTTTCAAGTCACATCACTTGCATGGTAGGGCTAGAGCATGGATCTTCCTAATTGATTTCATGGGACTCTCTCATGGAAACTGTGACTGCCTCCTAAACACACACTCTACATTTGGAGTGTCAAAATTCTTGGCACTGCCTCCTTGGCAAGTGTATCTTGTCTTCTACGTGGGAATTTCACAAATATTTTCCTTTGGTTTGTGGAGGTCATGCAGAAGGGATTTCATTTGAAATAGCCCAAACAAGAAATACCAGTTGTCTTTTTCGCACATGGATGTGTGTAGTGAACATCCCTTTCTGTGTGCTTGCATGAGTTGCTCCTTTGAATTTGTTGAAGAATGGTTGGCTGGGGAGCAAGGTAACGAGAGATGGATATCAATGCTTGTCCAGTATTCTGAAGTGAAGAATGTATTGAGGATGTGAAGGCTTTTCTAGCCAGTTCCTATGGCTCAGTCAGGGATCAGTCAGAGGATTCTGTCTGGTAGACTCTTTGGAACATATGTCAAAGTGGCCTGGTCTTACCCTGTCCAGGACTGAATGCTGAGCTTGAGTGGGAGCTTCTTATCAGTTCAAGTACTTCCATGAGTCTGTCCTCTGTTCTCTTTGTTTTTTTTTGTTTTTTTTTTTTTTTCAGTTTTCAGTGGACATATCTTTATTTTATTTTATTTTATATGGTGCTGAGGATCGAACCCACTGACTCGCGCATGCCAGTCGAACACGTTACCACTTGAGCCACATCCCCAGCCCCCTCTGTTCTCTTTTTTCCGAGCAGTTTCTAACAGGAAAGGAGAACAAACATTGAAAGTACAGTGATTGATTATGTATACCAATGTTATTTGAATCAACTTTGTATAATTCAAAATTAACTTTTTGCTAGTAAAATTTCATATGTTGAGGAAATAATGAAAATATTGGGGTTGGGGGATGAGGATGGGCAAATCGAATATTTTTGAGCACCAAGACCTGTTTTTTTTTTTTTTTTTTAACTTAAATCATAAACTGCCTGAGGACCACAGCAAGTAGATATTTCCAGAGACAGTGGGAAGGTAGTAGCACATGAGGAAGGGAAGAGCTCTCAGGATGGGAAGAGGGGGCTGCTTCAGGACTCACCGGGCAAGGCACGAGGCTGCTGGCCATGGTACATGCCTGGGCCCACTGAGTGGGGAAGATCCATGCTCTGTGTCCCTCCACCCTCCTCTGTAGCTTGTGTTGGCAGCAGATCAGGGAATTGGGGTCAGAAGTGCTCCCAGTAATATAGGCACCAGCCCCCAGAGTGTGTTCCTAGCCCTTTCCCCACCTGGCCTGACTTGGTGCTTGTGTTGATGCATGGCTGAAACCCTACAGTCATCAGAGTGTGTCTGCGGTCCAGATCCACCCTGCATGGCCAACATGCTCAGACCTTCGGCTGGGTCCTAGGCCTGCTACAACCAAACTCTGTCAACTGGGTGGCCAACAACAGAGGAAGGGCCTTCCCTCAAGCTCCAGGGGCTCAACACACAAGGTGTTGGGCGGTCTCACTGCCAAAACACCTCACAGGTTCCTAGGGGACTGTCCCCCCAACTCTCCCAGCCCTTGCCCACTCTCCTATTGCTGCCCACGATCTGTGGTTCCCATATGGGCATCCCGCCCTGGCTCCAACCTCACATAGCTGGTATCCCCAAGTCTCCCTGGTATCTGGGTCCAGACTCTCCTCTTCCTACAAGAATATCAGATATTGGATTTGGTCCCAGTTGATGCTGTGTTCCATCATGTGAGCTCTTAGCTTCATCACTGTGCAAAGACTCTTTTCCCACACAAGTTCGCACGACTTTTGGCTGGCTTAAGAATTTTCAGGCGACACTTTTCTAATGAGTACACTTTCCTTCCTTCCGATCTCCCCCCAGTGAGCATTCCTCGCACCCTTGTCCTAGTTCCTTTATGGCAGTTTCCCTCCTTATGGCTGAGAGGACCTAGTGACCCCTGGATTCACACGTTCTCCTTAATCACCAACACACTGCAGAATTCTCCAAAGGGCCATATATGCTCCTGGAAGTTGGTGTTGGAAATAGTTCTCCATCCATTAATCACTCCCTCACTCACTAATGTCCTTGTGTCCTTGAGAAAGGCTCTCCCTTTCCTGGTTTTCCTGAATAGAAATCCTCTTGCCTCTTGGGTGAATAGGGTTATGGGTTGTGCAGAGGGTGTTGGTCCACTGAGCATCTTAGAGACTGTCCTTTATGGAGCCTAATGATCCTCACTGGGGAATGAGGCCAGGGTCCTAACTGTGGTTAGTGTGAGGACACCCTGGGTTCAGAGAGGGAAAGAAGGACGAGGGAAACTCAGATGTCCCTTCATGGCCCCTGGAGTTAGAGGACTTACCCCTTTGCACCTGGGATCAGGAGACCTCATTTCCTCAAGGACACGCACACTCAGACGTTAATCTTGAGTGTGGGTTCCTTTCTGGGGTCCAGGGCTGTTGTTAGCCACCAGGAATGACAGTGCTCTCCATGCTGAGTGGAGCCATTTTTGCCAGGAAAGAGCCCGTGGTCACGCCTTGTGCAAAGCATCCCACGCCAGGGGCTCCCATCCCTACATTCCTGTCCTGAAAGGAAACCACTCAGAGGCAAGGTGGGTCCAACCACCTCCCATGTGTTCACTCATCACTGTGTTCCAGCATCACCCCAGTTAACAGTCCTGATGGGATTGGATGTGGCTCAGAGTGTCACCCTCATGAGCTCTACCCTGCCACAGCTGCAGTTCTGCAGTGGGAGAAACTCAAAACCTCAAAACACATGCACGTGAAAGAAAAGAGCAAGAGCCAGAGCCCAAACAGGCCAGGTGTGGCAAAGACAGCTGGAGTGCCTAGGTTGGGACTCAGAATTATGTCAGTGGGGTGGCATTGCTGCTGGCACCAGCATGATAACCGAGAGCCAGCCCTGCTCATTTTGGGGAGCAGTGTGTTGGGGAAGGCAGCAGAAATTGAGAGGCAGGATTGAGTTTGGCCCTAGGAGGAGGTTGGGTAAGAGGCCAGTGTGGGTTGGAGGGCCTGGGCAGATAGAGAGAGGCCAGGGCACACCCCAAAGCCTGGAGACTGCACTGGATGTCCAGGGTTGTGAAACACCCTCCCCTCTTACTCACAACTGAGAGCAAGGGGCATTGATGAGTTCAGTTTGTGTGCGGCTGCATCCAAGGTGGCTCGGCTAGGCACCTCTGTTTCCTTGACTCAGGAGGCTGGGAGTCCAGGCTCCACCGAGGCTCGGCTGGGAGGATCGGACTCTGAGTTTATGCCTGTGTTCCTGGTAGGATCCATGTTGGCTGAGCCTCAGTGTTTTTGTAATGAGAGGATGGGTGACCGTCATGTCTTTATCACAGGACACACTTGCTAAATGGATTTGTTTGCTCTGAGGAGGAAAGAGAGAGGGGGGAGTGGTGCTGGAGACAGGGATGCAGACAGGGGTCATGGACTTGGCATAACTCAGTCTTGGAGGTGATATCCCATCACCTGTACCCACTTCAATTCCCATGAATCCAGAGGCTGAGCCCCCTTGAGGTGAGGGGTGAACCGGTTCTGGGCAGCAGGATGCTGTGGTACCTCGGAGTCTCTGTGAGACCCCAACACTAGACACACTTGGCCCTTTTGAAATCTTAGGAGAAGCCTTGGGAAGTTGTATGGCAGAGGGGAGCAGCCTCTGCATCTCAGTCCCCTCCAACTTGCCATGGTGTAGAGAGGGAACTGCAGCCACGATGGGACGGACATTGGCCATGTCCCTGTGTGGGACACAGGCCTGATTGAGTTAGGGTGCATTCTTTGTCTCTCCCCTTCTTGTGATTGTCCCATCTGTACATTTGTGCTTTAGCCACCTGTGAGTCCCATCTCTGGTTTCAGAGAGAATAGAGGGTGTTAGGGGCCAATAGACACAATAAACCCCTAGAGATTAGATGCTACCCTACTTTCCAGAAAAGACTGGGCACACCATGAGTTGCACAATGATGGGACCAGGGTCCAAAAGCTGCTGAGAGGGAAGGACTGGTTGTGAATGCATTTTTGAAGGCTCCAAGCTGGAACTCTAGTGGCACCAAGCAGGGCAGATGCTGGTGGGGATGTTTGGGTAGTTGTTGGTGAACACCTGCGCACCTGAGATGGGTAGGCATGGAGGAGAAATCAGCAGCCCATAGGGCTTTTGAAAGTGGTCTTATGTGAAAAGAGGCTCAGGTATGGGCACAGGAAATGACATCATTGCCTTGACAATGGATCCAACAGAACATGGAACCCTGGTATCCAGGCACCCACTTCACTGACCAAGCCATCCGAGCTCACTTGGTTGGAGCCACTGGAGGGAGAAGGATGTTCTCCTGTGGTTGCAGACAATGCCGAGCCTCAGGCTCCCAGGAATCTCAGGGGGGCCAACTAGCCCTTTTGTGGATACACTGGGTGAGGCTTCATCTTAGACGCCAGAGCCTCTGGCGATTGTCGCAGAGGAGCTCAAGAGTAACAGTGAGTAGCACAGGGCAGGTGAGCCCAGCAGGCCCTCTAGTCTGATCCCTGATGAATGGCCCAGGACTCCTATTCTGACTCTGTGTGTGTGTGTGTGTGTGTGTGTGTGTGTGTGTGTGTGTGTGTGTTTGTACTGATGGGAACTGTCCCATTGTGCTTTGACTCTAGTGTATTGGCACAAGTCATTTTTCTGTTTGTCACCATTTCCATTTTGACCCCACCATTCTTGGTCCCAACCCAGGGTGAAAATGATCAGAACACGGAGGAGCCCTTCAGGGTTCAGAGCCTTGAACCTTACAGGCAGGACCAGCTTAGGAATGAGCTCCTGCCTGTCATTTGTGGGAGGAACCTACATTTCAGCAGCAACATGGGGTTAATCTCCTGGGATTTCATCCCCACCCAGCAGGTGCTGGATCTCTTGTTCCCAAGGTAAGCACCAGACCACCAAGCCCAAGTGTGTAGCCCCCTCATGCCTCTGTCTTGGGGCTGCCATGTGCCTCTCAGGGACCCAAAGGTTTGTGATACCTAATGAGATAGAGGACCACACTCATAGTGGAATGTCAGCCCCGAATGGTACGAGTCCTGGAGGTGCCTGCCACAGCCTTGCAAGGGCAGTGAACTTCCCCTCTCAGGCAGAGAAACCATCCTGACTCCAGCTGATCCACAGAGGTCCATGGAGCAGTCCCCACACACTGGGCACCACAGCTCAATGGTGTGCACTGAGCTCATTCCCAGGTGGACTCAGTGAGGCCAGGTGGTCTTTCTGGTGTGATGTTGGCTTTGTGAAGAACGTAGATCTGTGCCAGAGGCGTCTCAAAACTCGGGCCTTGGGAAAAGCACTTTTGGGTTAATAAAGACATGTTAGTTTCCATAGTGGGACAGAGCGTCCTAGCTGGGACATAGCTGGACAGGGGCTTTGGACATGGCAGCTCCCACACCCAGAGATATGTGGGAATCAGCAGTTTGGGCTCATTCACTGGTGAACATGGAGAAAGCACCCACTGTGTGAAGACACGTTTCCAGTCACGTTTCATAATTCAGTGAAAAATGGGGTGCAAATGATTGCCATTGTGTCCCTTTTCATGGGGTCAGCCTAAACCGCAGGTGCCATGAGTACATATCCTCCATGTGACTGCATCCCTGACTCCATGAGGCATAACTGCACGTTGTCCTCTTCAGTGACTATGGTGGACCCTTGGACCAACTTCAACATGGAATGGGCTTGGGGTCAAGAGGGTGGGCTCCTGTTTCCAGAATAGGGACCTGCAAGGTGATTTGACTTGGGAAGGCTGAGGAAAGACTGCTCTCCCCAATTCAGTTTTCTGCCTGCAGTGTAAGGTGTGGGGCTTCAACAGTAGGAGGGGTAAGGCGGGGAGTTGTAGGTGGAGTCAGGGTCCTCTGGGGAAGGCCCTGGGATAATGGATCCCCCCACACCACACCTCCCTGTCCTCCCCCAGGGCCACAGAGATGTGGTCTGCACTCATGGGAGAAGAGAGGTCCACCGCTACTCAGGGGAACTCAGTGAGAGCTCACAGAGAATGAGGTAGCATTGCAGCCCACGCCAGGGGAGGAGGTGTCTCTTGAGCCCCGAGAAGAGTGGGCAGGAGGACAGACACTCCCAGAAGGTGCATTCCAGGTTGGAGAGCATGTAGCCAAGAGGAAGAAGAGTGTCAGGCCTGCCCAGAGGAGGGGAGAGCTGGTCAAACCATGGATCTAGCGCTCCTTCGTTGAAGGTTCTTTGCCTGTAGCGACCTGTCCTGACCCTGCCTGTACAGCCACTGTGTCTTGCCTGAGGTGGACTGGTGTGTTCAGAACCAGGGACGGTTCAGGAGGGTAGGGTCAGAGGTTTGCTCTGGAGGCCGTGGCGAAGGCAAGGCCAGGGTTTTGCTGACTCCACACCTGCCTCCCCACAGTGCCTCATCTTCCTTCCTGGGGACCTGGGTGAACTTCTACTCCGAGGCTTCCCATCAGCCTCCAGGCTCTCTGAGTCTGCAGCAGCTGCTGCCGTACATGTGGCTCCTCCTGAGTGGCTTTAACCTGGAGCACCAAGCACACCACCTGCTGGCCCAGGTTGAAGATGGCAGATCAAGCCAGGCAGAGCCTGAGAGCCAGGCGGACCGGGGTGAGTACCTAAGTACCTCAACACACCTCCAAACCATACCCCTCCAATTAGTGTAGCCCTGTATGAGTAGATGAGTCCACTGTCAAGGTGGAGGCACCCACCATCAAGTGCTTTTCCCCAAACCCACCTGTGATCATTGCTGCAGTGGGGAGAAAACCTTCAACACATGAGTCTTTGGGGACCAATCCAGATACAAAGTCTAGCTGTTTCTCTTTGATGGGTCCAACGTGAACTAAGAGGTACTGGGGTACAAGGGGCTATTT
Organism: Urocitellus parryii; assembly: GCF_045843805.1. NCBI lineage: Eukaryota > Metazoa > Chordata > Mammalia > Rodentia > Sciuridae > Urocitellus > Urocitellus parryii. Next base: position 14,414,700 of record NC_135542.1, read on the forward strand.
CCTTGAAAGGTGTTCCTGTAGTGGACCTCCTGTGCATAGAGGGTCCTCAGGGATTAATCAGTGGGGAGTCTTTGGTGGAACAGAAGCTGGATTCGGGGGCTCTCAGGTCTGCGTGTGAGACCTGAGCTGGCAGAGGCTCTCAGTTGTGGGGGATGTTGGGTAGTGTATTCCTTGAGTGTCACCTACCACGCCTCTGCCCCTGCCTTTCCAGAGCTGAGGGTCCCTGCTGATGCGAAAGTATATCACGGCCTGATTGGAGGAGTGCATTACGACTTTCTTCTTCGAGAAACAGATGCCAGCAAGTCGTTGAAGGTCAAACCAAAGGAGGTAAACAGCCACCTTCTTCAGTCTTTACTCCTGGTGCCACTCCACATCCTCCAAGGGGACAAGAACCTCAGGTTCTGGATGGATGTTGTAGAATGCCCACAGAGCCAACTGCCAGGCTGGGTGGGGTGCAGTTGCTGGGCTTTGCTGATGTTGTCATCCCCCACAGTTCTTGGAACCTTCTGTGGCAGTGGCATCCAGGACCCCAGCAGCTGTGAGCAGCAGCTCTGCAGTGGCTGCAGGATCATTGCCCCAGGCCACCCAAAGCAATGAGTGCTGCATGAGAAAAGTCACCAGTAGCAGCTCCTCACTGCTTCACTCCAGCGAGCAGGTGGAAGACAGCCGCGTTGTTCACGTCCTCCTAGAGGGACAGAGCCTGAGGGAGACAAAGCGCATCCCGGTAAGCCCGACAGCAGGGCTGCCTCCTGGGTGTCCACACAGTGGAAGGCAGGAGACACAGCCAACCCCAGGGCTATGGTGGGAAATAAAGAAGAGAGAGGTCCGTCTTAAGGGCTTGACCTGAGGAGGGAGAGCATCAGCATGCCCAGCTTCAGTGGTGAGTGGGCCTGTGTATTGTGGGTTTGGCAGGCCAGAAGTGCAGACGGAAGTGCTGTGGACAGATGAAGGCAGAGATATGTCCAGGGTGCAGGCTGCAGTGCCTAGAACTTGGTATTCTCAATGAGTGAAGTTGGAGCAGAGGAGGTGGCAGTGACTTGTCACATGTGTAGGAGGGGATGTGTTCCTGGTGGCAGGGAAGAGAACCTCCTTAGCATGACTAGGTGTAGGAATTTGGGGTCGGGATCACCTGGGGGATCATGCCAAAGCTTCGGAAATGTTAGGCTTTGCATGTATGTAAATACGGAGCTAAAGGGGTTCTTGGCAGAATGTCTATGGATGTGCAGTAGACACGCTAATGCTGCAGGTGTCCAGCTGCAGAGGAGACATGTTCAGTGACTGCCAGTGCTGAGTCAAGTACATCATTACAACCAGACCCGCACCGAGCTTCCAGAGGCCAGGGCCTCTCAAAGCTATCATGAAGCACTCAAGTGCACACTCTTGTATCTGAGTCTGTTTTGTGTCGTGGCAGTCAGGACCCAAATTTTCAGTGCATCTGCCTCTTCCACCCACAGAGGCAGCCTGCATCCCAGATCACACTTGGTGCGCAGATCCCTGGCCCATTGCTCTCATCTCAGTGAGATGAGAGTGTGTCTGTGCATAGGCAGTTTGGTCCTTTGACATGAGTGGAATGTGGCTCCCCAGGGGGAGGGGAGATGGCAGGTACAGGCAGATATTTGTACCAGGATTGTTCTAGTAGCACATTGCAAGAACCCAGGTGGTATATGGAGGACACACTCAGGTAGCAGGATAACAAGATTGTGCCCTTGTATATGTAGCTGAGATTTCTCCTGAATGTTTGACCACAGTCTTCTGGGTAGCTCTTCTAAAAGCCATTCTCTGATGACATTTGTCCCACCCTGATCCAGGTGACCTTTCAGGAGACGGTGACAAGCCTCATCCGCAGGGCCTTGGACCAAAATTTGTTGCAGCATGAGGATGTGGACAACTTTGAGCTGCTGTATATGATGTCTGAGGATGAGAGTAAGTAGGACAATCAGACAGTGGGGAGACATGATCCACAGTGGGCTCAGGATAACTGACAGCCAAGAGAAAGTGGGCCTTGGCCCCAAAATACCAAAGTGTGATGGGCCTGGCGGAGACTCTCAGGGGTTGTGGGTGTTTTGTGGTATAATCCTTGAGTGCCACCTAACAATTCTCTCCACTTCGCTCTGCAGAAATCAAGGTCTCTGACCACTCACTCGTGTGTCTGTCCATGAATCTGGGAATACAATATTTCATCGTGAGGAAACGCCCCCAGGTCAAGGGAAAGGAGGTAAACACCTACCTTATTCAAGCTGTGCATGTGCTGCCATTCCACTCCGACCTGAGGAAATAAGAAGCCTCAGCACCTGGACATATTTGCTGGAAGCCCATAGAGCCAACTGACAGTCTGGGGTGGCTTTCTGTTTCTGGGTTTGCTGATGTTCCATCCCCCACAGTTCTCAGAATCAACCTGCAAGTCCTCCAGGCCGCTTTCCCACAAGCAGGTGGGAGACACCTGCTTAATTCGTGTCCACCTAGAAACACAAAGTCCAGAGATGGCCAAGAGTGTTCTGGTAAGCCTGGGAGCAGGGGTGTCCCGTGGTGCTTACACCTGGGTGGGGAGCAGACACTGGTCCAATACCATGGACTACTCATGCCCTCTTGAATTTGGAGCTTCTGGATGATCAGGAGGATAGATGGGAATCAAGAAGGGAGAGGTCAGTGTGAAGGGCTGGAGCTGAGATGAGCGAGTGCAGCAGCTTGTCCACTGCCATGTCTGAGGGAGTCTGTGTGTCAGGTGGCAGCATGCAGTCCAGAAGGGCAGGGACAGGTATGGGTGACAGATGAGAATAGGACAGGAACTAGGTTGCAGGTTCCCTTGTATGGGATGCTGACGTCTATGGAGGAGGACAGCAGTGTGAGGTTCTCCATGTTCCTTGAACAAGGAGCTGAGAGAGTCGCTCTGCAGAGTCGATATGGATGTGGAGCAAGCACACTAAATGTCCAGGTAACCCAATGACCACCCTTGCCGGATGAGGTGCCCTCCTACATCCCAGCCAGCACTGAGCCTCTGGAGGCCAGGAGCTCTCGTGGCTATCTTTCAGCACTCCTGTGTGTGGTCATGTTCCTGGGTCTGTTTTTGGCCCTGGCAATCCAGACCAAAGCCTCTAGGTTTTGTGCCTAGGCCATTCCCAATGCCGCCTGCATCCTCGGGCATACCTGGGATCTTGGAGGCTATTGTCCCATTCCTCCCAACTTGTGGGATGAGATTGCATCTGTATGCAGGTAGTGGGGTCCTTTCACTCCGAGAGGAGTGCAGCTCCACAAAGAGCAATGGCAGGCCCAGGAAGTCCTATGTACAAGGATTGGGCTAGTAGCCTGTGGGAAGAGCCCACACGATGAGCAGGAGGTCAGCCTCAGGTAGTAGGGTCATGGGTGTTGCCCTTGTATTTAGAGTGGAGGTGCCTCCAGAATGCCCCTGCCCACTGTCCTTGAGTAGTCACTTCAAGGCCCATTTCCTGAAGGCCTGTCTCCCATGCTGCTCCAGGTGACCTGCCAGGATAGGGCTCCTGTTGTCATCCGCAGCGCCCTCGACCTACACTTCCTTACTGAGGAGAATCCAGAGGATTATGAGCTGGGCCAAATCATCTCTCGCCGTCAGAGTAAGTGAGACAATCAGATAGCAGAGAGCAAGGGTCAGGATGTGGACTCAGGTCAACTCTTAGCAACAAAGAGTAGTCTCTGACCCCCAAGAACACTCCAACAGGTGTGTTGGGTTCGTGCACAAAGCCAACTGCACTTCTGCTGGTGGAAGGTCTTGAGGTCCAATAGTATACCCCAGTGGATATTGCGGCTCCCCACCAGGTGCCCTCCCCTGGACATGAACAGGCATCCAAAGCTGACATCTTTGAGGAGTGAGGAGGAAAGCCTCTCTCCAGGAGCAGTATGTTTTCATGGTCTGGGATAGGAGTGGTTTCAAAGGAACATGGGAATGCATGGGCTAAAGAGGGAACTGGCATTTTGTGGACTGAAGCAGTACTATTGAAAGCCTTCTGTGTGACCAAAAAAACCACTGCCTGGGCAGAGCATTGCCAGGATTCTAGCAAGCAGTAACAGGATGAAATTGGGAAGAAAACACAGCCTGGGAGACAGCCTGAATCATCTGTTTTTGCATAAATTCCATGGTCTTACGCACCTGAGTCCACTAGGCAAGGAGTGATCACAATAGCCAGGTTGTGATCCCTAACTAAAGTCAGATGAGGGCTTCCTGAGCACTTAGCCACAGAGCTCATCTGATAATAATGCCAGCGCTTTTTTGTTGGTTGGTTGGTTGGTTTTTGTGAGCCAAACACCACAGCAGCCATTATCCCAGCCTATGTACCCTGAAGACCACCATCCCTATGAGTTCTAGGATCACTTGTCTCCTATCTTAACCTACTGTTAGGTTAGTAGAGTCTATGGAAGAGGAAGTCTGTCTGGGGCCTTGGTAGCCTAAGAAATTCATAGCAGAGATCTCCACATCCAACCCAGAAGGGATGGAGAACAGGCTCTAGGTTAGAGGAGGGCGACAGGAAACACATGTTCAGAGGAAGGAGAAGCGGCTGTTGTATTCCCCCACTCGGGGTCATGGCACCACTGGGCCATACACCATGTTGGAGGGAAGCAGTCCCTTTGCTGGTCTTTGGAACCATTGTTCTCAGTAGGGCAGTATTTGGAATGTGGCCTCCATTCTCAGAAGCCTGGTTCACATGGAGGCGGGCTCCACCAACGCAGAAGCATGGCTCTAACGTGGTATCCGTGCTGGTCAGCCTGTCCTCACTGTGGCCATACTTGAGGAAAATAACTCAGAGGAGGAATCCTAGGCCTTTTCTCTGGGTTTCATAGCTTTCTCTTTGGTTGTGCACTGAGGCTGTCCATAAAGCTCTAGTGTGTGGCAGTGGAGAGCTCCTCAGCCCTTGCCACAAAGGCATAGACTGGGAGAGAGAGAACGAGGCTGGCAGAGAGGGAGAGAGAGAAAGATGGAGAGGGAGGACCTCTACTTGGAGAATGAGGATTCAGTGGAGCCAACAGGAACAAGGTACTGTTGCCCAGGGCACAACCCTGTTTAGGTCTTCCTCCAACCATGCTCAACCTTTCTTCCAGTCCCTCCCACCCCCCAGTAGTGTATTCATCTTGAATGAGAATTTCATGTTGACATCAGAGCACTCACCATCCAATGCTTCCCTCCAAACCCACCTATGAAGATGGCTCACGTGGGGACTGAATCTTCGGCACAGGAGCCTTTTGTGGGAGATTTCAGATGCCAACCCTAGTGGTGTGCTTTGGCAGATGCAAGAGGACCTGAGATATTCTGGAGTCCAAAGCCTTTGGTAGGAACAGACATTAGGTCTGTTGAAGTGCTCTGCCTAGTTCTTCCTCAGGGAGGACTGTGGAGGCTGTCTTTGTTGGTATTGGTGCTAAATTGGAGAGCTCTCAGGTGTGTGGCTCTGGCCTTTTCTGGCACAGGCTCTCAGATGTTGGCGTGTCCTAGGGAGCACCTCCTGAGTGCCACCTTCTTTTTGTACACCCCTCTCTCCCCAGAGCTGAGGATTCCAGCAGAGGCCAACGTATTTTATGCCAAGAATCCTCACAAAAAATCCAACTTTGTGCTGAGGAAAAGGAGCCTCTCCCAAAAGAATGATGGGTGGATCGAGCCTCAACCTCCCTCTCGTCCTGGAAAGAAGGCTCCTGCCCTCCTGAGGATGCTTGCAAAACCATTCTGCTGCTGTGTGCCTGGGCGGGGCTGAGGCAGCCCAGGAATATTTACATTGATTACTATTTTCTTCAAAGTTTGAATCTATAGTTTGCCATTGTCCTTGACCTTGTTTAGTAACACAGTTGTTACTCTATCCTGTATTTGTTGTTTCCATTAATATATTATTATTTTAAAATATATATGTTTTTGTTACCTGATCTACTGTGATGATTTGAGTATACTAAATGTAGCAGTGATTCCTAAAGGACACATCCAAACCAACAGGAAGGAATGTTTCATTCTATCAGCAAGAACTTTGGTTTTTAGGAGTTTGGCAGATGGCGTTATCTGAGTCAGTTTTCCAATGGGGGCAATGAAGTATCGGCTATGATGGTACAAACACAAACAAAGACACACAAACACACACAAGAGCACACACACTCACTGAGAGATAGATAGACAGATGGAGTTGGTCTCTGCTGAAATACTTTGGAGACATGGTTCTGATTTCTCCCCTTTTGGAGTATTTTCAATTGCACAAGGTGTCTTGCAAATGAACCCATGTCTGAGGAAGACATGCATGTGTACTTCACATGCCACTTTTCACATAGCAGGAAGGTCATGTAATATTTTTCATGCAGCTGTCTTTTGACTGTGAACCATCCCATGAGGTCAGCTGTGGAATTTTCAACTTGTAGCATCACAATGGGGATCCACTCTTTGGATTTGGGGATATTTCCGATTTTCTTGATTCAGATTGGAATGATATATATATATTAGTTTTTGATGAAAATTCTGCATTTGATGGTAATGAATGTCGTGCATCTAGGAATCTGTAGAGTGCAGACAATGAATGGATGCCTACTGTTGTCTGGACTGGTCTGAAAAGTCCTGTAGCATCTGAGCATGTGTGAGGGCTGTACAGGTCTTGCAAAAAGTCCAGGTCAGATGATCCTGCACAAAGCTGAACTCCTAGTGGTCTCCACAACAGTGTAAGGGCCAAGGAGAAACACACTTCCACACAGAAGTTGGGAAGCTACCTTATGAAGGTGATCATAGATACGGGATCCTCTTGGTAGGACCCATTTTCTATTGGGCCAGAACTGTGCTCTGAATGTGGTTGCTAGAAGAACTTGGAATTTTCTAACTGAAGCAGTTTGTGTAAGCTACTTCCACTTGCAGGAACAAAGTGTGTTCTCATTGAGCACTTTAGGCTGTCCCTGGTTGAACTAGAGTGTCAGAAGCACTTGTAATGATTGGCATTCACGGTTTCACATTGAAGCCTCTGTGCCATCTCTCAACCAGTGATGGCTGCAAGTGGGGAATGGAAGCCATTTGCTGCAAGCAGTTTCAACTTGCAGGACTAACTTTGTTGTAAGTGGTCACATGGTGTTTTTCCTGTGTGAGCTAGAAGAAAGCAAAACTGCTTCTTACAGGTGACAGGCATGCTTTCACATTGAAGCTTTTGTGCCGTTGATCCAAAAGAGTTCACTCATGTGGGCACCTGCACTTCAACTGTATGTTGTAAACAAGTGTGACAAATGGATGTCAGTGAGACTCTGGAGAACGGACCTTCTCAGCTGGTCCTCTTTCCTCCTGCAAGTTGGTGATCTCTTTCTGTCACACTTTGTGTTTCATGCCTAAACTGTGCTCTGAATGTGCTTGATGAGAACAGTTTAGAAGTGCAGAAGTGAAGCTGTTTGCAGAAGCAGCTTCAAGTAGCACAAGCTAACTTGTTCTCATTGAGCACATGGAGATTTTTCCTTAGGTGAAGCAGTGTGAATGAGAATGGCTTCTCAGAGCTGGTAGGCATGTTTGCATTTGGCAAACATTGCCATCTATCACCCAGAGTTCCTTGCATGCAGAAACCTTCTTTTTAAGTGTTCTCAGAAAGGTCTGATGAGTGGATTTCCATGGAATTTCGTGGAATTGATCTTTTCAGCAGTCCTCATTGGCTTCTCAAAATTGGTGATCCTGGGCACAAGGACTCTCTTGCCAGCCAACATTGTATTTTGGGCCTGACCTCGGCTCTGAATGTGCTTGCTGAGAGTAGTTTGGGAGTACAAAAGTAAAGCAGTCTCTCAGCAGCTTCAACATTCAGGAGCTCATTTTGTTCCCAGTGAGCACATTGGGGTTTGTCACTACTTAAACTAGCATGAAGAACCACCGCTTCTCAGAGGTGGCAGTTTCCCTCTGAAGCGTCTGTACAATTGGTCAATGCGAGTTCAATGCAGGCAGGCACTTGGATTTCAAGTGAATTCTGTGACAAACAATTGAGCAATGGATTTCAATCCACCTTGGGGAACTGCTCTTCCCAGTGGGCCCACAGTTCTCCTCCAGTTGCTAAACCTAGGTCCAAGGGCTCTCTTGCTAGCACTCTTTGCATATGGGCTGAAACTGTGCTCTGAGTGTGCTTCCTGAAAATATTTTGGAAGTGCAAAACAGAAGAATTTTGGCAAGCAGCTTTCATATTAGGAAATGACTTTTTTCTCATCGTGCCCATTGAGCTTTGTACCTGGCTGAAGTAGCCTTAATTCCAATGGCTTCTGAGAGCTGGCAGGCCCAGTTTCCATTGGAAGCAACTGTGCTCTTGGTCAATGGCAAGTTGGTTACTGTCAGGTACCTGCAGTTTCAATGAGTTTTTAGAAGAAGGAGACCAAGGGGATAAGATGAAACTTGTGCAATTCATTTCCTAATCAATGTTGGTGATGCTAGACCAGAGTGAACTTTTGCAATGATACTTTCTCATGTTTTTTTTAGGAAATGTGTTCTGAATGTGCATCCTGAGATGCATTTGTAGGGGGCAAACAGAAAAAGTTTGTGCACAAAGTAGATTTGTTCTCAGTGAACACGTGGCGGGTTTTCCTTGGTTGAACATGCAGGAAGCAGAACCTCTTGTCAGAGCTGATGGCACCATTTCACTTGGAACCATCTATGCACTCAATAAAGCAAAGGTCATTGCAGACAGGCTCATGCAACTTCAAGATAGTTTTCAGAATCCGTTTGAGGAATGGATTCCAAAGAATCTTTGAGGTATTGACCCACCCATCAGGCCTATCACTTCCAATCTGAGCAAGTGCTCCGAGGTACAAGGGCTCTCCTGCTAGCACACTTTGGATATTGAGCCTGAACTGTTCTCTGAATGTGCTCAATGAGAAGAGTGTGAAGTGCAGAAGAGAAGCAGGGTGTACAAACAGCTTCAATTGCAGGATGTAAAAGTGTTTCTAGAGAGCATATTGGGATTTGGGCTTGGTTGAACTAGTAGGAATTGGAATCCTTCTTAGAGCCAGCAGTTACGGGCTTTACTTAGAAGTTTCTGTGTCTTGTATAAAGCAGAGTTTGTTTCTCCTGGGCACCTTCGTTTCCAGTGAGTTTTCAAAAAATTTGAGAAAAATATTTCAATGAAACTCTGGGCCATTTATGTTGTCAACCGTCCAATGTTCCACGTGAATATTGGTGATGTCCCAAGGGATCTCTGGGTAGCACAATTTGCACTTTGGGTGTAAACGTCATCTGAACGTGCTGGCTGAGAAAAGCTTGGAAGTGCAGAACAGAAGCATTTTGTGCAGGCAGCTTCCAATTGAAGGAACGGTCTTGTTCCCTGTAAGCACATTGAGGTTTGTTTCTGGTTGAAGCTGCATGAAGTGGAACCGCTTCTCAGAGCTGGCACTCTCAGTTTCTCTCTGAAGCATCTGTTCCATTGGAAATATAGATTCCCTTCGATAGGGCCTCATCTAGGGAGCCTGCCCATGTGCCTCCCACTTGATTCAAACTTCTCCAGTGCACTTGTTGTCAAAGCAGGGACTCTGAGGAGACAGGGGCTCTCCATTCTCCACACTGACATCTCTCAGCAGGGAGGACTCCTCCATGCTTGGATGGCAGGGCTGTGATCACCTGGGAAGGTGGAAATAGGAGGCTGGTGGTGTTCCTAGCCAGGATGCTGGTGACTGCAGTGCATTTAATCTATGGATCTCAAGGAGCCTTATGCTGCAGATTTGTGTACTTCTGCATCTGTATGCACACAGTTCTTCATGTGGGGAAAAAGCAGTGTTCTCAAAGTTTGCTTTATATTATACTCAACTGGCAATTTACAAACCCCAGTGTCCCATCTTAGCCCAGAGCCATTCCATCAGCCCAGGGCCAGTGGGTGGTCCAGCGGTCAGTACTATGCACAGCTCCCAGGTGGCTCCAGTGTGTAGCTGAATTTGACAGCCAGTGTACTGTAGGATTTGCCCTTGAGGTTAGAATTCATTGACTTCCTTTTATGTCATTTGACTAGTCAGGATGTCTCATTAACTATCTGTGAAATCTTCAAGTTAGCAATCTCTGGTCATTTCTACCCTCTGAGGCACCTGGTTCAGCAGTTGGTCATGGTCATGGGTAGTCCTGGGTCACAATGAGGGAGAAGAAGACAATAATATGGAATGGTGGTGTAGATAGTAAGGGTGGGGCCAGAGCCCACACTGTGGTTAGGGTAGGGAAGGGATCTGAAGAGACTACCTTGAAAGCGAGCTCTGGCTGCGTTAACCAGGAATCAGGGCCTGGAATTGGAAGCCATGACAGGGCTTCTGACTAGAAAGGACACATCCTTCTGTGCTGAGTTGCAGGTCCATCCAGGCAGAGGCAAACAGAGAGGATGCAGGAGAGGGGGATGGTCTAGATCACAGAGCTGCTCTGTCATCATATCTTAGAGAGTGAATTTTTTTCTTCCAGTTGTTGGTAAATGCTGATTTATTCACATGATACATTCACATCTACCTTGTCCATTGGAAAGGCCGCTCAACCACCACAGGCAGTGATATCTTGGTGGATGTGTGCATTCTAAAAGGAGGTGAGGTTGGCGGCAATAGAATGTGTGGGCACTCAGGCATTGGCAAGCTTGCTTTGCAGAGTGAATCCTCTAAATGTTATTGGGATAGCTTTTGAGAGCTCCTGTGGTTTGGCTAGACGTAGAATTCTTCCCATACAATTTAGCATGGTGTATATTTTAGAGAGCATGATCACTGAGGGGCAGCTTGCCGGTTTGAAGCCGTGAGCATTAACATCTATCAAGTTTCTCACCTGGAGTTGGCTACCTACAACTGGTGACAGTGTTTTGCTACTGCTGAGCAATACTGAACAAGTTTCTGGGCCAATAATCCATTGCTGAACGACATCACCAACAAAAAGACACTGAGTGAAGGTGAGGACCAGAAAGGCCCAGGAACCACCTGACAGCAGCCCTGAAGTCCTGAGCTCTGGCACATCATATGCCAACTCAACTGGGTACCAACCTTGTCTTCCTGGGCTCGTTAGAACTGTGTGCTTCAACTTTCAGAAGCAAATGCAGAATGACAGAATCTTCTCTGAGGGCACTTTTCTAAGTCTTGTTTGCAGCATGTCTTCACTGGAATGAGTAGTCATTTGGCATTCTGTTGTACTTAAAATTTCATGAGATTCTACCCCTACTTGGTAGGTTGTGTGAAAGTGACTTGGCCTGAATGCATTTTACATGCCAAAATATGGCTTGTCTTTTCTCCTAAACCTATCAGGGCAGTCAGAGCAGCCAAGGAGTACTATAAATTCAGACATAAAATGGGCAGATAGACTGGGATCACTGTACATCTTTCTAGAACCTTCTTTCATGCTCTGGCTTCCCTGAGGTAAAGTGTGGTGACTCTGGGATCCAGATTTGTTAGAAAGTAGTTTTCTTGGAAGGCGATGCTAGAAAACTCCAGGTGGGAACAGGAAATGATTAGGAACTGGAAGACAGGGTGTACCAGCCAGTTGTTGTCACTGAGTGACTAAGCACAGTTCTGATAAGGAGTGCTGGGGGTCCATGTAGATCATGCTACTAATAGAAGCCTTCCTACAGGGTGAGAGAGCTGGGGGTTCTCCACCCACTCCTGCCAGCCATGGCAGGATTCTGCTGCTGGCCTTCACTGTAGGCAAATGGGCCATGGTGCTGGGGGCTGGAGGTCAGCTGGGGTGTGAAGAAATGGCATAGTGCTGGACAATGTCATCCAGCTTTGAATCCCCAGACTGGGATCTTTAGCAGGGCAAGGTTAGAGACTGTACTCAATGCAGCGTCTACTTCTCAGCATAGTGCCAGGCACACAGCAGAACTTCATCAATGCCCGTGGAATGTGCTGGCTCACCCCAGCCCTGCTCCAGGCCTCCCTCAGCTGGGCTCTCTCTGCTGGTCCTGTATGTTCTAGTATATTCAGCTCTTGCTTCTTTGTGTTTCGCTTTCCTGAATTATGTCCTCTTTCTCCACACTCCTGTGGTCACTCTTTCTCCACACTCCTGTGGTCCCAAATGGGTGTCTGGCAGGGCTGTGGCAGAGAGATCTCATTACTACCAGAGATGGAGTTTTTAAGCCAAATAAGACACGTGCTCTGCTGCTTAGGATTGTCTTCAGCATAACGTGAGGTAGAAGGTTTGAAATTAGGATTGTCCTCCCAATCTTAAGGCATGTCATCCCTGTGTGCAGACCAGGAAGTGCCCTGGGAAGAAAGGCAGGTGTGGGTTTGGAATCAGAGACCAGCATGAGAAGAACACTTTCACTGCTTACTAGACAATGAGCTTGGGCATGTTCTGTAACCTCTTGGGACCTCAGTGTTTGCATATCTGAAATGGGGATAGTTGTATGACTGACTTCAGGAGGTGGGTAGAGAGAATCCTAGAAGTAGAGGAAGAAAACACACAGCATCTGTGAAGCACCCCGCCCCCACCTTTAGTCTTTCCATGATTTTCTAAGCATGTGTTGATTGACTGTTGGTTAGAGCATGCCTGTAGATCTACCTGACGTCCCGTCTAATCCACACAGATGGAGAAGCTCCCTTTTGCCCAGTTGCCACATTTGCAAAGACACCTTCTAATAGAATCGGATCTAGGAAGCTGGGGTCCCTTTGCAGAACATACAGGATCCACAGCAAAGTTCAAGCCCCTGAGACAGAGGGCTTCTGCTGGTGTCCTCATGTCCTCATGGGCACTGCAATGCCTTTCTCCACCGATGTTCATTGAGAGCCTGGTCCAGGCCAGGCCAGGGCTCCCTGCTGAGGATGTGGCAGAGAATGAAGCACATGCCTGGCTGGCTTGTAGGGGACTCAACAATCGGGGGCAAGACAGGCCAGTGATGGTGAAGACAAGTCCAGTTAGTTGACTTGTCCGAAGGTCTTGGAGCCAAGCACTCTTCTAAGCACCTTATCATAAAAGCTTCCTCATCCCTCAATAGTTGCAGGAGGAACAGTGCTTTGGTTGTCCCCATTTTCCATAGGTGACAACTGAGGCACTGAAAGATCAGGTCACTTGGCCAAGGTCATGGAGATAGCACGGGGGAAGTGTTGGCTGCAAACCCTCCCATGTGGCTCCAGCTTGGGGCTCTTTATCCCCCATGACCTGCAACCTCTTGGTCATGCTGTGGCCCCTGTGACTTGTCTGTCACCAAATAGTGATTCACTGCAGGGCCTTTCCCAAGTCCTCTTCCACCTCAGAGTGCCTATGTCTCACAGAGAGTTAACCAGTTTCCTGGGCCCCACTGGAGTTCCTGGTTTTGCCAGTCTGGGGTGGGGTCTGAGAATGTGTGTTTGTAACAAGGTCTCAGTGACCCTGAAGGTGATGGGTCTCAACACAGGTGACTTTCCCCCTCCCCTTGGGTCATTTGACAATGCCTGGAGACCTTTTGTGTTATCACAAGTCAGGGGTGCTGGTGCAAAACTCAGGTAGAGGCCATGGGTGCTGCTGAATGTCTACACTGCATGGGGAAGACCTCTACAGACTAAGAAGGATATGGCCTGATGGGCCAAGGGCGCCAAGGTGAGGAACCCAGTGTGGAGTACAAGCACATGAACTTGGGTGTGTGAAGGTATGGCCTCAGGGCTTGTTTCAAACATGGCTTCTGTCAGTGCAAAACTCCAGCACTTCTGAGTGGCAGTGTTTCTGACAAGCTCTGAGCAGGGATGCTGGTGCTGCTGACCAAGCGACCCCACTTTGAGTAGCCAAAGTGAAGTGGAGTTCTTAGGACACCATAAACTTCTCAGAAATGCAAAGTAGACATCTCCTGCATTGGTTCAGAATGAAAGAAACTCTGAGTTGGAAAAATCCTCTTTGGACTCACCTAGTTGCACGTTTGCCCTTAAAGCAGCGCTGAGACAGCGGGGCCAGGTGGGGGACACAGCTCCACTCCTCTCCTAGCCACAGGCAGAGGCCTGCTGAAAATGAGGAGGGGGCAGAGGTGGGTGAGAACTGCCTTGCTTCAGTCCCCAAGCATCCAGTCAAGTCTACTGTCACCTGGAATGGTGGCTTCTTTTCCAGGGCCCACGCTAGCATTGGGGTTTGCATCTGCCTGACTTTCAGTTCTGCGAGTGGAAGGTGGGAACTGGCTGCTTGAGCATGGTTGCTCTCTTGGGAGAGGGTATGGGAGAAATGACAGGACGCCCAGCTCTCCAGAGCCCACACCCCTGCCCCTGTGATAAATGGCAGCATTAACAAGGTTTGGTTGAGAGGGTCCCCCAGATTTGTGACTTCCCATGTCAGCCAACAGATGTCACTATGGCTGGCAGAACAGAAGGCCTTTCAAGAGTGAGCTGGGGTGCGGGGGAGCAGAGAGGGGAAAATGGCATCAAATAGAAGGCAGAAGCCAAAAGTACCCTTGGCCAGCGGGATATGGTCCATACTATCATTTTAGGAATGGGGGACATTCTCCAATAAACCCACTATCAGATCGTGTCATTGAGGTCCAGCTTCTGAGATTTAGGCAGAAACTCTCCAATGAAACACAAAGTTCCTGGCTTCTCTCAACTGAGAAAGTCTCCAGGTTTTGGCTCCTGGCCTATGTGTATCAGGAAACATTTTCTTGAAGGAAACAAACACGTTGCACCGAATAAACATATATTTGTTGTAGCTTACCCTGAGACATCATATTGACGGGTTTTAAAAATTGATTCATTTTACAAATTCAGCAGCTTATTCTGAAGTTCCATTGCCCTCAAAATCCCTTATGATTGGCACATTAGCCAACAAGCAGAATTCTCTGAAGCCCCAGCAAGAAAAAAATAAAGTCAAATTCCTATTTGTTGACATTTGAGGAAAACAAGGGAGAAGCAAGGGGCCCCACTCATTGGTGACAAGGTCTGGTTGAACATCTTTTGTCTAATGCTTACCAAGAACGGTAGCAGAAACAGCACCGGTTCCTCAAACAGGGCAAGAGAGAGGTCGACACAGATGAAGAAGTACGTGGCCATCCGCATGGCCCAGTGATTATAAAAATAGTAAAGTCTGCAGAGGAAAAACAGTAAAGGTGGTTATAACCACTGAGCAGGAGTTATATAACACTCAACTTCTGTTCTAAGACGAACAGGGGCCGGGGCTGGGACGGCAGCTCAGTGGTAGAGCAGTACCCAGCACGCACCAGGTCCTGGGTTCCATCCCCAGCACTGCCAAATAAATGGATAAATAAACAAATAAATAAATAAGACTCGTGATGGGTCACATGCCCTTTAGGTTCTCAGGAGCAGGGGTGATATTACTTGAGCTCAAACTATAAAACACTAACAGAAAACATCAAGACGATGATCATATCTCAAAGCACACTTGGTGGACAGTCTCGAGCCAGCTTTAGCACCTTCTTCACGGGGTTGTTGTGACAGTAATAAGAGAACACTCTGAACCAGAGACTGACAAGGTGAACCCTCAGTTAAAGTGACCTAATGCCATGTGGGTGTAGCTGAGTCCAATGTGAAAATGTGCACAGCCCGTCTCAACGCGGTATACTCAGGACAGAAGTGGCTGCCACACGCCAGATCCCTGCAGGGTGGGACAGTCCCCCACTCCTGCTTGGCAGTCTGGGCATATGAGGTGTTTGTTGCTTTTGGAGACACTGACACTGAGCGCTGATGTAAGAGAGGGTTTTTCCTTACTCTAGCCAAGGGCTTGGTCTTAGTTGAAACTTTAGGAGGAGATAGAAAAGGCTGGATTCCCAGGAAAGGAGTGAATGTGTGGGTAGCATTAGGAGGTGACAGAAGGAAAAAGAGAAGCCCTCTTTTGCACTCCAGGTAACGCTGGCTAGAAAGAAAGGTGGCCATGTGCGTCCAGCTTGGGCACTCCATCTCCTGGCCTTGGTGGTGTCCATTACCCCCGATCTGCTCTTAACTGACCGGATGCTCCCTGCACGTGGGACACTGTGCTCTTAGAATTTAACCCAAACCACCAGGCTCAGGGGCTGGGCTGCAGCTCCGTGGTGGAGCGCTTGCCTAGCACAGGCCCGTCTCTTGGTCGGCTCACAGCACTGCATAACAAAACACTCTTGGGTTTTACCCAAATTATGTGCAGTACCTAGACCCCTCTGAAAAGTTTCTGTAGAAAGAATGCCTCCAGGTTTGTCTCAACCTCTAGAACTTAAGGTGGACAAGTGGGACAGCTAGATGATTAAATTACCTGATAGCCTGAGGGGAAGTTTGGAATGGAACGTTCCTGTTGTACTGGGCATCAGAAACATAGGCAGCTCCAAGAGAAGGTTCTGGAAGGGAGAAAACGTCAGCACAGGAACTAAACTGCTTTTTCCTTGTGGGAATGCATCAGGCACAGAGGGGAGCCCTGCCCCTCCACCTCCAGCCTGGCTCCCTAGAGGTTGCCACCATCAGCAGAGCCATAGGTGCCTTTCCTGGTGGGTCCTCTGGGACCAAGGATCCTGCAGCAGAGCTGGCCACGTGCACACTGCATTTTCTAGAACTCAAATACAGGTTCTCATTTGAGGAAGGAAAATAAGAAAGCACTGAACAGAATATGTACATGGCTTACGTGGCATATTTATACATAAATAAAGGTTGTGTCTGTCCAAATATACATATGAGTATATGCACACAAACCCAAGTATAGAAACCCCAAATTATATTTAAGCCACTTGGTGGGTGATTGAAGGGATTTTTGAGGCAAAATCTGACAAGAGAATTATCCATGTCTTCCAAATCTACTTAAGGTAGATCTCTATTCATACATGGAACTGAAAACCAGTCACAAGGCTTTCATGTAAATCATGGTGGACACTTTTCAGCCAATATATTCTGGACTTTATCCCCCTGTCAGGACACAGAGCTGTATTCTTCTTAACAAGCAACTTATCATTCTGATAGTACTCATTTTTTTTTTCTATTCAAACATAGTTGCATTACATATTCTTATGGGGGTGAGTACGACAGAACTCAGGGAGCTTAACCACTCAGCAACATTCCCAATCTCTCCCCCCCCCCCCGGCCATGAGACAGGGGCTTGATAAGTTGCTGAGGCTGGCTTTGAACTTGCAATCCTCCTACCCCAGCCTCCAAGTGCTGGGATTACAGGAGTGTGCCAATGTGCTCAGCTCAACATTCTTTTGTATATTATACACACACACACACACACACACACACACAAGAATATCACACGTGCACACATAAATATCTTGGGGCCCTATGAGTGTTTTTGTAGGATTAAAAAAGTGCATTATTTCTTGGTGAAAGAAGACATAGATATCCCACAGGCTTCCAAATGGTATGGGAAAGAAGACACGTGCAAGTAAGCATGCGCATGCGCACGCCCAAACACATACACACGTGCGTGCACGTTCTCCTGCTTGTCACTAAGGGTGATGTGATTTTAAACAGTGTCTAATACCGACCAGCCAAAGGGGCTTCTAGAGACTTTGTTTGCCTTTCCTTAGGACCAGGACTGCTGCCTCCCTGTGTGATGATTCACATTCTGATTCTCCATCGATGAGATAAGAACATACACACACTGACCAGCTATTTAGCCCTTTCCATAGACTTCAGAAAGAAAAATAGTCTGATAAGCTAATTGACTGCCTGAGCTATCCGGTGTAAACAGAAGCCATCTTCCTGCCTGTTTTGAATGGGTGTCTCTTACTGGTCAGGCAAGTTAATCTTAAAAATGCATCACGTATTCATAGGGTCAAAAGATTCCCAACTGTATGCAGATGGTCAATCATAGTTCTATAAAGCTGTTAAAAATTATCCAAACATAAAAGAAATGCTTGAATTAAAAGTTGATGCAGAACAATATCCTTAGAGATGGATTCACTGCTGTAAGAATGGATGGCTTTTGGAGTCTCATGCATTCCAGGGCAGGCGGACACTTCACCAGGGCACATTACCAAAACCTAAGATGCACTATATATGTTTTTGACACATTATACATTTTTCTTTAACATATCTAATAAAATATTAATAGAAAAACTATTAATATCAATTATTTTTCCATCAAGCATCTTTAATATTGAGCAATAAAGAGTTTCCCAGTATACTCTTAGAATTCTGTTTTAGGTAAAAACATCTTGTATCAATAAGAGTTGATTTGTTTCTAGCTTTTTTCAGTGCATACACATCAACTTTAAGAAAATTCTTTACCTTATATAAATGTTAAAATAGATTCTACTGTCTTTTATGCCTAAAAAAGAAAAAGAAAAAAATAAATATATGTTTAAAAAAATAAAGGCCTATTAAACCTCAGAAAGATCATACTGGGGCAGCAAAGAATTCTGACTTTTTAAAAAAGTATTTACAGCAATATCTTTTTAAAGTTGCTGCTGTTCCTGGTTTGAGAAGATGACGCAGGGTTTGGTGTAGAGTGTGTGCTCAGCGTGTACAAAGCCTGGATTTGATGGACACCCAGGAAAAGAAATTTAAAAAATGAAGTTATTAACATCCTTATGACTGGACCCTGAGACAGGAGCCCTTTGACACTCACAAGCTTGATGTAGACCATTCACAGGCCCTCCAGAGGGAGGATGGGGAAAACCACTCCCACCATGCCTGGGAGGCAGGCCAGGGGGTTATCTCCCTGAGACATCATCCAGACACAGACCTTAATGAGACCAGCACAGGTTTCCCTCCAGTGCCCCTGGCCATCCGGACACCCCTGGTTGTCAAGATCTGCTCAGGCTCTGTAACACCAAGCCTGCTCCAGGACAGCCCACAGAAGTGCTCTCGAGGCTTTCCCTGCCTTAAGAGGAGGCACATTTCTGACATCTGTCTCCACTTGCAATCTCCTCTACCCTATCAGGGCAGTCAGAGCAGCCAAGGAGTACTATAAATTCAGGCATAAAATGGCCAGATAGACTGGGATCACTGTATATCTTTCTAGAACCTTCTTTCATGCTCTGGCTTCCCTGAGGTAAAGTGTGGAGACTCTGGGATCCAGATTTGTTAGCAAGTAGTTTTCTTGGGAGGTGATGCTAGAAAACTCCAGGTGGGAACAGGAAGTGATTAGGAACTGGAAGACAGGGTGTACCAGCCAGTTGTTGTCACTGAGTGACTAAGCACAGTCCTGATAAGGAGTGCTGGGGGTCCATGTAGATCATGCTACTAATAGAAGCCCTCTTACAGGGTGAGAGAGCTGGGGGTTCTCTACCCACTCCTGCCAGACATGACGGGAAGATGCTGCTGGCCTTCACTGTAGGCAAATGGGCCATGGTGCTAGGGGCTGGAGTGTGGTGAGCCGTTTCTGTGTACTGTGGCTGCCATTACAAAATGGCACTGATAAGCGCCGTGGCCTGTGATAAACAACTCCTTATTTTGGGAGAGTTGGCACGTAGCTGAAAAACACCCTATGAGAAAGATCCACGTGGCAGTTGTGCATTGGGGCTTTATCTGCTTTATTAAGGCTGGGGCACGTAGTAGTAGTAGTAGGAGTAGCAGTAGGAGTAGTAGTAGTAGAAAGAGAAACAAGCTAAAAGACATGTCTAAACAAAGGCCTGAATAAACTGCTGAAGGAAGAATCCTGTGTCGTGTTTCCTTTGCTGGCGAGGGGACGCGGCACTGGAGGTCAGCTGGGGTGTGAAGAAATGGCATAGTGCTGGACAATGTCATCCAGCTTTGAATCCCCTGGGATCTTTAGCAGGGCAAGGTCAGAGACTGTGCTCAGTGCAGCGTCTACTTCTCAGCATAGTGCCAGGCACACCACAGAACTTCATCAATATCCGTGGAAGGGGCTGGCTCGCCCCAGCCCTTCTCTAGGCCTCTCAGCTGGGCTCTCTCTGCTGGTCCTATCTGTTCTAGTATATTCAGCTCTTACTTCTTCGTATTTCGCTTTCCTGAATTGTGTCCTCTTTCTCCACACTTCTGTGGTCCCAAATGGCTGTGTGGCGGGGCTGTGGCAGAGAGATCTCATTACTACCAGAGATGGAGTTTTTAAGCCAAATAAGACACGTGCTCTGCTGCTTAGGATTGTCTTCAGCATAACGTGAGGTAGAAGGTTTGAAATTAGGATTGTCCTCCCAATCTTAAGGCATGTCATCCCTGTGTGCAGACCAGGAAGTGCCCTGGGAAGAAAGGCAGGTGTGGGTTTGGAATCAGAGACCAGCATGAGAAGAACACTTTCACTGCTTACTGGACAATGACCTTGGGCATGTTCTGTAATCTCTTGGGACATCAGTGTTTGCATATCTGAAATGGGGATAGTTGTATGACTGACTTCAGGAGGTGGGTAGAGAGAATCCTAGAAGTAGAGGAAGAAAACACACAGCATCTGTGAAGCACCCCGCCCCCACCTTTAGTCTTTCCATGATTTTCTAAGCATGTGTTGATTGACTGTTGGTTAGAGCATGCCTGTAGATCTACCTGACGTCCCGTCTAATCCACATGGATGGAGAAGCTCCCTTTTGCCCAGTTGCCACATTTGCAAAGACACCTTCTAATAGAATCGGATCTAGGAAGCTGGGGTCCCTTTGCAGAACATACAGGATCCACAGCAAAGTTCAAGCCCCTGAGACAGAGGGCTTCTGCTGGTGTCCTCATGTCCTCGTGGGCACTGCAATACCTTTTTCCACCGATGTTCATTGAGAGCCTGGTCCAGGCCAGGCCAGGGCTCCCTGCTGAGGATGTGGCAGAGAATGAAGCACATGCCTGGCTGGCTTGTAAGGGACTCAACAATCGGGGGCAAGACAGGCCAGTGATGGTGAAGACAAGTCCAGTTAGTTGACTTGTCCGAAGGTCTTGGAGCCAAGCACTCTTCTAAGCACCTTATCATAAAAGCTTCCTCATCCCTCAATAGTTGCAGGAGGAACAGTGCTTTGGTTGTCCCCATTTTCCATAGGTGACAACTGAGGCACTGAAAGATCAGGTCACTTGGCCAAGGTCATGGAGATAGCACAGGGGGAAGTGTTGGCTGCAAACCCTCCCATGTGGCTCCAGCTTTGGGCTCTTTATCACCCACAGCCTACAATCTCTTGGTCATGCTGTGGCCCCTGTGACTTGTCTGTCACCAAACAGTGATTCACTGCAGGGCCTTTCCCGAGTCCTCTTCCACCTGAGAGTGCCTGTGTCTTGCAGCGAGTTTAATCGGATTCCTGGTCCCCATTGGAGCTCCTGGTTTTGCCAGTCTGGGGTAGGGTCTGAGAATGTGTGTTTGTAACAAGGTCTCAGGTGACCCTGAAGCTGATGGGTCTCAACACAGGTGACTTTCCCCCTCCCCTCGGGTCATTTGACAATGCCTGGAGACCTTTTGTGTTATTACAAGTCAGGGGTGCTGGTGCACAACTCAGGTAGAGGCCATGGGTGCTGCTGAATGTCTACCACTGCACGGGGAAGACCTCTACAGACTAAGAAGGCAGGTGTGGGTTTGGCATCTGTGAAGTACCCCACCCCCGTCATTAGTCTTTCCATGATTTTCTAAGCGTATGTTGATTGGCTGTTGGTTACAACATGCCTGCAGATCTACCTGAGGTCCTGTCTAATCCACACGGATGGAGAAGCTCACTTTTGCTCAGTTGCCACATTTGCAAGGACACCTTCTAATAGAATCGGATCTAGGAAGCTGGGGTCCCTTTGCAGGACATACAGGATCCACAGCAAATTCAAGCCCCTGAGACAGAGGGCTTCTGCTGTTGTCCTCATGTCCTCATGGGCACTGCAATGCCTTTCTCCACTGATGTTCATTGAGAGCCTGGTCCAGGCCAGGAAGGGCTCCCTCAACACAGGTGACTTTCCCCCTCCCCTCGGGTCATTTGACAATGCCTAGAGACCTTTTGAGTTATCACAAGTCAGGGGTGCTGGTGCAAAACTCAGGTAGAGGCCATGGGTGCTGCTGAATGTCTGGAAATGAGGTCTCCTGATCCCAGGTGCAAAGGGGTAAGTCCTCTAACTCCAGGGGCCATGAAGGGACATCTGAGTTTCCCTCGTCCTTCTTTCCCTCTCTGAACCCAGGGTGTCCTCACACTAACCACAGTTAGGACCCTGGCCTCATTCCCCAGTGAGGATCATTAGGCTCCATAAAGGACAGTCTCTAAGATGCTCAGTGGACCAACACCCTCTGCACAACCCATAACCCTATTCACCCAAGAGGCAAGAGGATTTCTATTCAGGAAAACCAGGAAAGGGAGAGCCTTTCTCAAGGACACAAGGACATTAGTGAGTGAGGGAGTGATTAATGGATGGAGAACTATTTCCACCACCAACTTCCAGGAGCATATTTGGCCCTTTGGGCACAGATCTGTACCCTTTTCTTCCAATCAAGTTTTTCAGAGAAGTGAGGCTGCCTTCTAGATGGCACCTCCACACTAAGGGGGTCTCCTACTTTTTCCACAGGTACATAGTGGGCAATGGGCCTCCTACTATGTGCATCCGAGAACACTCTGTGGGCATCTGTAGCCTTTCAAGACCCTGGAAACCATGCGGGCACCCCAGCACCAGCAGAGCATTTCTGCACATCAAAACAATCACCCCGAGTGAGAACTCTCCATTCCACTCTGTACTATGCCCTGCCATCTGCACTGATCAGTCCAAACCCTCTCCTTCCTGTTTCTTGATTATACTACCATGGTTCCCACACATGGAGGCCAGGGTGCTTGTGGTCCCCCCAACCATTTGTGTGCCAGGAGTAAATAACAATGGGGAATATGGCTGGGAAATCTGGATGATTGAAAGTCCCACTCTCCAAGTTTTCATCTTCAACATAATGAGTTAGACGGGGACAGGAGGTCTCTGCCAGGTAGAGATGAGTGGAAAATGACTGAGCCTCAAATAAGTGCCTGGGATTCTGGGTTCAGAGCTGGCTTTAGGTGGAATTGCTAAGGGACCAATGTACTCTATGCAAAGGGACAGTGGATGCCCTCAGTGTGGACAGGCAGCTGTGCTGTTTAGAGCCCTGGGATATCCCAGGTGTGTGGAGGTGGGGAAACCACGTGCCAGCCCAGGCTGCTCCTGAGCACCTCTACCTGGATTCGAAGCTTGTGACTTTGCATCAGAGTCATCACATCAATGTTTCCGGGCCTCCACCCCAAAAGTGCTCTCAGAGATACTGAGGTTCTGTTGGCTCTGGACTTGCCCTTTCCTCTGGGATCCTGTTTATTAGGAGGTCACACCAATTCTCAATACATAGGCTTGGCCCACTCAGATCCCAGGAGAATCAGGCATTGCTTCTACTTGTAGTCCATCATGACCCACGACACAATGCCTGGCCACACAAATCCAGAGTCCTTTATGGCACAGACGGCCCTACTCCCGGCTCAGGACACATCCTCCAGTCAACAACAGAAACCACCAGGCACAGGACCTTGGTGCATACTGGCCTGCAAAGACCTGGGGGTCAAAGACCTGGGGGAGGAGGGAACCTCCAGGCTGGGTGGGACCCAAGACCCTAGATCCTGGGATACAGCTGCCCACTGACATGGACAGACAGCTTATGTGCACACAGTCAGTACTGCTGTCACTGAGAGGCCAAATGAGATACCAGCAGACCTGGCAGTGGACCTGGTATACTCAGGAGTTGGGGTAAACTGCATCCATTGAAAATGTTGGTGTTCAGAGAAAGACAAATTTTCTAGAATTTCACTTGTCTCATATTCCTGATAATCAGGTTTATAAAAACATAAAGTACAATGTTCTTTTCCTGGGCCTGGGGAGGGGAGTAGGATTCAATATTAATGGCAAGAGTATGTCAACGTGAGTTCTAGAGATGGATCGTGGTGATGGCTATCAACAATATGAACATGCTTAATGCTACTAAACTGTGTACTTCAAAAATGGTTTAATTACAAAATGGATGTTGGTGTAGATTACCACAATGTAAACATTAGAGAGATTGCTGACTTACTTGTCTTCAGATTGTTTGTGTTGTGATAGCAGAATACAAGAGCACAGATTTTATTTCTCAAATTCTGGAGGCTGGATGTCTAAGATCAGGGGCCAACTTCTGAGGACGTTCTTGTTGTGTCCTCCTGGGGCAGAAGGTAAAACAGGGACAAGGGCTGCTTTGAAAAGCCCCTTCCCAGGGAAGGAGACTCCATGGCCTAAGCACAACTTCAAGTTCCCAACTGCTAGCACATCATATCAAAGAGACCAAATAGAACGACAGCCCATGCTCCCCAGAACATCCCAACTTCTTGGGATGACTCAATTTCTGCAAGTTTACAAGTCATGATTTTGGATAAGAAAAGAGTTAAGCCTAACACATGGGGAGAGGGCTCCCTTCTCTGCTGCTGCTTACAGTGTTGCACGTGGCCTTACAAGTCATCACTGAGGTTCTGCACAACAGCTCCGACTGCCCTCCTACCACATCCCCATGGGGCTGACTCACACTCAAGTCCAGAAATCAGAAATGTCACAGGAAATCCATGGGAGATTTGTTCAAAGACCACTGAAAACACCTCAGTTCACACATGCTCAAGTCTCTTACAAAAATGGCAGAACAATGCATATCTTCTTCCTGTATTGTTTACATTATCTCTACATGACTTCTGACACCTAATAGAATGAAAGGGCACTGTAGTTGTCTGTCTTACTACATAATCTAGGAAACAATTATGGGAGAAGTATCTGTCCATACAGACACAATTGATTTCCTGATATTTTTGATTTGCAGTGAGTGGGGACTTTGGATGGAGAAGGATGGTACAGGGCCAACTGTTCTTTCTTGCTTTGCATTGAGGGGAGAAAACAATGAAGCCAAGACAAGGGCTTAAAGGAGCTGATATCCTTCAAGTCACCATCTGGACACATCTGACCTTCAGTCTGGAAGACTTTCTGGGAGAGGATCCAAGGACTTGCCTACTGTGGAAGGAATCCAAAAGAATAACTTACTTCAAAGGGAGTCAATCCAATTGACTAGACCGTGTTTACAGGTCAGAGGGTGGGTTCCAATGCAAAACACTGCAGAGTCCCATGGAGAACTCTGGAGAATGTTGGTGATTCAGAAAATGTGTGAATCCAGGGTCACAAGGTCCTCTCAGACATAAGGAAGGAACCTGCCATGACAGGAATTAGGACAACAGATACCAGGAAGCCTCACTGAGGAGAGATATGAAGAAAGGCAAGTGGACTGGATAGAATAGTTTCCCCTGAATTCTTGTCCACCCAAAAGTGGGTGTGACCTTGTGTGGAAACAGTCTTTGCACAGTGCTCAAGGTAATAAGAGCTCACACGATGAAACACAGCATCAACCGCCCTAAATCCAATATGTGGTGTTCTTGAAAGAAGAGGGGAGTTCGGACCCAAAGACTAGGGAGACCTGGGGAAACAGACTGTGTGAGGTTTGAGGCAGAGACTAGATTCCCCTACGGGAACCACAGATTGTGGGCAGCAGAAGAGAGTGGACAAAGGCTGGCAGAGTTGGGGGTCACTCCCCTAGACCCTGTGACGAGTGTGGCACTGAAACAGCCCACACCGGCCTTGTGTTCAGCCTCTGGATCTCAAGGGAAGGCCTTTCTTCTGTTGTAGGCCACCCAGATGGCTCAGTTTGGTTGCAGCAGCCCAGGACCTGCCTGAAGGTCTGAGCATGTTGGCCAGGCAGGTTGGATCTGGGCCACAGATACACTCTGATGACTGCACGGTCTCAGCCCTGAGGCAAGACAAGCACCAAGTAAGAAGATGGGGAAAGGGCTAGGCACACATTGTGGCAGACGGTGCCTGTGTTAGTGGGAGCACTTATGACTCCAGTTCCCTGATCTGCTGCCAACATAGCCTACATAGGAGTATAGAGGGACACAGAGCACGTATCTGTCCCACTCGGTGTACTCAGGCATGCACCATGGCCAGCAGCCTCATGCCATGCCTAGTGAGTCCCTAAGTGGCCCCTTCTTCCCATCCTGAGAGCTCCTCCCCTCCTCATGTACTACTATCTCCCCACTGCCTCTGGAACTGCTGTCTGTTGAATAGAAGGGGAGCCCAGGACAGTGTGCTTCCACACACCCTAATGGAACTGGCCACCTGGAGTCTGGAACTAAAGATTATTAAGGCTGAATTACAGGTGTGCATGTCTGGCACTTTATTTTTTAAGTTAAATAAAACATATTTGATTTGCAAATTCTCACCCCTCCTGACATTTTAATTGTTTCCTCAACATATGAAATTTGACCAGTGTAAAGTTAATTTTGTGTTATAGAAAGTTGATTGAAATAATATTTATATAAATAATCAATCACCAAACCTTGAATTTTTCTTCTCCGTTTTTGTCAGGAACTGCTTGGATACAAGAGAACACAGTACAGACTCATGGAAATGCTTGAAATGAACCACTGAAGCTTAGCATTCAGTGCTGGACAGGGTATGACAAGGTCACTTGATATCTGCTCCAAAGAGTCTACCAGACAGAATCCTCTGACTGATCCCTGAGTGAGCCATAGGAACTGGCTAGAAAAGCCTTCACATCCTCAATACATTCTTTACTTCAGAATACTGGACAAGCATTGATATCCATCTCTCGTCACCTTGCTCCCCAGCCAACCATTCTTCAACAAATTCAAAGGAGCAACTCATGCAAGCACACAGAAAGGGATGTTCACTACACACATCCATGTGGGAAAAAGACGACTGGTATTTCTTGTTTGGGCTATTTCAAATGAAATCCCTTCTGCATGACCTCCACAAACCAAAAAATAATTGTGAAATTCCCACGTAGAAGACAAGATACATTTGCCAAGGAGGCAGTGCCAAGAATTTTGACACTCCAAATGTAGAGTGTGTGTTTAGGAAGCAGTCACAGGTTCCATGAGAGAGTCCCATGAAATCAATTAGGAAGATCCATGCTTTAGCCCTACCATGCAAGTGATGTGACTTGAAAGAGTCACTTAGTCTTAGTAACCATCATCACTAACAACTAAGTCAATGAATAAAGGTCCTCAGGTGTCAAGCTACAAAATGTGGGATGAGCATGGATGAGGATGGGTGGGAGAAGTCTCCAACTCTAACACAATTAGGGAAGGCTGTGCCTGTCCTCAAGTGGCTGGGGGGCTTGGGATCCTGCCACAGAGGCTGGATTCCAAACCTTACATCCCCTGACCCAGGCCAGAAGACCAGGTAGAGTCCAAGAATCCTGGGGTGGCCCAATGGCAATAAAGGTTAAAAGGAACTAGGGATCTGCCTGGACCCTCAATCCCCTACTCTGAGCAGGGCTGCATGACGAGGCCAGAGGCCATCCACAGCAATCTGCCTTTACAGGAAAACAGGGACTGCAGGCTGCCTCTGGCTCACTGAATCAGGGTGGTGTTTTCATAAAGCAAGACCACTTCCTCACATTTGACCAGCAGCTCATGCGCTGACAGCACAATGGCTGGCTTGACTCAGGCCCTGATGAATGAAATAGAAAATTCATAGCAAACCCATCTTTAGCTCTTCCACATCATCAGGGGCTCTGATTCAATTCCGTCCAGAAAGGTGTCTGAAATGATTTCTAAACATGCTGGGGACTCACCTCTGTGTGGAACTTTTCAGAAAAAAAAAAAAAGTGATCAAATCTGATGAAGCAAGTCTTCTCTCTTCCAGCCCATGGGCAAAGCAATGAAAATGCATGATACCAGAGGCTCACTTCTCTCTTCTCATGTCTTCTGGAAATGAACCATTAATGCTTCTTTCAAAGTGAAGTAGAGGCCTGTATTCCCAGCTTCACAGAAGTGTTTGAAGGCACCGTCTCCCTTAAAACGAAAGAAGAAAAAACAGATCATTAAACAGGCACATGGTTTAGAGTACATGATCAATGATCCCTCCTCCCTGGAGCCTTCCACATGACTGTCTTCCACATTCACGGAGCAATGCTTGGCCGCTTTCAAAGAGCAGGAGACCATGATTCTGAGAACAAGGAAGTCAATAAGGAACTTGAAGAGAGCGCTATGTATTGCAGAAAGTGGCACACCAAGGATCTTCAGCACAGCTGCTAGAAACAAGAGGTTAACTTCAGTATTGACTTCCTATCATTTACTAAGTACAATATAAGTGCCAAGCACAATATGCAGCATCATCCCAATAGCAGAGTATACCTAGTATGCAGGAAAACACCTGCACCAGAACAAGTAAGTATTTTATCTTTATTTGTAAAAATAAGCAGTAAAACAATACAATTGACAAAAAATTTCTCATTTCCCTATTATATATCTGGTATAATTCCCTATAAGTAATACCCAAAAGAAAAAAATCAAAAGTGTATTTGAAAAGTATAAACTTGTCATTGGATTAGATGTATTAATAATGTATTTCTAATATTTATGTATGCTGTGTTCCTGCCTGATGCTGTTTTGGAAAAGAGCATATAGAATTGAACTTTTCACAGTATTTGCTTGAAAATACTGCTGGCTATGTCAGGCATGGCTAAGTGAACAGTGGGACTTGTAATAGTCAGAGAGTGCAATGTTGTATACTGGGGTCCCCAATTCCAAAATTGTATGCAATACTTACGAAAGCCAGGGAGGCAGCAGGAGTATGGAAGCTGATTGAATAGATGACCTCAGGGCGTGCCAAGGGCTATGCCAAATGAAAACATGTTCTAGCTCACCACTGCCTTGCGGCTCATGGGCCTAGACCTTGTGTTTTTTAAAGGTGCAAAAATCCAGTATTAGTGTAAAAATATCTAAAAGTTAAAGGTAGGTAATTTTAAATAGTGTCCAATTCCATATCTAATAAAATGGGCTGCCAATTTGTGAATTTAGCTCAAGTAAAAAAAAAATAAATGAAACAGATAGATGATAATAACAGAGATAAAATTTTTGTCTTCTCCAAGATGCCTATAAATATGTTTCATTTAACTTAGATGCAAGTAATTTAAAATAGAATTTCTGAGTGAATATATTATATCTTATATTACACAAATCACAAGGTTTTGTTATGGAATATTTGGTTATTCTTAAGGCCTCACCTATAAACTGTCTCATAGGTATGAGGGGAATGACCCAAAGGATAAGAAAATGGCTGGAACCATTCTCAAATGTACACATGTAGCCTGAAGGTTAAGAAAAGAGACCAGACACATTGCCTCTTCAAGACTGTACTCAGATTGCAGGTATACCAGGATGGTTGTCTCCAGAGTGATGGCTTCATGTCACTAAACATTCCTAGCTTTCCTCAGAAACCTGACACACAGCCAACAACCTCAGTTTGATGGCACCTAAATTATACCTAAACAATTATCAACCAATTTGATCCATTAATTAATATATATCACAACTTTATCACTTAAACTAAACCACAGAAAATTGTTAACAAATGGTCATTTGCTTTGATACCTTTACTTCCATTTCATTACCCAGAGATGATCAATGCTGTACTTCAAGGAATATAGATTTATTACAGAATATTTAAGATCCTAAGGATATATTTTAGCTCAGCCCATGTTTTACTTTATTATAAATATGACTTCATGTTTTGAATATATCATCTAACATTTTTCCTCCCCAAATGGTAGGCCAATCTGTGCTCACTGATTGTTTAAGAATTTTACTAATTGTTTAAAAGTTCCAGAGGATCTGTTAGTCCTCATAATGGACAAACAATCCAATATTGTCTTCCTTGTAATGGACAAAGAATCCAACAAGTCCAGAGAATGTACATGTACAATAAGAAAAGGATAATGTCAAGTAAAGGAATGAGCAGAAAGATTCAGAGGAAGCTCATTTTCACAAGACACTCTCCTCCAAAGTGAAAAGCATTTGAAGAGATGCTAAGAAAAATACCAGCAAAAACAGTGTACTATCAGTTTGTATGTACTCAACATACAAAAGGGGGAAACCTAGATAATAAAATGCTGGCAAAGTATAGCCATGTTGAGCTATTCAGAAGAGCTACCTGGCAGAGTTTAGTCAAAGAAGTAAACATACATCCTTTGACACAGAAATTCCACCTGTTGGTACATCACTGACATATAGTGTTTAAGCATTTTTACAAGGAACATCCTCATGTTCCTTGAGCCTGGTCTGTGCTGACCAGGAGTTGAGGGTTATGTGGATGCCCACTGCTGGGACTGTCAAAAGCTAAAAATGTAGTGGACGCAAATCTTCATAAGTTAAAAGCAATCCATTAAAAACAATAGATTGGAAAATGATAGGAAAATGATAGGAAAATCCCTGAATTCAAGTTCTTGCTATCCTACCTACCAACAACAATGCTCGATCAAGATACTGGGATACTCAAAGGCAAAAAAAAAAAAAAAAAAAAAAAAGGAGAAAATATTATGTCATTATTAGTTTTCTTAAATGCAAAAATGGAAATGGCAATATTTACCCATCTAAGATCTGTTATGCACACTAAATGAGATTTTTGTGGACATGTTTATAAATGATTATCATCTCAGATACTTTCTGTGACTCACCAAATGCAAAGATCTATGAAGAATTACAGTCTCCATACATGAATTCATCATCAAAAGCCTTGAGTCAACAGGTGCTTCACAAAATAGCTGCTTGGGTGGTTAGCACCCACCAAGCCCTGGTAAGTCACAATCTGTAGTTTTATAATTCCCAGGGGATCTGAATGAGCATCACAGTTCAGATTCCAGATCAAGGAATACTTTGATGGTGACTTGCAGCTTACTAACAGTTTCTTCTTCTAGGACTAGATGTGACAGACCAAGGATGTCAGCAACAAAAGTCTGCTTATTAAAATTAGAATAAGGATACTATTTTCTTTTTTTAACCTTTATTTTATTTATTTATTTTTATGTGGTGCTGAGGATGGAACCCAGGGCCTCACACGTGCTAAGCGAGTGCTCTACCATTGAGCCACAACCCCAGCCCAGGAAACTATTTTCAACTATCCTACTATTAAAGCAGTGTCAGAAAGGATATGTATATAGGAATGTATACAACTCTTTATATTATGAGTGCCAAGAAGAAACAGCATTACAACAGGTAACCTAAACTCTGACTCCCTAAAGCCTTTCAAAATATTTGTATGATCACACTCTAGAATGTCACTTGACCACAGTTCACACATGGCTTACAGTTCTCAGTATTCATTGTGTCTTATTCTGTGAGCCCAATGAAATTCAGCACATTTGATATTCATGGTTTAGAGCAGAAGCCCACCACAGACACAGTGGTCAGGCTAGACCCTTCACTTTCCCTTTCCTCAGGGGATTCCCACAACCACAGTAATGTCACAGGGTTGTATGTCCCTCTGATGATCAATTAATTAGTGGCTATGCTGGAACTGATCTTATCACACCTCAACACCAGATCAAGCTGGGCTCCAGAGTCACTGTGCCTCCTGAGACACATGAAAATCTCTCCTGGCCTCCTGCCACCAGGTGACAGAATTACTGCCATGGACTGGGGACACGTCTCTCAAAGTCAGAAACACATCCTTTGGGTCAGCACTATGGGATCTCCCCTTAGATGTCTAGCTGACCTGGATGCCCTGGGCAGAGAAGGACTTCTGGATAGAGCATTAGACACAATCCCATAGTGAAACCTTGACCAGGCACTGTACGTCATTGTCTGGTGAACAGTTCAATGACCCTACCTGGTCGATGCTTTCATACTAAGAATAAAAAATGCTTCATATTTCCCAATTAATAAAAACAATATGGTATTCACTGCCATGTTCAAAATGAGTCACAAGTTCAAGGCCAACCTCAACAACTTATCGAGTCCCTAAGCAACTTAGTGAGTCCCTAAGCAACTTAATGTGACCCTGTCTCAAAATAAAATATAAAAAGGGCTGAAGATGAGCTCAGTGGTAAAGCTCCTCTCAGTGGTTATTTCTCAGTACCAAAAGAAAAATGAATCATTTCTGGAAAGTTAATAATTTGTGAGATAAGTTTTCTTTTTTCTTAACTCATCTTATATTACTGGTTATTGTCATTAGTCCCTTCCAATATTCTTTCCATGCTGATTATTTTATATCAAATCCTTACTTTTTTCTTAATTCTGATCATAGAATGCAGAGCATGAAGTTCAGAATTGGGCAGAAATCTGGCAGAACTTATTGGAAAGAATTTAGAAAATAAATTTCTAGATAAAGGTATTTTAGGAGGCAGAATCCATGGCAAACTATTCTCATGCCCTACTGAAATCATGATCCACCTTATTCCTCTATCATGGGGAAATGTTTTCATATTTCTTTTGGTGAAAATTATTTTTTTAAAAACTTTACATTTACTTCAGAGGACTTGGGGAGTTTCCTGTAGGTCAGAAAAATAATATCTTTGATGAACTATTCAGTGAAAAGAAGTATTTAAGAAATAACTAGTGAATCAAAAACAGTTTCATTAGTCACTACTTAAAAGTGAAGTTTGGGGTCTGAAACCAACCTTTTTATTAATATTAATTAATATTAATTTATTATTAATAGCCAATTCCCCCCCCCCCAAAATGCCAAATGTCTTCTCTGATATAAGGGAGGGGGTGACTCAAAATGGGGTAGGGAGGGAGAGCATGGGAGGAAGATTACCTCTAGATAGAAAATAGGGGTGGGAGGGAAAGGGAGGGAGAAGCATGGATGGTGGAAGGAGACACTCATCATTATACAAAATACATGTATGAAGATGTGAATTTGGTGTCAACATACCTTATATACAAACAGAGATATGATAAATTGTGGTATAAAGGTGTATTAAGAATTGTAATGCAAAAAAATAACAATAATAAGAGAGCTCATGTATAATGGTATAATTTAGCGTGAACATACTTTATATACAGAGTTACAAAAATTGTGCTGTGAATGGATAATTATGATTGTAATGCATTCCACTATTGTCATGTATGTAAGAAATTAAAAAAAAGAAAAATCAAAATTAGATATGCTAATCAAAATAGAGCCAATTAATGTTAATATAAGTAAACATAAGTTAGAGTCATACATTAGTTTTTTATTTATATAAAATTTATATAAATGTAATTATGATGTACATATTCTTGTGTCTGTCTTCTGCTCATGGAGTTGGAAATAGCCATACATGACATATTTTCATTGTTTTATAGTTTTGCATTGTATGAATATCCAAAACTTATTTACCCACTCTAGTGTTGAACATGTGAGTTGCTTCCACTTTGAAGTCACATGAACAGCAAAGCTCTGAACATTTTTGTACGTATCTTTTTCTGACTATAGGTATAACATTCTAGTCCATAAACAGTTGGCAGTGGAACTTCTGGGTCATACAGCATCAAGCATTCAGCTTTAGGGGATACTGTAAAACAGACTTTCAAGGGACTGTACCAATTTATACCCCTACTAGAATTATATGAGAATATTAGTGTTAAAAAGTTACTATTGTTTTGCTTTTAACTTTGGTCATTCTCATGAGTAGCTATCAGCATCAGATTATAGCTTTGGGATAACTAATGCTATAAAATACATTTTCTCATTAACTAGCAATTTAAATAGACTTTTTGAAATGTGCCATTTAAATTCTTCCCCCAATTTTCTCTTTTTTCTGCTATTGTTTTAAAAATTAGTCAACTGCTTAACATGAAAGATAATTCTGTATAGTGTCCAGTGATATTTTGTAGTTCTTGGTGATAATGCCTAACAAATCTTTTCTAGATTTATCTTTTGTGTTTGTAAAGAGTGTCTCTTCTTGAAATTTTACATTCTGTAATTTTATGGTAATATACATATAAAAATTATTTCCCTCTAAAAACAAAACAAAACAAAACAAAACAGTGTTTCATTAGCCACTACTTAAAAGTGAAGTTTGGGATCTGAAACCAAACTTTTTATTAATATTAATTAATATTAATTTATTATTATTAATATTAATTCAAATATTACCATATTAATTCAAATATTACCATTTCCTTTTTGCATGTAAGAAAATTAATAATGACATAATATTTTCTCCTTTTTTTTGCCTTTGAGCAATCTCCCAATTTGCCTCCAGAATTCTGGTTGATAAGGTAAAAAATTCACAGAATTTATTCAGATGGGGTAAAGAAGCCACTTTACACAAGGCTCCATATATCAAAGACATTCAGTCATTCAAAAATACTTATTGAGGGCCCATTGTGTTCTTGGCAGTGTTCTAAGTACAGTTCAAAGCAATCAAACCAAATGAAATTCTATCCTTGTGAAAATTACTCTCTAGTGCTAAGCAAAATGAACAGGAAAAATATATAGTATGGGGCTGGGGATGTGGCTCAAGCAGTAGACATTTGCCTGGCATGTGCAGGTTCGATCCTTAGCACTACATAAAAACAAAATAAAGATGTTGTGTCCACCGAAAACTGAAAAATATTAAAAATTTCTCTCTCTCTCTCTCTCTTCTCTCTTTGTTAAAAAAAAAATATATATATATATAGTATGTTAGCTGGAGGTTTTAAAAATAAAACTGGCAAAGTTAATGAGGATGAAATAGAAGAATTGAAAGGATCTCATTTTTTGACTTTCTCAAAATTATACCCTGGGACTTCCCAGTAATTGTCCTTTTTGGTCAGCTGATAGCACCAACCTATTTGATATGCAATAGGGAACCAGAAAAAGACAAGGAAGGCCTCTGGCCAGCTACTCAACCCAGTCCTCCCAAGGCCCCATTCTCTTGGCTAGCTAGGCAGTAGACTCCCGGACACACAAATCAGTGTCCCATCAATTTTAACTTGAATGAATGGAATCACTAGGCCACCCGCTCTAGACTGCTGAATGACTAATGGGAGCATCATTTTACAAATAAAAACAATTCAGATTAATTCAAACTTAAATGCAGTGAAAGAGAAATAAAATCATCCTCAGGGCCCAACGGACCTGGAGAAGAGGAAAATTGCAACTTCAGCCTCCTCCATCCTGGCATGTAGGAGAAGGGAGATCATGAACTCTAGCTCCCTCCAACCTTCCCTGAGGAGGAAAGGATTTTCACAACTCCGGTCCTCTCTAATTACAATGTACCACCTAAGGGTCAGGGCATTGGAGGAAGTAAATTGCACTGAGGATGATCACAGTCCAGAGGCACATGCTCACCAAAACACAAAGGAACAATCCTAGGACCACAGAACGTTCCCTTCCTACATCTCACCTACATATTACTCAAGGCCTATGTACCTGAATTCTTTTAATGGGCACATTGTGTCCAGATTTCAAGAAAAAAGTATAAGGCAAAAATCACAGCTTGTAGAGAACAGAGCATTATCAGAAGCCAGACTCAGATGGCAGGGAATGATCAGACCAGGAATTTCAAGCAACTGTGACTCATAAGCCAAGCCTGATGATTTGCTGATTTCTGCCTATCTTAACCCAGATCTGCAGGAAAAGGATGAGGGAACTGAAAGCAGGGCAGGCACAGGAAGAGAAGAGGCCTCATTCGCATGAGAAGAAAATACACCTGGCAGGTAAGGGAGAGAAAATATTTATTGAAGGGACATGAGTAACTAAATATAAATGAAACCTGGGAGGGCCAGGAGACCTACAAATCTCAGGGTATTACCCATTCTTAATTTGTGTATATAGTTCACTAGAGGAGAACCAGTGGGGAAAAAAATGACTGAAGGCTAGTCTGGTGTCTGTGTGT
The DNA here is from genome assembly GCF_045843805.1 of Urocitellus parryii. NCBI lineage: Eukaryota > Metazoa > Chordata > Mammalia > Rodentia > Sciuridae > Urocitellus > Urocitellus parryii. The sequence continues at coordinate 14,450,029 of NC_135542.1, forward strand.
TCATTACATAGTCTAAGACTTTAAGTTGTACAGGAGAGTGAGTGGAATGATTGAGTTTTTTCCCATTTAGATGTCAACATGACTTGGACAGCTTTAGTGAAATACCAAACAAACGCTGTTTAGTATTGCTTCAGTGCAGATGTCTTCGGACCTCTGCTACACGTCCATGAATCTTTTGTTCACTAGATAATCATGGTAGTATACCAATTAGAATATTCTATAAGCCAGAGAGTGAACATATTAACCTATGTCTACACAAGGAAGAAAATATCCTTTGCAATTACACCCCAGTGACAGGAAAAACATGCAGTCTTTGGAATGGGGTTCTTTAGATATCCTATGCAATTGTACCTGCTTTTAAAGAACTTACATATGTCAAGGGCTTGGCAGGGCCTGGTGATTCAGCATGATCTGCTAGCAATGTCAGTCCATTGTTGCCAGCATAGGGACCCATGGTCTTCCTAGCTATGTCAGTGAGATCTTGTTTCTGTAGATTGGATATCAGAAAAGTATTTGTCTGTTGAGCCTCACTCTCCCATACAACGCAACACCTATTAGAATAATAGTATCTCACAGTTTGCACAAACTTCAAATTTTATCCCCAATCCAATCACACCTTATTAGTTTCTCTAAAGACACCCCCACCCACAGAAATGTCATCGCTGATCATACCACACTTACTAACAAGTGTTTGCTTCTGCTTCCCCATACCTGATCCCAAGATCTTTTTTATTCCACAAAAAAGCCAGATTATCTTCTTAAAACATATGTAATATCATGTTTCTCCTGTTTAAAGCAACACAGTGTCTTCTGATTTCAAAGGGAATCCAAACTCCTTAGCACAACATTCAATGCCCGAGCGGCCTGGCCCACTCTCTCCAACTGCACCTCCTAGCACTGCTCCACTTGTCACTGTTCTCTATTCATCTTGGACTTCTTTCTCTTCCTCAAGCCAAGTTCTCTGTCACCCATATCAGTCAGGATCCCAAAGAAGAATTCAAAAATGGATACTCACATAAAGATATAACCCACAAAACCAATATAGATATTAGTCTCCCAGGGTTAGCAACATCTGAAATCCATTCTCATTCTTAGGCCTAAAAACAGTATTCTGTGTTTATTTACATATACCCTGTCTTGACTGCTAGTTCAATAAGTGAGAATTGTTGTCTCAATTACAATCGCATGGCCCTCCCTCCATGGAGCCTAGCACCATGCTTAGTGCAAAAACCATGCTTAGTGCAGAGTAGACACTCTGTAATGCAGTCTACTTGGACTGAAATTTGATACACAATAGCTTCTCCTCACTTTTCCTGTTCTATCTCAGGGCCACATCTGCTAGGAATCAGTTGTGGGATTATCTACTCAATCCCCAATCACTGGAAGATGTGAGTCTGACTGGTGTCAGCAGCTCATTATCACTCCTACAAGTGGAGGTTAAAGATTACCTCATCTACACCTGCTCTGTATTTATATCTCAACCCCGAAGAGGCACCCTGCCTGATCAGGATCACTGTGTCTGAAACCTTCCCGAGTGCTACAATACCCAAGTTCTGTTTCTTTGTCAATCCTTTAGGGAATATGTAGAGCAGGACCAAATTTTATCTTACAGCACCTGATCTAGACCATGTGGCTGCTCTGACTCCTTTCTCATCTTTAGTTGATTATTAAACAAATAAACAAACAAAAAAATACCTCACAAAAATGGCATGACAGCTTCTTTTTTCTTCAGGCATATTAAAAGCTAAATCAATTTAAACACAAAGTCATCTAAGCTTGAACTTGGTCCTATAACTATGGACAATCCCACATGATTAAACCAAAAAGTCAACCTAGAATTGTTAAAGAAATTAAATTATAGCTATGATTTCACATAAGATCCTTTAGTTTGATAAAGATCTCTGTGTGGCTGTACTTCATGTGAACATAAACAAGAACTCCTTGAATGCTTTGAACAAAATCTCTAAGTATAGAAGTTTATGAATTCATATGTCAATTATCTTCAAGATAGAATTATACCTCTCCTGGAGTTATCATTCTATAACTTAATGTTTTCATCTTTATAGAAGGGTACATGGCTGACTGAGTAAAATATGAATACCAACAAAAGGTTGTTTATTGGAAAAATTAACTGTATCTTAAAAGCAAGCACACAATGGCCAAGTCTTATAGCAACGGAGATCATCATTGTTGAAATTACTAAGAAATGTGCCCAATTATATCAATAGATAGTGGCTCATCCACAATGGAGTGTTGGTTTAGTACGAATGGCTGGCAGTCCTGCCTTTCTAACAACCCTGTCATGATCATGTGCTACTCTGATCAGCAAGCTGTGACCCATGGGTCACATCCACCTCACCACCTCTTTTCATGCCCACACACTTGCTCCTTCCCCTTCCCAAAACTAATGCCCAATTCCCACTTCAATTTGTCTCGAACACATTTTGTGATTTGCACTTCATCTGAATAAACAAATGTTTTTCTTCTCCACCGTCAAATCGTAATGACCACAAAGAGGAACTGGTAAAGTTGATTACACAGTGGATTGGTTGGCTTCAGTTGGAGAAAAAAGAATCATCTATAGTGAACTTGAATAAATAGAATTTTACTCTCGTACTGACAAGTACACATTTTCTACTCCAAATAATACTTGAGTCATAACTTCAAAGTCCTAATAGGAAGTCTGTGCTTTGAACTGCAAACACAACAAGAACCACTTGGGGGAGACATTGTGTGTGGAATCCACTTTAGATTTTTTTTTTTTTAAAGCCATCTCTCAACAAGTATATAAAATTCTTAAATTAAAATGTGAGCTTAACTGATGCTATCTCAGAAATTTCTAATGCCCTCTGCTGGTTATTTTTGGAGTCCTTTAAAGGTCTAGGAAAAAAATTAGACTATAAAAATTTGGACTATATAAATGAAATGGTTATAATTAGCAGGTTCCCAGGTATCCTTGAAGTCTCTTCCACCATATATTAGGTCATTCAAAGGGATTTATACGGTGGCTGGGACCCAAAGCAGTCCACATTTCATGCCAATTACAAGTGTCAGCCACAAACACAAGGTGTGATTTGATCAGTGATACACCAGGTCTCTGGCCAAATATCTACACATCTCTTCCTCCCTAGCTACTTCCTTTATGGAAGGTTTGAAAAGCCAGGTGGGTGGTTCTTGCCAACTTCTGTCACTGATAGGATCAGCTTATCTATCTCATTGCTGAGGTTTTCTTTAATCATAGGAGATACATGGTATGCTTTCGCATGAGGCTTATAAATTAATGTGCTAATTCTTTCAACAAATATGCATTGACACCCCCATTCATAATGTAATGTAGCAAACACTTCCCCAGACACAGAATGAATTCTAAACAAGACCAAATCCTTGCCCTCAGGAATCCTTCCTTCTAGAGAAGGCTGAAGAGAGATGTTATACAAATAAACCAAACAAAGAAATGTTTTAAGAAGGGTTATCTTGGAGATTATAAATAAAGCAGTGTTCAGTCTACAGAATCGTAGGGATGAGGTCCATCAGAGAATGCATCTCCAAGGAGGTGAACTTGAGAAACTTAAGTGAATAACAGTAGAAAAGCTAATGAATGAGGCTGAAGAAGTGGGCAGGAACACAAGGAACTTTTACATGTTTTGAGAAACCTTCATAGGACTGGGACAGGAGAATGGCATCATGTGACTTGAGTTGTAAACATATCACATTGATGGCAGCATGGAAGACAAAGTGAGCAGGTGGTGTGACAACAGATCCATTCAGGGGGCTCTCCTAACTGTGGCTGGACTGCAGTAGTGTGCAGGGAAAGACTTAGCAGTTGGTTTCAGCAGCTATTTTAGGATTAGTCCTATATATTGCAGAGCAAGGAAAAAGACAGGAATCAAGAAGGACTCCAAGGCTTCTGGTCTGAGTGCAGTGGTTGAAGTGGCCACATTTCTGCCACTTGCCCCAGAAGACTTTGTCCCATATCTATTCCTCCTGAACCATGTACTGGCTCAGTGCAGAACACTCAGGGACAACAAGCACATTGGGTGTGAAGTATGAATAAGTGTGGGTGGTGGCTGTAATTTCTGAGCTTTGGTCTAAAATTGTTTTTTCTTCATTCAGAGAAACTTTTTTTCCTTATTCAATCTGCATGCTCTTCTCTCTTTACTCAGCTCCTCTTCACCTTTCAAGGCCTGATTCAATTTTCACTTCATGCCTTCCTTATCTGCACTCCCTCAAACAGATTAGATCCTACACACACACACACACACACACACACACACACACACACACTGCTCTAACCATTTGAGGGGTAGCCAGGAGCCCCACTTAAGTGCACAGATTGGCAAGGATTTTATATAAATATTTTAATGTTTGTTGGCCTCATTCAATCCCTATCATATATCATTTGGTTTTTTTACAATCCTTTATGAATCAGAAAAACCATTCTTGATTCATTAGTCATAAAAAAAAAACAGGCCTGGGTTGACAACCCCTGGTGAAGAGTATGGTCTATGTAAACTGCTTTGGATCTTGGCTCTGGTACTTCTTCACTTGGGGCCTAAGACCATCATTTAGTCTCTCTGTGCTTCCCATTTTCTGTTGGGAGATAATTCCGTAAGGGTCACTCTCATTTCTGTACATCTTTGCTCCACGTTATGTTTTTAAGAATATTTGTATAGAACACTTTCTTTATTTTGCTTCTAGCATAAGGAGTAGCTTTGTTTATCATCCATATGATAATGATGGTATCTCCCCTCAGGAAGACAGAAGGTGTGCTGGAGCCAATATAGAAGATTTGGTTTCCTGAGCTCAGTGTTCCTTAGCTATGGCACAAGACCATGGCGTGTGTATTTGTGAATCTGAAATCTATGACACATGCTGTGCCTTGAGTAATAAAGTCCTTTGTCTCTGACGCAGAAATCTCACATCTTTTGCCAGGTTTCCTACAACTTGGTAGCTTGTAAGTAAAGCAAAATCCAGACCCTTCACAGTTCTTGACATCCTCATGAAGAGAATCTACCTCATAGGATCATACTACAGATTAAATAAGCTAATATATTGAAGCTTTCACTGAGAATAGTTCTAGGCACAGTTTAAAATCATGTACATTGCAATTATTATTAACATTATAACTCTTTGTACTTGTACCTTATAGAAAATTATCATAATTCCATTGGATATACTCATTTTGTAATGTTTTGTTTCTTACTCTTTACTAAATTATACTTTCTGAGGGCAGGAGCCACTAATAAGCATTCAAAATATTTACTGAAAGAAAAAACAAATGTCTCCTAACTTCTGCTCCATAATTTTCAACAATTTGTCTTTCTGAACTAAGTGCTGGGACTTTAATTTGTAGCATATTTTGAATTTGGCCACATATAGACTATTTATAACTCATTTAAGGTTTTTTTTTCTATTCTGTTTTAATTTTGAAGAATCATTTCTTATTATTTTAGTACTTCTTTTTCAGAGTAGCCCACAATATTTGAGGGTATTATATAGCCTCAATCATTTCTGGGAATACTAAAGAGAATTTAAGATATATGGTTTCCTATATTAGCTGTTTCCTTGGTAGTTATTTAGTGTTGTTGTTCTTAGTTCTTCCCTTACTACTAACAATGTACGATGATTTTGCATTACCTACTCAATTTTACAAATAAGAATTATTTCTAGACAGTATACTGAAGCCTCTGTGTCATCCACATTGGAAAACTGGATAAATGCAGAGCCACAGCCCTGGTAAGAGAACAGCAGAATGTAGCTAGGAACTTGCTTTCAGAATGTGAGACTCTGTGCCTGTTTTGGTAGCTAGAACTGAACTGTCTCTGGCCCCAGTATTCATACTGACGTCCCAACCTCAAAGGAGGGCCTATACCCACAATTAGTTAAAGGCAATGTGATCTCTAACTGCAGCCTGGAGGAGCACTTATTGAGCCTGATGCAGCTTCAGAAATTTTGGAATTAACCACTCCACCAATTGCCCGACAGACTACACTTACCCACTGCCTTCTCCTCCCAATTCTCCTAAAAACTCTGATTTTGAAAGGTTTTTAAGAGGTCTTTTTCAAAAGTGCCTTCCTCTATTCTATTGTTTTTGAGGGTCTTATGAGTCTGCATCTGAATATCAGAGAGAACATTCTGCCTTTGGTTTTGGGGATTGGCTTATTTCACTGAGTATGTTAGTCTCTAGTTCCATTCATTTACCATTCGTTTACTGTCTTGCACTTATTTCTAAATAATATGGAAACTTAGAGGAGTAGCAAATATAAATAGAAGTAAAAAAAATTTGATGACCTATTGTCAATTGTTGAAACAGATGATGAATACACATGGATGTGGAGACGTCTGGTATAGAGAAGAGACATGGTTGGATGTAATGACAGATATATGGATACATAGATAGGTTAATGGAAGGTATGCCATCTCCTTGGACATGTTACCACAGTGGAACAAGGGCCTAAACAAACAAGAACATAACTTTTGGAGCCACACTTATAAGACATAAGTGAAATGAAAATATCACCTAAGAGTACCTAAAGCAGGAGTGGGTCACTTAGTGAACCAAAGGGGATATGACAAAATGAGAAGCACTTGCTGAAGTGCAATGAACTGAGGAAAGACTTCTCTTTACTTCCTTAGACTTGCATTTAATGTTCACACTATGGACATAATGATGATTAAGTGGCAGATTCAGAGGTTTTATAAAGAGCAGCCACAACAAACCTACAACTAACATCCCACTCAATGGTGAAAGACTGCTTCTCTCCACAGATCAGCTCAACACGAGAATATGCACTCACGATCCCATTCAGCTCAATATCAGAAGTCTAAATCTGGGATAAAAAAGAGAAAAGAAGTAAAGCATCCCCATTGGAAGGAAAAAGTACAACTGTCCCTCTTCACAGAGGACACGATTAACTATATCACTATCAGACACAGGAAAACCAATAAGGCAAAGGACACTGAGTCAACTGAAAGGGTTCTCCCACAAGGTCATGGTAGACCCTTCCTGATCTGTCAGTTGGATTCGGCTTTTCCATCCCCATAAGAAACCAGGTAGAATGGAAAAACAAAACCAACAAAAAACCACCCTAAGGAAGAACCTCCAAAATAAATCCTCTTACACCTGACAAGTAAGTTTAAAATTTACTAAGGTCACAGGATACAAGAGGTTAAAAGCAACTTTTCATGGAATTCTCACCTTTCTGATCATCTTTCAAGCAGAGGAACTCTCAGGTTTTTATGCGGACAACCTTTTCAAGATGTTATACAACTGAAACACACAGTGCTAGCCATGAGCATAGTAGGGCTTTTCATAGGTCAGGAACATGAGAAGTTCATTTGATTCTGCCTCAAGCAGTCACCACTCAGCTCTAAACGAAATGTAACATCATGCCTTGTGACCAGCATGGAGCCATTCTCTCCCTCTGCACCATGAACCCATCTTTCCTCCTCCATGTGCTGTTCCTCTGCTTTAAAAAGAAGATTGAGGTTTGGGGCAGAGGTTTGACTTTCTGAAGGAAGACTAGAATTCCACATGCTCCCATCTGGATATGGAAGAAAACTTGAAGAATCAAGGATTCAAATTTTTAGGACTGTTGGAAAGACATCTAAACAGCATACCTGATTTCTTGTGGGAATGGAAAACCCAAATTCTATAGTGTCAGCATGGGTTTGCAGTGGAGGAGGGAAGCTGAAGTGACCTTGTGAGAGGGCCCTAGGTTGACTTCATGTTGCTATGTTGTTTTCCTGTATCTGCATGTTATAGAGGAACCTCTAGATTATGCACTTGTACTTTTTTGTCCTATCAGTGCCAATGGGTGAGTCAGGATTCAGTGCAAATGCCTGTTTCCTCAAAAGTCCAAAACATTTGGGCTGGGGATGTGGCTCAAGCGGTAGCGCGCTCACCTGGCATGCGTGCGGCCCGGGTTCGATCCTCAGCACCACATACAAACAAAGCTGTTGTGTGTGCCGAAAACTAAAAAATAAATAAATAAATAAATATTAAAAATTCTCTCTCTCTCTTCTCTCTCTCTCTCTCTCTTAAAAAAAAAAAGTCCGAAACATTCACCATGGAGTACATTGGCAAGTCAGAAGCCCTGAATGCCACTGAGGCTGGCTGGTAAACTGCAGCAGAATCTCTAGGCCTGATACCAAGCAAAGTTTCTTGATGCTATGTTGACTAATTGAGCAGATCTACACTGTTTAATCACTCTAGCAGTCAAGGAAAGACTGGGGTCTATTTGCCCCTTACTACCACCAAAAGGGATCTCAAAGATGTTGTTAAGCTCTTGGGGAGCTGAAGACAATATCGATCCATCTGAGATCCCAGTTGGTCCTTTATTACTGGCCGCCCCATAAATTAGTATCTTTGGAGTGAGGTACAATCCAACAGGCTTCACCGCAAGTGGCATAGCTCTGGCTACTCAGCACTTTGGGCTCTCCACACCCCTCACAAACACTTTGAGACAAATATTTCCATAACTGAGGATTTTGTTGATGAGGAACTCTGGTGAAGGGAGGGAGTTTCTGCCTGGTATTGTGTTTGGACTCATTGCCTCCCTGGTATGGATACTAGGTCCATCACTTTAGAAAAGCAACTTCCAGTTTGCTATAAGGCTCTTATCCAAATTGAACACGTGACTTATAAAGGCCTTGTGAATCTCCACAAGGTGATTCCCATTTTGGATGGCTCCACTCAGACTCTGAGAAACGAAATGGAATATTCAAGAACACAGCTGCCTGGCCCCACAAGCACTGTACTTAATACTAAAATGAGGCATCTCTCTGCTGAAAACCAGACATCCCAGGCAGCTAAGTGAGTCATTTCACTAACTAGAGGAGGTTCTCAAATCACACTGGACTAATACAGTAACTTTTCCACCTCAGTGCCAGTTCTGCCAAACCAAAACCATATGTGATACGCCTACTCAGCAGAGAGAATCCAAAGCCCTTCACAGAGCTATGGCCAGTATTCTTTGATGAACTTCCTTACCTGTTTTCTAAGTATTGAGCTGTTGCCAATGGTCTAGACATTTGGTCTACAACTATGAAAACTAAAGTCTGTCAGATTAAAGACATCCCTTCATTCATACCTGTGACTACAGAAAGAAATCACAGTAATTAAACTGTCCAAGACCATCAGGTAGGAACCCATAGGAAGGGCCCACTCTCTGATGAGACTAGCCAGAATCAAGCTGCCCACTGAGTCTACACTGCCTGGCTGCTACTCTCTTGCTGCCTGGATCTATCATCAAACCCAGATATGACAAGAAGTCTCCCAGAACAAATGGAAGGACTCCACATTTCTGCAGAGGCTGCCAATGAAGGCCAGACTATGGTGCCTGCTCAAAGTTGCTATAATTTTCTTCTGGCCGACTGCTGACTTCAGACTTTGGACACCTTCCAGGCAACTGGTGGTGTTTAACCATCACCATTACTTTTGGTGATGACCAGTACTTTTTTTTTTAATACTTTTTCAGGTTATGGTACAGTCATTTAAGTTTAATCTGTCAACTGAAGTCTATGACCTCTAAAACTATATGTGGCATATATTTGGTTTACTGGACAAATTGCAATCTGATCATGTTACACTTTTTTTTTCCCCAAATCTACTCCACATGGGCTGATTATCAAGACTTTCATGGACCTTCAATGTTCCCTGACATCTGTCAGCATCTAGTGTTATGGATCATTGATGTAACTTCCATCAAAATCAACATAAATAGGTTATTAATTGCCTCCTTCATCTCATGGTCTGTGCACCTTGCTCAAGCATTGGTAACTAAATGCAGCTGTCCCCAGAAAGAGATAATTTCCTTCTAGTAGCCTTTTGGGTAGAGATCAGGATGAACAGTTTGGCAGTTTTTCAAAAGACAAACATATACCCACCATAGAATCCAGCAAATCTCACTCTTATCTATTTATCCTAGAATTAAGAACTTATGTTCACACAAAAATCTGTACATGAATGTTTAGATGCCTCTCTTCATAATCACCCAAAACTAGAAACAACCCCAAATGTCTTACAACTGTTGAATGAACAAATTGTGATACATCCATACAACAAATACCCAGCAATAAGAAGGAACAAATTATTGATGAAGGAAACAGTTTAGATGAATCTCAAAGGCATTATGCTGAGAGAAAGAAGCCAGTCTCAAAAGTTTATATACTGTTTCAATTTATAGGATGTTCCTAAAAGTTCCAAGCTATAGTGATGAAGAAGAGATCTTGTACACCAGAATGAGGTATGAGACAGGAGTGTGGCTATAGCAGAGTAATGTGGAGGAATTTTGAGGATGAACAAAACTTTTTCTATAATCTGATTGTGCTGCTAGTTGCATGAGTCTCAATGTATATGGAAACTCAAAGAACTGCAAGCCAAAAGAAAAGTTCATTTTACTGTAAGTCAACTGAAAAAGCGTGAGGGCTGTACTCTTCAAATATTCATTACATAAAAGACCAAGAAAGGCTGAAGCAATGTTCCAATACGGAAACCTGAAGAGACACGTCAAAAACAATACCCAGATCCCACACTGGAAGGGAAAAATGATAAAATGTCCTTTTTATTAATAGAAAAAAAATATCCTTGACGTTTTAGTTCTAATGTTTCTCAAAACCTGGAAAACATTGATTAGTGATCTTGAGTTATGGTCTCTTGATCTTTTTCTACATCAGTAGAACAAAGGGCAACTTACTTGTGAGAAGAGACAGGAGAAATTTCTCTTTCCATCTCAGGCTTTGAATACTGTCTGGAAAACCATTCATCCACTTTTATTTAATAGTATTTTCTATTATAAAAATGTTAAAAATTTTGGTGGCTCTTAGGACTTAATTTTTTTAAATAACTAAGATTATTTTTTCTAGTCCCATAGAGAAGTTGCTCATTGTACACACCGTAAAATGTACAGTTTGATAGGATTTTCTCAAGGTGTCTCACTATGGAGAGATTTTTTTTTTTTAAGTTGGAAAACCCTTCTTTCCCAATTATTCTGTACACTGTTAAACAGAAAATCCCAATTCTGACTCACTTACCAAAATGAATTTGGCTCACTGCTCATAGATGGACCTGGACTCCATCTTCACTCCTCTGTGGTGTCTCTGTCCTCCCTTTTTCCTCTTAGCAATTTTGTCTTCAGGCTGCCTCCTACTGTAGTGCCAAATTCTGCCAGCAGCAATCAGAGCTACTGTGTTTCTTCAACTATATTAAAGGAAAATAAACATTATCATTATACCAAAATATTAAACAGAAGTACCCAACCTCACTGACTGTACATCCTACTACATCTGTTATCCATGAACCAACCACAAACACTAGGGATGCTACATACTGTAGAAGAGCAAGACTAGATGATAGACATCTCCAGTAGTCTTTCTCTTTAAACTGACACTTTCTTTAACTGATATATTTAGCTACCATCTATTTGATCCATACCGGGTGCTGCCTCTTCGAATCCTTTTGGCTATGTCAAATAACAGGGAACTGAGTTATCTTTCCAGGTTACCTTAGTTATGGGATTGTATGGGGAACACTAATGGAAGGTCTGGGATGACAGCAAACTCTTCAGCACTTCAGCAGGAAGGCTGCTTGGGGAACTGGAGGGCCCATCAGGGCACAGCAGCAGCTCCAGGGACTCCAAGGGCAACCTCATGGGGAGCCTGGGAAGCGAGGGTCCTTGGCTTTCTTTTGGTGTGGTTTCTCTTAGGTGCTTAGTCCCAACACCCTGGGAGAGACTGTTTTCTACCACATCGCTGACTGCACAGGGCCACCACAGGGCAGGGCTACCCTGAGTGTCGTGCCTGCTTGAAGGAAGGTCCCACTTCCCAACCTGAGGCTGGGGCAGACTCACAACATATGCCCAGGAAAGCCCTCGCCCGCAGCTGGCTGTCCAGGAGGCCCTTGGAGGTGGTCACCTCACAGCAAGGAGAGTGGCAGGCTCCTTCCCAGGGCCCCTGTCCTCCTGGGCAGCAGTCCCATCACCCTGGCTGAGGCCCATTTCCCATGGGAAAGCCCAGCATCCAGGGCCCGTCCACACGGTCCCTGGGCCACGAGGGGCAGCCGCAGGCCTCACTCCTAGGAAGTTGGGGACAGGTGAGGAGGCTAGTTAGTTGCTGTCCCACCCTAGGTCAGCAGCTGAGCTGACAGCCCGGCAGGCGGGGCGCCTAGGGTCAGGCCCTCCGCCTGCAGAGGTGGACCCGGAAGCGCAGCGGAGCCGTCGCCAGGGAGACGGGGGCGGGGCCTGTGCAGGGCGGGAACTTTGAGCCGCGGTCGCGGGGAGCTGGGAGGAGGAGGAGCCGGGAAGTAGCGCCCGCGGCGGGGCTGTGGTTTCCGGGTGGCGGGTCCAGCTCCCGGGGTCCGTGGCAGGAGAAGGTGCGCTGCCGGGAGCGGCCCGGGTCTAGGTGCCCACACGAGGGTGGGACCCGGGAGGACTCTGCCGCCGCCTTGGAGCCTCGGTCCCGGGCTGCCTGTCCCCTGGAGCCGCCGGGGCGGTCCCCACAGCGCCCACCGCGGCCCCGCGGACCCCGCGGTCCCGGTTCTCACCTGAGGGCTCTCCTCGGCGGAGCTGCTGGTCACAGCGGGTGGAGTTTGATTTGCGGGGTCCTGTTCAGGATGCGGTGGCCTCAGCCGTGTGGACTGCGCCGTGGACCTCAGAGGAGAAGAGGTGGCCTGACCCGCAGGCCCCCTGGAGAGGGGAGGGCGACTGAGGAGCCCAGGTGACCTGGGGAGCCGGAGGCGGTTTAAAAGACAGAATTATAGTAGATCTGGTAGAGAGAGAAGAGGGGAGGGGAGGGGGGATAGTGGAGGATAGGAAAGGTAGCCGAATACAAGTTACTAATATGGCAGTATGTAAAAATGTGGATGTGTAACCGATGTGATTCTGCAATCTGTATTTGGGGTAAAAATGGGAGTTCATAACCCACTTGAATCTAATGTATGAAATATGATATGTCAAGAGCTTTGTAATGTTTTGAACAACCAATAAAAAAAAAACCAAACCCACCCCTCCAAAAAATAGCAAAAAAAAATAAAAATTAAAAAATAAAAAATAAATAAAACACAGACCCCTCAAGGTATTTCAGGTTTCATTGACACACTCACATGTCTGTATCCTGTTTTTTTCTTTCTCTTTCTTCCTTAACTTCCTGATTTACAAACCCCTTCTTGTTTTCTTCCTGGTCCTGGCTAACACTGTCAAGAAATCCTACAATTTTTCAAGCATTAACTGAAGCAGTCTAATTTATGAAGGTTTATGTGTCGGTGCAGTGGAAAGAGCAGTGACTTAAGGTAGGGATCAAGGAACCATCCTGCGGGCTCTGGTTACTATATTAAATTAGAAACAAGAGAAGGGAATCAGATCATTGTTATGGCCCCATGCAATCAAAATGTAGCATTCAGTGATTCCAAATGGTAGTGGTTTATTACTCAAATGTAATGATTGCATGCTAAGTTTATGGCACTTGCCTAAGCATTTCATTTAGTCTTCATGGTAACCATGAGATAGTACTGTTGTTTGTCTCATTTGACAAAGGAGAAAGTAGTCCACAGGAGCTAAGTAATTTTCAAATGTGGTGAAGCCGGTTTTTTTTCAGTTAAAGCTGAAATGTTTCCTCCTGATGCATCTTCTTGTTGTAATTGTGCTTGAATTTTCACGTGGCCAGAGACTTTTGTTTACCTTGGAATGGAATGAATTTTACAGCTCTAAGGAATTTTTAGTAGCATTAGTTTTAACCCCTCATTGTACAGTTAAATCAAAACCTAGAAAATGTCAGTTTGTAACAACAGTATGTGTAAGAGGTGGGGACAGCTTTTTTCTTAATAAATAACTGAGAGTGAGTTGAAGTTTCATTTTCTGATTTTAAAATATGGAAAAAAGTATGTTGTTTGGTCAACTTCAAGATTTATTCAAGAATTTTTTAATTTTTATTAGACGTTATGCTTCTTTTTGTGGCACACTGGAAACATGAATGAGAACAGGTTGGTGACCCCTCCACCTTTTTTTTTTTTTTTTTGGTAATTGGGATTGAATCCAGGGGCACTTAACCACCACATCCCCAGTCCTTTTTTTATGTTTTGTTTAGGGACAGGCTCTTGCTAAGATGCTTAGGGCCTCCCTAAGTTGCTGAGACTAGTTTTGAACTCATGATCCTCCTGCCTGGTCTTCCTGAGCAGCTGGGATTACAGGCATGTGCCTCCACACTAGACAAGTTGGTGACATCTTTCAGCCAGAAACATTGCCCAAGAAAGAGATCATCAAGTTTGCCAAGAAGCAAATGATTCTGTTACAGAAAGGGTGTTATCAGGGTGACCGGGCACAGCTTTGCATTCCTGGAGTCCTAGTCACTCTGGAGACTGACAAGAAAGGATCACTTGAGCCTAGGAATTTGAGAACAGCCTGGGCAACTTAGTGACACCCTGTGTCAAATTTGAAATAATAATTATAATGAGGATAAGTGAGAAAAGAGAGGAAGGAGGAAGTAACTACTATTTGGGCTGAAACAGTTGGACATGTGATGATAATTGCTAAAGCAAGATGATGGGTACACAGAGATTAATCATACCATTTTCTTCTATTTTATTCTACTATTTTATTTATTCATAAATAAAAAAGGAAAAGAGAAGGTAATATCATTGTATAGGTCAAGTTAATATTTCTCTAAGTGTCTCCTTCTTAAATATGTTCTATTTTATTGGTTTTGGAGGGTCTTTTTAGAATGTGTTTATCCATTTAGTATTTTTCATTTCTGGACTGAAATCTTTTAAAATTATTTACAATTGGAAAAAGAAATTTAAAAACTTAAAACTGTTGCTGGAGGAAGTGATGATATTATTATGGTAATGAAACAGTTGTGAATATTGCTTTAATTTTTCTTTGCTTAGGGGAAGTATCATATGATAAATAGAATTTCCCTGAGGGCTGTCAGTTAATTAGAGACTACCTGGCTTCTATTCTGTTCTTCTGCTTCCTCTCTGCCCTTGATTAAGTTTTTACCACTCTAGGTAACTGGAAAAAAATTAAAACGGGGTTAATGACCTCTAAAAGCCTTTCTATGTGAAATGAACATTCTTTCCCCTCTTCCTCTCACAATCTCCCTTATTATAGAGGAGTCAAGTTGAGATGTTAAAGACACAAAGTTGCACACCCAAACGTATAGTAAGAGTCCTTAAGTAAAGTTATAAAAGATGGCCATTCCAGGAAAGCTGGAAATCTTAGTCTTTTTCCCATTCTTCCCTGTCCCTCTCAGAGAAGTTGAGCATGCTCAGAACTTTAGTGACCTGTAGATAATACAATCTGCACCTACATTTCCATCCCTAGATGTGACTACTGAGATCTGACCATTCTATCTCCTGCCTGGGGAAAAAATCCTTACACATTTCACTTGTCGTCTTCTCAAACTGAACATGACCAAACCCCCTCCTCTGGGTGAGTCCACAACACCACTGGGTCTTGTGCCTTTTGGCTTCAGAGCTGCTTGAACTTTCCTTTTGCCTTTATCTTCCACCTGTATCCGTCGTAAGACCCGTGGTCGCATCACTGTATCCCTCAGTGCGTCCTCTCTATCTCTCTCCATTTCTCTGTCTCCTGCCTCGTGAAGCCTCTGTCACCTGTTTTCATCCACTTGTTTGGTCCGCTTGTTTCCTAGGTCTGCCGCACCATTTCCTGTGAACTGGCCTTTGGTGATGTTCTTCTAAACTTCTCCACTGCTTTCCTGCATCACCCCTGCCTCCTCCCATTTGATATAGTGTCTCATCATTCGCTTTCTGGGTTGTCTGTCTCATGTGAGTAAAGCACATCCTTCAGTGGCTTCCTAGCAGTCAGTACGTAGGAGGTAAATTATTACTTTGTTTAGTATTTATAATGCCTTTATTCTATTGTTTGAGTATGGCTCTAGGTTGATATAGAAGTCTGAAGTTTTCTACATGTGTTTTGATTTTGTTTTGTCAAGCAGTATAGTTTCTATTGTTGGAATACTTTCACATAAATGTCCAGAGGAGGGCAGTCCTAGAGCTAGTTTGGTCTCCCTGTGGTGTCCTGAGGACACAGGCTTCCCTCCTTTTTTTGTTTCTGCATCTTCATCCTGTCAATCTGGGAGACCAGGGATCTTAAGTTTTAGTTTTATAGTGTCTATTCAGAAGGCGGGCAAAGAGGAAACAGTTGACCCTAGAGGTTGAAGGAAACAGGTTACAGAATATGCCACAAGACTTTTGGGAAAGCTGTATAGAATTTCATTTTCATTTTCATTTTCTCTAAGAAATGTCATTGGCTTCTGATTTTTCTACCACTGTACTGAAATTTCTATTTGGTGATTTAAATGTTTGATTTTAAAGAGCTCATTATTGTTTTTAAATTAATAAATTCTAATTAGGTGTATATGAAAGCAAAATACATTTTGATTCATTTGCACAATTGCAGCACACCTTTTCATTTCTCTGGTAGTACATGATATAGCGTCACACCATATGTGTGGTCATATATATACCTAGGGTAATGATGTCCATCTCATTCCACCATCTTTCCTGTGCTCATACCCTCTTGTCCCCCTTTGCCCAATCACAATTCCTCCATCTTTACCATTCTCCCCACTCCCCTACCCCATTGTGGATCAGCATCCACTTATCAGAGAGAACATTTGGCCTTTGGTTTTTTGGGATTGGCCTACTTTGCTTAGCATGATATTCATGCTAACTTCATCCGTTTACCTGCAAATGTCATAATTTTATTCTCTTTTAATGTTGAGTAATATTCCATTCTGTGTGTGTGTGTGTGTTTGTATATATATATACACACTCACACTCATATATACATACATACACACACACACACACACACACACACATATATATATATATATATATATATATATATATATATATATATATCTCACAGTTTCTTTATCATTCATTTATTGAAGGGCATCTAGGTTGCTTCCACGGTTTAGCTATTGTGGATTGAGCTGCTATGAACATTGATATTCCTACGTTACTATAATATGCTGATTTTAAGTCCTTTGGGTTTAGACCCTGGAGTGGGATAGCTGGTCAAATGGTAGTTCCATTCCAAGTCTTCTAAGGAATCTACATACTGTTTTCCATATTGGTTGCACCAATTTGCAGATCCACCAGCAATTTATGAGTGTGCCTTTTCTCCCACATCCTCACCAATACTTACTGTTGTTTGTATTCTTGGTAACTGCCTTTCTGACAGGAATGAGATGAAATCTTAGAGTAGTTTTGATTTGCATTTCTCTAATTACTAGAGATGTTGAACACTTTTTCATATATTTGTTGATTGTGTATCTTCTGTGTAGTGTCTGTTCAGCTCCTTAACCCTTATATTGATTGTGTTGTTTATTTTTTGGGTGTTAAGTTTTTTGAATTCTTTATATATCCTAGAGATATGTGCTCTATCTGATATACGTGAGGCAAAAATTTGCTTCCAAAATGTAGGCTCTCTGTTCACTTCAATGATTGTTTCTTTTGCTGAGAAGAAGCTTTTTAGTTTGAATCCATCCCATTTCTTGATTTCTTGATTTTATTTCTTGCACTTTAGGAGTCTTGTTAAGGAAATCGAGGCCTAATCTGATGTGATGAAGATTTGGGCCTAGTTATTCCTCTATTATGCGCAGGGTCTCTGGGCTAATTCCTAGGTCCTTGATCCACTTTGAGTTGAATTTTGTCCATGGTGAGAGATAGGGTTTAGTTTCATTTTGCTGCATATGGATTTTTAGTTCTCCCAGCACCATTTGTTGTTTTTGGTGCCTTTGTCTAGTTTGAGATGACTATATTTATGTGGGTTTGCCTCTGTGTCCTCTATTCTGTACCCTTGGTCTACATGTCTATTTTGGTGCCAATGCTGATTTTGTTACTATAGCTCTGTAGTATAGTTTAAGGTCTGGTATTGTGATGCTTCCTGCTTCACTTTTCTTGCTAAGGATTGCTTTGGCTATTCTGGGTCTCTTATTTTTCCAAATAAATTTCTTGACTGCTTTTTCTATTTCTATAAGGAATGACGTTGGGATTTTAATTGGAATCGCAATGACTGTATAGTGCTTTGGGTAGTATGGCCATTTTGACAATGTTAATTCTGCCTACTCAGGAGCATGGGAGATCTTTTCATCTTTCAAGGCTTCTTTTATTTATTTCTTTAATGTTCTGTGGTTTTTATTGTAGAGGTCTTTAACCTCTTTTGTTTATATTTTATTTTTTGTGAAGCTATTATGAATGGGGTAGTCTTCCTAATTTCTCTTTCAGAGGATTCATCACTGATGTATAAAAATGCTTTTGATTTATGGGTTTTGATTTTATATCCTGCTACTTTGCTGAATTCATTTATTAATTCTAGAAGTTTAGTGGGTGGAGTTTTTTGGATTCTCTAAGTATAGAATCATGTCATCTACAAATAATGATAGTTTGAGTTCTTTTCCTATTCATATCCCTTTAATTTCTTTTGTCTAATTGGTCTTACTAGAGTTTCAAGGACTATGTTGAGTAGAAGTGGTAAAAGAGGGCATCCCTGTCTTGTTCCAGTTTTTAAAGGGACTGCTTCCAATTTTTCTCCATTTAGAATAAAGCTGGCCTTGGGTTTAGCTGCTTGTTAAATTTGGTTTCCTCATGTTGTCCCTGAGTTATTTTATATTCTTTTATTTTCAATATTTTGATTTGGTTCTTTTAAAATATTTCTAACTCCTTATTGAATTTCTTATTCATAGCTTTTATGATGTTGAGTATGTTCCTAGTATACCTAGATTTTCTAGTGTTTTGAACGTGAAACAGTGCTGTATTTTGTCAGATGCTTTCTCTGAATCAGTTGATGTAATCAAATGATCCTGTAAGTTTATTGATGTGATGAATTATGTTTATTGATTTCCGTATGTTGAATCCTTGCATTCCTGTAATGAACCCAACTTGATCATGGCGCACTATTTTTTTAATATGTTTTTGTATGTGATTTACCAGAATTTGTTGAAAATTTTTGTATCTATGTTCATCAGGGATATTGGTCTGAAATTTTCTTTCCTTGATGTGTCTGTGCCTAGTATCATCTATCAGGATGATACTAGCCTCATAGAATTAGTTTAGAAGAGTTCTCTCCTTTTCTATTTCATGGAATAATTTGAGGAGTATTGGTATTAATTCTTTTTTGTAGGTCTTGTAAACTCAGCTGTGAATCTGTCTGGTCCCAGGCTTTTCTTGGTTGGTAGGCTTTTGATGGTGTCTTCTATTTCCTTGCTTGACATTGATCTGTTTAAATTGTGTATGTCTTCCTGACCCAGTTTGGGTTGATCATGTGCCTATAGAAATTCTTGTAAGACTGTTCCCTTACTGGTATGAAGTGACATTCTTTGTCTCTTCTGATTTTTTTGTTTGAAGTCTCCTTTGTCACATATCAGAGTAGCAACTCCTGTTTGTTTTGGGGTTCCATTTGCATGGTATTTCAGTTTATACGTTTTCACTTTCAACCTGTGGTTGTCTTTGCCTGTAAGGTGCTTCTCTTGCAAACATCGTATAGTTGAGTCTTATTTTATAATCCATTTCTGCCATCCTATGTCTTAATTGGAGAGTTGAGACAATTACAGGGAGATATTTATTAATTCCTACTGTGTTGATTTGTTTATCATATTTAATTTGATCATGTTTCTCATTTATTAGCTACTTTTCAAATTAGCTTTGTTCATTTTTGAACCCCAGGGTTCGATTTTCATTTCTTCTGTGTGGAGTATTTTATTAGGTTCTGTGGTGCTGGTTTAGTTGTCATGAATTCTTTTGGTTTCTGCTTATCTTGGAAGGCTATTATTTTGCCTTCGATTTTGAAGAATAACTTTGCTAGATATAGCAGTCTTGGTTGACAATTCTTTTCTTTCACGACTTGGAACACATTATTCTAAGTCCTTTGGCTTTTGGAGTTTGTGCTGAGAAGCTGGAAGTGATTCTGATAGACTTGCCTCTATATATGACCTGTTGTTTTTCTCTTGAGGCTTTTAAAATTCTGTCCTTGTTCTGTGCGCTAGGTATTTTCATTGTAATGTTTCATGGAGAGGTTCTTTTAGATCTTGTCTATTTGGGGTTCTGAATGCCTCTTGTATCTTGAGGTCCATCTTATTCTCAAGATTTGGAAATTTTTCTATTGTTATTTCCCTGAATAGGAAATAACAATATTTATTTATTCTGCATCTTACAACCCTTCTCCATGCCAGTGATTTTTAAATTTGGTTTCTTCATGTTGTCCCTGAGTTATTTTATATTCTGATTGTGCTTACTTATTTTTTTTCTTTAATGCTGTCTGAATGTTCAAGACTGGCCACTTTGTCTTCTAACTCTGAGAATCTGTCTTTAGCATGGTCTACTCTATTAGACTTTCAACTGAACATTTTATTTGATTTATAGTGACTTTTATTTCCAATATTTCTATTTGGTTCTTTTAAAATATTTCTAACTCCTTATTGAATTTCTTATTCATACCCCATACTCACTTTTTCAATGCATTCAGTTATTTTTCTGCGTTCTCTTGGAATTCATTCATCATTTTTATAATGATTATTTTAAATACCTTATCTGATATTTCATCACCTTCAATATCTTCATGGTCAGTGCTGGAGAATTATGAACTTTAGGATGTCATGTTACCTTGGTTTTTCATATTTCTTGTATTCCTGTGTTGAGTTTTATTCTTCTCTTGAATGGTATTTCTCTCCCACCCTTATGTGTGGGCCATTTTAGGGTACATTATTTAGTTGCCAAAGTATCCTAGAGTGATCTAGATTGAGACCTCTTAGTAGGTGTGGTATCCATAGCCTTTGCATTGTTTCTGTATTTTTGCTGTAGCAATGGATGTCCATAGGTGGGACCTGGGGGCTCAGCCATAGTTGTTTCTGCTTGGGGCTTGGTTGTTAGTTTTGGTCTCTGTCTCTTCTATTCTTTGTATTAAAGGATGCTGAAGATTGTCATTAATTTAGTGTAGGGAGCAAGGTGCACTGTCTTTTGTTTCAATTGAATTCAGTATCAGAATTTCTACTCTGTGAACTTTTACTGCCCTGTGAGGTTCCCAGCACCCCTCAGAATAGAGCAAAAGTAACAATAGCCACAACCAATGTGAATGATATATAGCATTAAAATAAATAGCCAGTCCCTACTATGACAGCTACAACACTAATTACCACACACACACACACACACACAAACACAAACTAATGATGGCAGAGTCAGCAATTGTCAACAGTAAAGACAACAGCCATGAATTAGACCTGACTTTAAAGCAAACATCAGGTGTCAATTATGTAATCCACAGCAGTAATAATTGTATTGGCACTAATGGTTGGGGAAGGAGTTATATAAATCAGTTCTAAAAGATGGTAAAATATAGTTAACTAAGAAAAAAGAAAATGTTAGGAAGGTAGAAAATAATTTGCAATTTCAAAAAATGAACAGAAACAAGGCAGAAGAGATGTAGCAGGTGATGGTTGCAAGGAAGAAGAGGGCTCCATCTACCATGGCGTCGCTCCTTCTCCCACCCACTCCATGTCACTCACTTCTCCCCAGCCACCATTCTATGCTCATTTTCCCACTCACTTGTCCCTGTCCCCCTCCCTGCCATTGGGTCCCTTGGTCCTGGTCCTCCGTGAACCATCGCACGCTCGGCCCTGGGTTCCCTGCCCCTCCGTCCACGTGCCCCTGTGTGGTCCCTCCTGTTGCTCACCCCTCCCTCCGTCCTCCGCTCACCTCTACTCATTTCTTATTCCCCGCCTCCCTCCCTCCCTGCACATGGCCGGGTGCCCTGTGAGGGTGCAGAGCCCAAGCACAGACTCAGTAGGTCTCAGCACCTTGGGGCTGAATGTGGGATCCTCACGTTGCTCCAGCCCGTCTCCTTCTTGCCTAATCATCAGTCAAATCCAGTCATTTTTGATTTTTAAAAACTTTTATTTAATATTCACACAGAAGAGCAGCATTTCACAAGTGTACACCTCAACAGACCCTTGTAAACAGCCACGCTCACGTCACCAACACGCACACACAAAGCCACAGCTCCAGCATTGCAGACTCAGCTGCTTCTCGAATGCCTGCCGCGCCGGGAGCTCAGGACCTCACCTGAGCCGCGAGTTGCAGGTGCTGCTCAGAGCTCTGAGCTGCCACTTGGAAGGCGGGCCTGTGGGGGCCCTCCTCAGGTGCTGCCAGTCCTGGGGCAGAGCCAGCTGGTGTCACGGAGACTCTGGAACATGGGGTCCAGGTCCAGGAGAGCAGAGGGGTCTTGGCAGCTGTTGGGCAGGTCTGCTCACGTGGGATGAGCCGAGATGGCAGGCTGTGTCCCCAGAGGCGCTGCCCCTTTGAGGCAGGGGGCAGGGGCAGCTCCGTGCCTGCTGTATGCAGCAGCCCTCCTGCAGGACCAGGGAAATACACACCTGGCCTCACCAGTTAGGAAGAGTCCTGGGAGTTAAAAGGCAAACACCCAGGTGGGCTGGGCTGGCCAAGGAGGGCGTGGGCACTCCTAGAGTGTCACTGGGCACGGCAGCTCTGGGACGTAAAAATGCAGGCCAGGGTCTCTTCCTCTCCTGCTGGAACGTCTTCTCCACCACAAGCATCAAAGGAGGGGGCTCGGGTGGCCTGTCCTAGGGGGATTGTCCCGGGGTCTCTTCCTGCCTCTTCCTACCCTGGGGACTCTGCTGCAGAGAGTTCTCCTGTTGAAGCCAAGCACACCCACCTGCAGCCTGCGGCTCTCTGGGGGAAGGCGGGGCACTGACACTGAGCACAGAACAGGGTTGGGTGCTGTGGACCGAGACAGGGAGGCAGATGGGAGTCCCAGTGTGGCGGGGGGGGAGGAGCTGTGGGAGGTGAGGCTCAGCCTGTCGGTCACTGGGCCTGCGCGTCCACCAGGTGAGGGTTGGCTGGCCTCAACCTCACCATGCCCCTGCCTGAGCAATGGCAGAGCCTGGCCAGAAACAGCTGCTGGAAGGAGGAGCTGGCCTAGTGGAATGGACCTCCCTGAATGGGCCTCGTCCTCTTCAGTCCTGGTAGGTGCCTGGGGCAGAGGAGGGGGCATATGAGCAAGGTGGGTGGGGGAGGGGTGTGGCTGGGGGTGCTGGAAGGGTCTGGAGGGCAGAGGCAAGTCCCCCCGTACCTTGGCCAGCTGAGGGGTGCCTTCCCATTGGCTGGGTGGGCCACAATGCCACCTGTTGCCCCAGCAAAGCCTCAGAGATTTCTATGCCTGGTCCGTGAATCTGGACAGAGGACCAAGGTGGCAGGAAGGTCCCCAGGTGCCACTGGCCACTCACGCACTGAAGCCGAGCTTCCTCGTGTGTGAAATGGGGACACAGAGCCCAGCCCCTATACTGTGTGACGCTGGGGAAGAGTGAGAGGCCTCCTGGCCCAATCCCAGTGTGGGTGGCCCGAGGACACCGAGGCTGAGAAGTGCCCCTTGAGGAGGAGAGAGCACCCCCCACCAGGGTGGGCTGCAGGGTTTGGGGGCCACAGGGTCCAACCAAGGAGGTGCATCTTTCCAACTTGGTCTTTTGGGAAAGTATGACTTCCTGACCCTGCCCTCTAGTCTGCCCCATGATGACCTCCACAAGCCCTTGGGCTGCCATCTGCCCCAATGTCCCCACATTGGGCCCACCCAGCTCTGCCCTTGTCCTGGTCTTCGGCCCCGGCCCCTGCCCTGCCTTCCTCTTCCCACAATGTCCTTGGCCCCTTGGGCCATGGCACTGGTTTGTCCGCTCCCAGGGGGTGGCAGTCTGGGTGCCTGGGTGCTTGCTGGAGCTGGGTGTGCCTCACTGTGGGCTGTGTCCTGGGTGGCAGGCAGGTGCAGGCTGAGGCTGCAGACTCTTGAAGGGGAGCTGTCGTATGTCTTAGAGGTGACAGGGCAGGGACCTGTCTTTCTGGGTATGGGGCATCTCTTTCCCTAGGCTTGGAAGTGTGATCTCAGTCCCCCAGGTGACCACAGGCACCAGAGAGGAAGAGATCCCCTGTGACATGGCCTTTGGCTGTCACAGGCCCTGCCAGACAGTAGCTTCTACTTGTATTTCAATGGCCCGGGCCATGTCACATGATCCACCTAGCTGCAAGGGAGGCTGGGAATGAGATGTGCGGCTTTTCCAGGCAACCTGGGGCCTTCTGGGGAGGAGGGAGTGGAAAATGTCAGAGGGTCACCACGGCCTCCCTGCTGTGGGCCTCAACTCTGGGCCTCCTTTCTACTGAAGTTTATAGCAAACATCACCTCCTACCTCCAGTCTTTAGGAAGATTGATTTTAATGGCTCCAGAGCCACTGAATGAATATACTGTCATCTATTTATAGCAATTTAGTGCTTTTCTTTCTTGGCTAATTATAAGCAGTGCTTCTTTGAGCATCTTGGTGTGAGTCTAGATTCGGCTCAGCCCAGCCCCTGAGGGTTTCCCACAGAGGGCGAGATTTCCCCATCAGAGGGTCAAGCAGGGGGCTGTGTTCTTGGGCTGTTGCTGTGGATGGTGGCTGAGGTGTGGTATGGGACGCTGGCTTCTCTGGAAGTGCTGGGAATGTCTGGATGTTCAGAGTTTCCTTCACAATATTTGGCCTTTGAAAGGCAGCTGGACTAGGCCACGCAGGGCCAATGGCTGCTGCCCACCCACAGCTGTGAACCTGTGCTGCTCTGCTGGGCTAGTCCAGGGGGTCTGTGGATGCAGCTGAGGAGGCTGGACAAGCCGCAGCCTCGGGGGCAGGAGTACCGTGGACCACGGCTGGCCGTGTTGGCCATGGGTAGAGATGGGCAGTGACGGCACGATGGCTCCTACTCGTCTGGGCCGATGGCAGGGTGGACCTCAGAGGCAGGAGCTCTGTGTTGCATGTCAGGAGAGCCATGGCTACAGATGGCCTCGTGGGTGGAGCTTGCCCAAGGTGGTGGTGTTCCCGACACGCACAGCCCGGCTGGGTGTCATTCCAGCCATTCCCCTGCCTGGGATCGTGCTCCTGGCTATGGGGAGGGCCAGCTCAGTGGCATCATCTGGTAGTTAAGAGCCCTGCCCTCCGGGATGGATCACTGCCGAATCCCAGGGCTGGGGAGCTGGACTTAGAGGCAGAGGCAGATGTGGCATAGAGGACAGACGGCTCCCCTGGCTGGTGTCGGCCCTGTTGGTGGGGCATCTCCAGAGCCAATGTCATCTCATTCTCTATCTGGAGAGCTACCATTTCTGTCATGTCCATGGGTCTCTAGGTTTTTAGAGAGTATCTGAATTAATTTCATCCTCTCAACCCTAAAAATATTTTTATGTATCACCATTTTATAGATGAGCACGTGGGAGATCAGAGAGCTTCAGAAACCAGGCCACACAGTTAACAAGCAGCAGAAAGGATTGGTACCTAAGGAGTCCGACTTTGGTTTTGTGTTTGTAACTGTCTTGTTATATACTGCTTCTCTTGACCTTCTGTATCAGTTAGCTAGGGATGTGTAACAAATCACCCCTGGACAGCCTTTTAAAACAAGAGGCTGAGTTTTTGGTGCGGTTGTTTTATTATGACTGTGTAGAATACATGAGTTCTCATATTTAAGGGATACTGAAGCCTTTGTAGATGTAATATCTGAGATTTGCTTTAAAATAATCTGAATTTCAAGGGAAGTGAGAAGGGTCTTAGATGAAATCAGACTGACTGTGAGTTGTTAATAACTGGTGGATTGTTCATATCTGGGTGTAATCATAGTTTTTTCCACTATGTATTCTTTTGAAAATTTGCATAGTAAACACTGGGGACAAATCAAGGAAAATGCAGCATAGAAGGGGAGAGTCCTGTCCTGCCCGGCCTCCCCCTCAGCCTTACTTCAGGAGGTGACAGCCAGCAGCAGGTTGCTGTGCAGAAGAGACAAAACCCTTGGTTCTCCACAGGCTCTAGCCTTCACATGTGCTTTCTTTGGTTCTTACATTGCTTGGAAATATGTAAAATTAGTTGCCAACATTTAGTGATCTTAAGAACCAGCTCTGGATTTAGTTATAGTAAGTTATTATCTTGGTTTTTGCTTTTATACTTACAAATACTTGGGTTTTTTTATTTTTTTTAATAAAATCTGTACTAAAGGCTATGTGTTTTCCTCTGTGTGCCGCTTTGGCTGTATCCTATAGGTCTCTTATTGGCATTTATCTGTAAATAATTTGCAAACATTTTTTTTCTTTAAAAGTTATTTTAAGTGTGTATGTTTTAAAATCTCTCCCTCCTTCTCTCCCTGTGTCTCCCTGTGTCTCCCTCTCTAATTTTGGCTTCCTCTGGAGGTGAGCCGAGTGCCTTAGGGGGTTGGCAGGGCCACTGCCCTGGGACAGTGTTCTGGGCGGCCTTCTCCCAGTTGCGTTTCTGAGGTGGCTTCGGCTGATCTGATGTGCAGTGAGCTGGCCCCCTGCTCTCAGGGCAGATCAGTTTACTCTCCTGCTCAGAAGCCCATGATGGCTGCCCATGGCCTGAGTGTTCATGCCTTGCTTGTCATGGCCCTCGAGTTCCAACCTCTTGCTTGCCACTCAGCCCCTTGCCTCACGTCACTGCTGTCCCTTACAGACCGTCACAATCTGGGGCAGGCACCTCTGAACAGCCACGATCCCTCCTCTGGGCAGCCTTCTCTGGGGGTCAGGTGCCTCTCCTGCGTGTCCTCGCAGCTCCAGGGCTCCTGCAAGTTTGACACCTGTCATCCTGTGTCATGCCTAACTTTTCCCACACTGGTCTTTGTCCCCTGTCCCCAGCACCTCTGGACAGAGACCTTCTACTTCACGGTGGCTGAGACGTCCACCCACCAGTGTCTGGCACCCAGCAGGCCCTTGGAGAATGTTTGTTGAATGAACATAGGCATGTAAATGGGACAGCTTTCACGAGAGCTATATTTAACTGTTCTAGAATATTCTTTAGGTCTTTCAGAAAAGCAAATCCTTGAAAAACAGCAGCCCACGAATCTGAACAGCAGGTGTTTGCAAGAAGTGGTGGGTGGTCGAGTTGGAAGGCGGCCCAGCTTTCCACGGGACCAGGGCTCTCCCTGCACCCCTCAGCCTCCCTGCTCAGCTCAGGGGCCTGCTGACATTCTTGTCCCTCCAGGGTCCTGGGGGCCCAGCCTGGATCCCATGGTACTGCTGGAGCTTCCAGGAGGGTGCCCTGCAGGAAGGGAAGGGAGCCTTCTTTCCCCCCTCGGGGCTGGGCCCCTCCAGTGTCTCCCTTTCCTGGCTCTGGGCTTGGCTGTGAGAGCCACCAGTTAGCTCAATGGCTATGCTCCTGCACTTCCCTCTCCTCTGGAGTGGGGCACATCTGGAGGGTCTGGGCCTCCACTGTGGGTGGCCCGGTGCCCATACTGAAATGGAAGGGTCACCCCTGCAGCATTCTCACGGAGGCTGGCCTCTGTCATTCTTGTTTCTGGAGCAAAGGGAGCAGCCATTGGGGGGTGGGCTCCCCAGTGCTGCTTGGGTTGGGGGCTCCTGTGGTTCCTTCCTCCCTCCCTCTGGGCCCGACTGGCTGCTCCCCAACCTGCACCCCTCCTGTGGGCTGGGCCCAGTGCCTCTGTTCTGCGAAGCTGGGGAGGGCAGGAGGGGGTTGCCTGTGGAGTGCCACCTGGCTGCCCGGCCCTCCAGGCCTGCTGGTCCTCTGCGAGGTGGTGACGCCCAGCTGCCGGGCTCCCCAGCTTCTTCCCATGTTGCCCGTTCTCTGGAGAAAGGGAACTGAGAACCCACGGGCCCCTCTCTTCCCTGGGCCTGCTGTGCAAGGGGGACGCCCCATGGTGGGAGCCTCCCGGGAGGCTGGGCCGGCCCTATCCCGTGTCCCCTGGAGGCGGCCCTTGGGGCTGTTGCCATGGGAATTGTGTCGGAGTCTATTTTGAGACCATCTTGTGGCCGATTTTTGACACTGTCTGGTGTTTGCCCAAATGACTGGCCAGAGAGCGGGACCGTTTTATTCATCAGCATCCAGAACTCCAAGGACTGACGCGACACCACACCCGACCTCCTGTCCAGGGTGCAGCAAAACTCAGGGGTCCCCCCTCACCTGAGCGTCCCCAGGTGACTGACCACCATCTTCCCTCCCAGGCTCTTTTTCCTAGTAGGCAGACGAGGAGCTGAGGCTCAGGGTGTCCTCCAGGACTCCCCAAGTCTTCGGGCCTGGCCCCGTTTCCCCCTGGCTGTAGGCAGGTATCCCCTTGACTCCTGTCCAGGAAACCCTTCCTGAGTACCCTAGGGGCGTGGCACTGTCTTCTCCGCCTCTGGCAGGCAGAATCTTGGACAGGGAAGCCCAGGGGTGCGGGGACAGCAAGTTATTCAGGTGGGACACAGCTGCTTGACCAGTCTTCAGAAGTGACTGCCCTACCTGGGCCTCAGTTCACTCTCATGAGAAACGGGTGTGGCTCACAGGATGGACTTACACGCACAGGGCCCCGGCAAGCTGCTTACCTCCCAGGGTGGCCAGGCCTCACCCTTCTCCCACAGCTCCCCAGACCCCTTCTTCCCCAGCCCAGGGCCTGGAGAACCTGCCTCGTCAGGTTGAGTGGGGGAGAGCTGGCCTGCGCCTGGGTGGTGAGAGGCTATTTTGGGAGCGAGTCGGGAAGAGTGCTTTGTTTTGTTTGCTTCTTGTGATCACCAGAGGTGGAAGAGCCCTGCTCTCCTCCTCTGGACACCAAGTGAGGGACAGGCAGGGAAGGAGATGGACTGTCAGACTGCCCGACAGCCAGAGGCCGCGTGGGTCTGGGGCCTGACCCTGTCACTGTCAGCTTGTTCCCCAGCAGTATCAGAGAAGGCGGTGGAGGAGGGGAGGGGACTCTGCTTCCGACCCAGACATCGTCTCCAGCCCTGCCGCCCACCCCCGTGCATTTCCAGCCCACCACGCTCCCACTGTCACCCACCCAGTTATCTGCCTGCTCCTCTCCCGCCCACCCATTTGTCCATCTGAACACATTTTAGCCAACCATGCATCTATCTGTCACTTGTCCGTCATTCTCCCACTTACCCTTACTCACCCTCCAGCCTCCACCCCACCTTCCCTCCGTCTCTCATCCATCCATCCCTCTACATCTCTCCACCCCTCCCCCCTCCTCCCCGTTCCTGTGTCCATCCCTCCCTGTTCCATCCACCGGTCACCTCGCCATCCCCTCATTTGTCCATCTCCCCTCCACCAGCCGTCCTCTTGCATCTCAGTCCACTCCTTGCGCCCCCCCCCCCCCCGCAATCCATTGTCCACACATCAGTTCCTGCAGCCAACGCTGTGGGGCAGCTCCACATCCCCGTTTGCCCTCCTGAGGGCCCCGCCATGGAGTGGCAGACGAGACTCACTGTGGCCAGTCTGTGTCCCCTGGAGGCCATTAGACAGTGAACTGGGCATTCCTGCTCGTCTGTGAGCATCTCGTGGTGTCTCTTGGTGCCGGGAAGGATTGGACCCGGGTGTTGTGTCAGGGAGCCACATGGGATTCCCGAGGAGGTGGCACCCCAGCTCTGGGGGCCGACCAGGAGCCCGTTTCCTGCTGTCATCTTGGACGGCCTGCCTTGGAGGGTTCTGGGGCTCAGTGAGAGTGGGGGTGGGATGGGGAGGAAAAGGGGGTGGGATGGGGTGGTCAGGCAGCCTGGGCCTGAGGGCAGGAGATCATCTGGCCCCACTGCAGATGAAGGGGCCAATACTGCAGGTCGGGGCACTGAGGCCTGGTGGCCGTTTTCACACGCAAATCTTGAAAACCTGCTCCGAGCTTCCCCTGGCATATAAGCAGAAAATCCAGATTAATCTCAGCTATTCTAGGTTATTCTTGGTCTTGCTTAGCATTTCCTTTTTTTCCCCTCAAGTAACAGCGGCATCTGCCTCCTCCCCTGGTGCATTAGACTGGAAAGCTCTACTTGGAATTGTGCTTCAAGGCCTTGGCGCCTGGTTGGAGTTGCCAGGCTGCCACACTCACCTGCTGTGCAGTCTCTGAGCCACTATCTTGCCCATTCTGGGCCTTCACTTTCTCCTCAGGTGAAAGAAAGGAACTTGGTACTTAGTTCTGTCCCCTTCTGCTGAGGCTCTGGGGTTGGAGGACCTGGGTTGGTGGGCCTCTGCAGGGAGTAGGAATTTTCAGGGTGTCGTGTAGGAGCAGAGCTGGCCAGCATGCGGAGGATGGGCCCCGGAAGGCGGGGAGGATGGATTTTTCTTGAGCTGGCAATTCTGCCTCGTAGTTGTAGTGCTACGACTGAGTTTTGAGCACTTTCTGACATCTTCCCATTTGAGTTTCGAGTACGGCTTGAACAAGTGTCTGCATATAGTGGGCCAGAAGAGTCCTGTCATGTCCTGGGGTTAGGGAGGGGGACCTCGATTTCACTTAGATTCAAAGCAAACATGGCACAAAGAAATAAAACTTTTCAGGTTCTTTCGTTGTTACGATAAAGCCAAACATGGGTAAAATATATTAACATTTCCCATTCCTGGTCATTCCTCTGTGACATCCTACATTGAAATACCTCTTACAAGAGTGGCCTCTGGCCCCCTTTGGAGTCAGAGGTTGACAGGGCTGATGGCTTTGTGATGGTTCTTCTGAATCTCATGACGTTAGTGGCTGGCATGTGCCAGGCACAGTGCTAGGCATGGGGCATGACCTCATTATCGTACGGGTCTGTGTGGAGCACTCAAGCCACAGGGTGGGCAGGAGGAATGCCTACGTGCCTGCTGTCAGCAGCAAGTCCCCATCATGCCTGTGTCTGCCTGGGCAGCTCCTGAGCCCCAGCTCTGAGATGGTAAATTCTGTCTCCAAGGAGAAGATGGGGGTGGAGCCAGTGTGGGGGCCCTGTGGTGCTCGGCAGGGTCAGGCTCAGGCTCAGGCCGTCCCAGAGGGTCACTGCGGGTTGAGCCTCCAGCATCAGGAGTGCCCAGATGATGCTACCTACTGACCTGGCCACCAGCTGCTGGCATTTCATTTTATAGACCAATGTATGGGAGGTGACCACCTCACAGCTCCCCTTCTCCTGAAGGACCTTTCAGGGGGTGTCTCCTCTACATGGAGGGCAGAGCTGATGACCATTTAATCAGCCAACTCCCTGCACAAGGGGCCAGCTCCCCCTGTTTTAAGGGATAGCCCTGGTGTGAGGCGGAGCGGGGGCCCCTTCTGTGCACAGCAGCCCCCCGTTCATGCACTTACACCTGCTGTGCTTGGCCTGTCCCGCGTACACTTACCCTGTGCTTACCGTGGTGCGAAAGCAATGTGCGGCAGAAACGTCTTTGGAGTTTGGATTTTGGCCCCTCATGCTGGAGACATGCAGGCTGATGCCTGCTCGACGGTAATGGAAGTGGCTGCAGCTCCCAGTGACCAGCAGGACCTGCAGAAAACCGCACTGCTGAGCCCTGGCGTTCAGTAGGAAAGGTGCATTAGACACATCCTTGACTTTCAGTATTTTTTATGATGCCAATTTATTGGGAGACAAGCTCATCACACACTGAGGACTCTATATTCTGTGGAGAACAAGGACACAAAAATCCTTGAGGCGTTTTGGACTGAAGAGCAGGGCTTAGAGTCAGGAGACCTGGGAATGGATCTGCTCACTACAGTGCATTTGCTAAATCAGGTTTTACGTAACTGTGTGCTGGATTCTGGGCTGTTTGGGCCACCTGTTTTCTGACAGGGCTTGATACATGTAGCACCTCCAGAGGAGACCCGCCCTCCATTCCGATTTCTGGAGGTCGATTGGAAGATGCATTTAATTTATATTTAGCATACTTATCCATCCTGTAGGAGTTGAATTGGCCAGTTTACTCTTTGTTATGTTGGTATTTTGTCTTTTTTTTGTCCCCCAGTTTCTCTATTACAGGTTTCTTTTGCGGTAAGTAGATATTTTCTAGCATGTCTTTCTGATTTCTTTGTTGTTTCTTTATTATATTTTTTTGAATTATTTTCTCAGCAATTGTCCTGGGGATTACAAATGAGAAACTGCATTTTGAAAAAAATCAGTTTGGGATGATACCATCTTCATGGCTTATAAAATTTTGTTCCAATATAGCTTCCTTTCTTCTTTTATACTGTTATTGTCTTATATTTATGCACTGACTTATTCTTTATAAGTAGTAACCTTTTAAAATTAGGAGAAAGGGCTACAAATAAAACACATTAATACTTTCATCAAATTATCTGTGTAGTTACCTTTCCAGCACCCTTTTTCTTTGTATGAATTTGAGTCACTGAAGAGAGTCCTTTCATGCCTTGTAAGGGTAGGTCTGCTAGCAATGAATGTTTAGTTTGTGTTTATCTGGGAATGTCTCAGTTTTTCTTTAGTTTTGGAAAGACAGTTTAGCTGGATATAGAATTCTTATTGACACAGATTCACTTTCCTTACTCTGAACGTGTCATCTCTTTGCCTTCTGGGCTCTGGATTGGGTCAGGAGGAGGAGGTGGGGTCACCTCTTCTGAAGAAGAGGGCCATTGCCAGGAAGAGAGGTCTGGATCCTGCCAGGCACAAGGCTTAGGAAGTGACCTACCTTAGGGTGTGTGATGGTGCCTGTTCTGGCCACTACATCAGCACACAGCCTGAAGACAGCTAAACAGAGATTTCCATCCTCATTCTGCTCCTGAAGTTTTTCCATTCCTGTGCAACAAGAGCAAGTTGAGCAATCTCCCCGTTTCTTCAAGTAGAAAATGGAAGCCATCATCTCTAGCAATTGAGTGCACGAGAGAAGACAGATCTCACTGGTGCTAGGACCCCGTTTTCAGGAAAGGGGGTACAAAAGGTTCCCAAATTTTAAATCTTGCCCAAGTCCTAGCACTTAATTGGCTTCTGGTCTTTGCATGTGAGAAGAATAAAATCTCCCGGACCATAAACAGCATGCCTTTGGCAAAAACTCAAATGGTTATTAGCAACAGAAACAAATTGGAGTCCAACAGATTCCCTGTATGATCTACTGAGGTGATGAAGTTATGTTGTACCTACTCGAAGTTGATGAAGAATGAAAAGAGTCATTCATGGAGAACTTTTATTGGCAGCAGAACAGCAAAAGCATTCTATTTTCTTAGAAGTGAAAAGGCAGGTGTGTAACTGCTTTCAAACAGCCTGCTCTCAGCTGTGGAAGATGTATTTTCTGAGTCCTTTTCCTAAATACACCAAAATGCTCTTGGGGCTGCCTCCTGAGCAGTGGAATTGTGAGCAACTTTTCCTGGTTCTTCATATTATTAAAAAAACTTTGCAGTTCTCTTCAGTGAGCAAGTATTATTCCTACAATCAGCAAAATTACTAAGTGGAAAAATCTAAAAAGTCAAAAATAAAGGGAAGTGGATAGATGTCTAGGAGATAAATTCATCAGGATTCGATTGGCAAGGATTTTCCATTTCTTGTCTTGCATTTCTTGATCTTTGCAAGGTTAGGTGACTCGCCCAAGGTCACACAGCTGAGCCACAGAGGAGGTGCCACTGGGACCCAGGTCTGCTGTATCTGTTATTATAATTGTGACCCCACACTTCCCCTTGGCAATACCAGCCTGCCCCTTGCTGCTGGTTCCTGATGATGGCAGTTGATGGGAATTGGCAGTGACAGATGCAGAAGAGTCCACCCCAGCAGCTGTCACCCTTGACTTTTTGGGAAGGGTAACAAGGGCAATGCTCTGGTTGGGCACAATTTTCTCCCTGGGGTCTGGTGCCAAGCAGCTTAAACCTGTAGGTATTTGTTTCAGGGGGACTGCGTGGCCACCCCTGGAGGTCCATCTGACTTCCGCCTCCCAGCAGGTTCAGAAGGGGCTCTGACCCCACTTCCAGTTCACAGGTGGCCCTGGAGCCCCTTCAACATGAGCCTGCTCTAGGGGTGCTTCTCCCCGTGTTCTTCCTTGGCACGGGCAGAGCCCGAGACCCAGCCACACAGGAGACAGGTGCAGGGCTGCTCCTGTGCCCCAGGCCTCCCTGGGCCTCTGGCAGCCCGGCTGCTGCTTTCGTTAAGGGGCTCTGCGGAAATGGGCTGCAGCCAGCTCCCATTTGTGGAATTGGTCTCCGGTGGGGTAAGGTGCCATGCGGCTCTTCTCCCCAGTGCTGGGAGGCTGGACAGGGCCTTTCTCTTCTCCTCCAGTGCCAACCCCAGCAGGCACCTTGCCCGTTGGAGTCTCTGAGCAGCAGCCTCTGCGCCTCAGCTTCTTGTCTGAGCTGGGGACACTGAGCCCCGTGGCACCGTGATGACCAATATGCCCTCTGCTGGCCACACAGCTGGCCTTACCTGGTGGGTGCTCACGCCCACCTGGCTGACATTTGTTATGCACTTAAACGAATGGAGAATGAACCCCAACCATTAACGACCTTTATTGAGATTCTACTCATGGGGGGACATGGCAGTGAATCCAATGGGCCTCGCTGGGCTGGCCCTCGATTGCCTGGCCCTCGCTGCCCATAAGCTGGTTGCTCACCCTGGCCTCTCAGGGTGCTGAATGGAGGGGATGTTCCAGCTGGTGACCTCTCACCAGCTCTGTGCTAGTCATCTCCTGTGCCCACGCAGTGCCCCTTAGACAGGGCCCAGAAACTCTCTGGTAGGCACAGGACTCAGGTTTTCAGAGGGTCCCTGTGCCCTGGGGAGGAGCCCAGGAGGGCCTGGCAGGCCTCAGCTAACATCTTTATGACTTGCCAGCCACTGACCTCACCCAAAGACCCCTCCCCTCCCTTTACTCAGGGCACAATGGCCTGGGCAGGGGACAGCAGAGAGTGCGCCTCACCTGGCCAGCTGACAAAATGAGTGTCCTTCAGTATGTGAAGACCTGGGTCTGTTTGCTGCCATCCAACTGAAACATGCGCTGTCCTCGCAGACGTGGAATGGGCTCAGTCGAGCGTGCCCCGGGCCTGGTGGCATCCTTTCAGGCCAGACACTTACCCTGCTGGGTGCAGGTTCTCTCTCAGCCCTTCCTGTAGGACAGGAGGTCCTCGGTGCAAGTGGTCACCCAGGCACTTGCTGGGAAGGCAGAGTTCATCCCCCTGCCCCACAACCTGTACTATGGCCAGATCCGGTGCCCTGGCCCAGGGAACGGTGAAGTGTGGGGCGGGGCTTCAGAAGCCTCAACGCTGCTCCTGCCCTTTGTTTTGACCACCAGCTCTGCTGAGGGGGCAGACTTCGATGGTCCAACTCTTCTGCTATGGAGACTGATGCCTTGGCTTCCCTGCCCCACTCACTTCACAGAGGCACATGAGGCCTGGTGGGAGGCCCCCAAGGGCCCACTGGGGGCTCAGATCCTGTGGGCCTGGAGCTCCTCTGGGAACGTGGAGGAAGATGGGGAGAACCCTCGTGAACTTGGGCCCCGAGAGGGTAGAAATCTGTCCTGTGATGGGGGCAGGCCCAGTCCATCCACCCAGCGGGTTCTTCTAGCTTGGCTGGGATTCAGATCCTGAGTTCACTTGGCACTGAGTCCTGGCTCTTCTGATCCAACAGATCTTTCCAGTAAGAATTCCCTGCCACATGCTCCAGGTAAATTAAACCTAAGGGAGAACAATAAAGACATACTATAAATTTGTTTTCACTTAAAAAAAAAAAAAAGAAAAAAGAAAGTTCTGAAGATGAAGCTATCAGGGCTGGGGTTGTGGCTCCGTGGTAGAGTGCTCGCCCAGCATGTGCAAGGCCCTGGGTTTGAGCCTCAGCACCACATAAACAAAACCAAACCCAAAATAAAGATATTGTGTCCAACTACAACTAAAAGATGAATAGTTAAGAAAATAAAGAAACCCAAACTATCAATTATTACCTATTGAGTATTTGGCCCTAGCTCGATTTAAAATTTACTTATTCTACCAGAGACTTTTCAAAATGTCAGTCAAGTATCACATCTTCCCCACGCACCTTTTTGGTAGGGTTTCTTCTTTTTTGTTGTTTGTTTTCTGGTGAGGCATGGAGAGGGAAGAAGAGAATGGAAGAGTCCAAGGAGATCTTTCCTGGGAATGGAGGGAGCTGCAGGAACAGGTAGGTCTCTGCGGAGGTCCTTGTCCATCTGGAAAGGATAGGCACCTGGCCTACAAGTGAGAGCAGGGACCCAGGTCTAGATCCCAGATCAGAGTGCCTGAAGACACCACGCTTAGCCCAAGGCAAGGAGCATCTTCTCAGCCATGCTAGAGAGAACACTGCCCACCTTGCTAAAGGCTTCCCCTCTCCCTGGAGCAGCGAGTTAGCCAACAAAGTATTTCAGCTCAGCTCCTGAGCTGTGTGGTTCCCTCCATGGTGGTCGTGATTTTTATTGTCAGCTTTTGTCTATGCCAAGATTTCATGGACTGATGGTAGTTCTGGGGAGAAAGCTGACCACGGACACGTGCTCGTCTACGGAGAAGATTAGAGAACTTCCCTGGGACTCCTAGGTCCTGGGTGCGGTCCCAGGTGGATGCCCAGGCTGCTGGGGCCCCTAGCGCTGCGTTTCTGCAGCTGTCCAAACGCCCGCCAGAGGGCGCACTCGCACCTCTGGTGGCCGAGGGGCCGAATTCTGCAGGCGCCTCCTCTTTGCGCCTTCGCCCGCCCGGGCTCAACCTCTGTGCGCCTTCCCCAGTTGCAAACTCCCGGGAGGGCAGGGGCGGTCCCAGCCTCAGATCCTCAGGCGGGGCAGGGGTGCGCTCCCTGCCCTCCCATCCGCCTCTCGGGACCCCCCTCCCCACGCCCCGTCCCCTGCCCCGCCCCAGGCCGCCCTCAGGACAGAGGAGGAGGAAGGACAAGGTTCTTATTAGCTCCTGGCAGAAATGCGTGCGCTGCAGCTTGAGCGTGAGAAGTCTGGTAGGTCCGTTTCCTCCCCAAGAGACACAATGGGAGAAAGCTCAAGGGAACCCAAGTTCTTTTGGGAGATTAACAATAAAAAAGCATATGAAGAAGTTCTTGTTCATTAAATAAAACACGAAACCTGCCAGCTTTTCCTTCCAACCGCAGAGGCCAGACCTGTCGATCAGCCACGGAGGGCCTTCCTGGCTCTGGGGACAGCGAGGTGGTACTTGGGGCCAGACTGCCCAGCGGGCCTGGGGTCCCCACAGGGAGAAAGTCACCGGGACGTCTCTGTGCTCTTTGTGAAATGGGGCCACCGATCCCGGAAGGGGCGCCTCTGTGGCCCTGTGCAGGGCAGGGCCACCGTGGCCACGTGGGGCAGTGCTCTCTTGCCGCCTTGGTCTGTGCATCTGCGAAATGGAGCCAAGGGCCATTCTCACCTCATAGGGGTGGAGCGAGGCGAAGGGGCGGGGAGAGGACTGGTCAGTAGGGAGACTTGGGAGCCTGGGCGTTTGCCGATGTCTCTCCCTTCTTCCATGTCTGGAGCACGTGTAAGCTCTGTTGAAGACAAATGATGGTCTGTTTTGTCTTGTTGTATTTGGCCTATGTTTCAGAATGTTTAATTAGACACTAATTAAATTTCACATTTTAAAAATCCATATTTCCAGCTTCTCTTTACAACTCAGGAAATGGGGCCATCTCAGTCCACAGTCTTAGCTGCTGGGCGGGGAGCAGCTGCTCTTTGACAGGATCTGGCTGCCCAGCTGGCCACTGTCTACCACAGACTGGTCACCTCCCGGATCCACATGCCCCCTCAGATCTGATGTGGGCTGTAAGGAACCACATGAGATGCAGGGGGCAGGGGACACAGAAGGCTTTGTTGGCAACATTGTGATTCTTCCTAGGAAGGCGAAGGTATTAGGACATGCACTCCTGGTTGAGTATTAATTATAATCAAAACACTGTCCTCCATACCAACAAACCAAAAAAAAAAAAAAAAAAACAACAACAACAACAACAAAAAAAAACACAACCACCACAACAAAAACCACAACAAAACAAATAAAAAAACCCCATATAGTCTGAAGCTAGATTTATTGGAACATTCTGTGAATAGGGCTGACTGTTGGACGGGCTCGGACACAGGTGGAATAGCTTCTGTATCTTGTTATATCAGGGACAATTTCCTCCGATTGGGGGTTATACTTATGATGGTGAAATGACTGCAGTAGCTCCAGATCTCACACTCTGGCACCCTTCAAGCTCTGACAGGAAAGAATAAAACTTTATTCCAGCAAAAATCTCAATGATTCAGGCTTTGACTAGTGACCCTGAATTCAGGGCTTGACTGTTCTAGGCATTCTGTTCCCTGGCACCAATGGGCTGGAGGAGACTGCCACCACCCCTTCTGACACCAGGTTCCCTGGGAGGTTACAGTAAACATGACCAAAGAGGAGGCTACAGGAGGGAGGTGATCCACAGTCACTAAGGTGGCGGTCGGACCCGACGTGGGACGTTGATCTTGTTACTCGACTACCCTTCCTTGCAGGGGAGACTCAGAGCAGGGCTTGAGGGCTTCTGGGGAGACAGTGGGGACGTCAGGGAAGGCATTCTGAGCCAAGCTCAGACACGAGTGGAGCTTGCCACCTGCATGTGGGTAGTGGTGGGCATTCCCAAGTAGAAGGAAAAGGGTGAGCCAGGTGGAGCACCAAGGCCTACCGCCACACAGCTCTGGAGCCCACACTACGCTCCGCGCTTGGCCAATGCCAAGTGTGTGGAAGTCTGGAACCACCACCTACCGCCAGGTGCGGGTGGGCCTCGTTGCCAGGGGCAGGAAGGAGCCGGGGACAGTTCTTGAACACTGGTAGGTCAGGGGTGAGGCTGGTTGCAGCCCTCTTTGTCCATATGGAGGGCCTACAGGCCAGTCACAGCCTCTTTAAAGGAAATGCTGCTCAGAGGGGAGCAAGGCCAGGCAGCTTTTCCTACCCAGTGGCTTGTCCACTGCTGGGAAATCTCACCTAAGCCAGCAG
This sequence comes from Urocitellus parryii, assembly GCF_045843805.1. Classification (NCBI taxonomy): domain Eukaryota; kingdom Metazoa; phylum Chordata; class Mammalia; order Rodentia; family Sciuridae; genus Urocitellus; species Urocitellus parryii. Next base: position 14,488,670 of record NC_135542.1, read on the forward strand.
GAGCAGGATCTTCTGGCCACAGTGGGTCCTAAGGAAAGCCCCAGACACAACAGAAATGAGTCCAATTACCCTCCTTGGCCTCTCCTCCCCCCATGGGTAGAGTTGGGGGAAAGCAAAGTGAGGTGTGGCACCTGGGGACCAGCCACCAGGACCTGTAGAGAGCTCTGTGGTATGACTCCTGATGGGCAGGGTCCTCCTTTCCTTTGATCTCCCCCTGGGGCTGCCCATTGGATGGATCAAGTGGAAACTAGAGAGCAGGGGGACAGTTTGGACAGCAGGGTAGAGTGCAGGGTGGAGGTAGGCGCCTGGGTGGGGGTGGAGGTGGGGCACCTGGGTGGGGGAGGATGCCTGCACATCCTCATTCTCCTAGAAGGCCTTGCAAGTTCTGCAACTCATCTCTCACTTTAGAGGAAGTGGTCCTGTTCTCAGACCACTGGGCTCCTATGGAATTTGTTAGCATTCAAGGGCCCTGAACTTGGGTGGTTCTGGTCTCCCATGCTTTCTTGTGCATCTCACTAAGGCATCAGTGTAATGGACCTGGACCAGCGAGATGAACTGTGAGGTGTCAACATGAACAGGTTCTTCCATTCTGTAATACAATAGCAGCAGGATGAACACAGCCCTGAGATGGGATGTGCAGGTGTACTGCTGTCCAGATTGTGTAAAGGCAAACAGTTCTGATCTTATTTACTGATAGGGATGGGAGTGGAGGAGCCTGGCCCTTGATGTGTGCAATCTTGACCCCGAAAATGCTGCGATTTCTTCCAGTAAAGACATTACATCCAGAACTCTTAGCATTGCCATTTAAGTTTCTAACAATTTCCTGTTATTCTCCAACATCCATCTGGCTTTTGTATCAGCTCTACAGGTGACTATGTGGAATACAGTGGGATTCCCACCTGCATTTTTTATATTTACCTACTTGTTTACCACTATGCATCTCATTCTTTCCTGAAGACCTAAATTTCCATCTGGTATCCTCCCTGCTTGCACAGAACAACTTCCTTCTGTAGTCATGCCATGCAGATTTGCTGGTAATAAATTATCCCAGTTTTAAAAATTTGAAAATGTCTTCATTTTGCTTTCATTCCTGAAGGTAATTTTTTTGCATATAGAATTCTGAGTTTAAGAATCTCAGTGTGATTCCACTGTTTGCCAGCCTCCATTGTTCACAGTTAGAAGTCAGTAGATGCCTACTGTGTATTGGACTAGCTGCTCTTTATTCTCACCAAACCCACCCAGAAACATTGCTATTATTTGTGTCAGATGAAGACACCTGGGTTGGGAGGAGTTCTCTGGGTCCATGGTAAGGAAGCTGGTTGAGTGACAATGATCATGTGACTGGGGGAACATAAGCAAAGCCTTCCTTGACAGGTCAGGTCTTGAGATGGAAGACCAGGTCTATCCTCCGAACTCTGAGTTTGAATACTGTGCATGACCCAGGTTTTCTTCTGGGCAATATTCATCCCAGAACTTGAGCTACAACCTACTGGGTTCTGAGGTTCTTCTTCTCATATTGGGCAGATCATATCCTGGCTTGGACATTGCCACTGACTATAGGTGACCCTAACCAGCAACCTTACCTTTCTAGATCCATCATCCTCATGCTGAACAGGAGCAAATAAAATAGAGGCCCGACTTTGCCTGGCTACAGCAGGGCATCAGTGAATGGCATGCTGCACAGTTCCAGCGGGAGTTTCCAAAGCTCCTGCACATGGAGGGCCTTCGAGGCCACATTCCTATCAAGGCCACATTCACACAGTGGTGCAGAAGTACTCATGCCTCCATCAGAGGAATATTTTACCTTTTTAAGTATTATCTAGGCATGGGGGGTACAGCAATGACCAAAACAGATGAAGGCCTCCTCCCCATGGCATTGTGCCGCAGTCTGCATCACCTCTCTCCATTCTAATTCTTACTCTTAGCCTCACTCTAGGAGGCTGAAAACTCTGGGCTCAAATCCCAATTCTGAAGAAGCCAACCTACCCTACTTATGAAGTCACTAACCCAGATTTCTTGTCAGCAGTGTGGGCATCATTAGGCCCGTTTTCTAGGGCGACTAGGAGGTTAGGCTGGGGTGACATGCGTTACAGGCATCTGTATGGTTCCTGCCAGGTGGCAGTGATTCTTTTAATATTCCCTTTTCTTAGGGATCGACCCGTCATGAGAATACTTCATTTTCTCCCTTGGTTTTGGTATTTGTACACTTTTCTTAGTAGTTAGATATGCTTTTTTCTTCTTCTTTTAAAAACCTTTGCTTTGAGAATACTGAAATGCCCCATATACCCTTCCAGTGTCACATCACTAGTGACATATCCTGGTTGATTCTCCTCAGTCCTGGGTCACAGTATAGGTTGAACATCCCTTAACCAAAATGCTTGGGACCAGAGGTGTTCGGGGTTTGGAATCTTCTCAGATATTGGGATATTTGCATGTATGCAATGAGATATCTTAGCCTACCCAGGAAATTCATATTTTCTATACTTTATACACTTAGGCTGAATTTTATATAATATTTTAAGTGACTACAAATGAAACAAAGTCTCATCATGTGCAGTTTTCTACTTGTGGCATTGCGTTAGCTCTCCAAATTTTGGACCATGGAGCATTTGGATTTCAGTTTTGGATTAGGGATGCTTGACCTATGCTCCAAGTCCCCTCCCTACTGAAATTCCTCCAACCCCCCACACCCCAACCCTTCCGTTGCTTAAACAAACCTTTCCTTGTCCCTTTAGGGTGTGGGCCAACCTCCTCCCAAACAGAGTATCCCAGACCCCAGTACAGGCGAACGGCACAGGGCCTCTCCTGACTGTCGCTCTGCTCTTCCCACCCCTCCTGCAGGTTACGGACACGCGGCACCTGGCACCGCTGGCAAGGCCTTCTGCATGTTCTACGCTGTGCTGGGCATCCCCCTGACGCTGGTCATGTTCCAGAGCCTGGGCGAGCGCATGAACACCTTTGTGCGCTACCTGCTGAAACGCATCAAGAAGTGCTGCAGCATGCGCAACACCGAGGTGTCCATGGAGAACATGGTGACCGTGGGCTTCTTCTCCTGCATGGGCACGCTGTGCATCGGGGCGGCAGCCTTCTCCCAGTGCGAGGAGTGGAGCTTCTTCCACGCCTACTACTACTGCTTCATCACCTTGACGACCATCGGATTCGGGGACTACGTGGCGCTGCAGACCAAGGGTGCCCTGCAGAGGAAGCCTTTCTACGTGGCCTTCAGCTTCACGTACATCCTGGTGGGGCTGACCGTCATCGGAGCCTTCCTCAACCTGGTGGTCCTCCGCTTCCTGACCATGAACAGCGACGAAGAGCAGCCTCCGGAGCTGGAAGGTGGGGAGCCGGCCCCCGACAACCGCAACAGCGTGGTGGCGGCCCGCACGACGGCGCCGCAGGAGCGAGGGCGGCGAGCTGCAGTCGGTGGTGTGCTCCTGCGCCTGCTAGGATCCCCAGGCTCCGCCGAGCGTCAGTGCCAAGCTCGCGCCCCCCACCTTGCGCGCCATCTCCTACAAGATGGAGGAGATCTCGCCGAGCACCCTGAAGAACAGCCTCCTGCCGTCTCCGCTCAGCTCCGTCTCGCCTGGGTTGCACAGCTTCAAGGACAACCACAGGCTGATGCGCCGCAGGAAGTCCGTCTAAGTGTGGGGAGGGAAGGATCGGAAGTCATTGTCATGTGGATGTAAGTTCCATTGGCTCAACTCGTCTTTCCTCCTTGTTTATTTATTACTACCTTTCGTTATGATTACAGTCATCACCATTCCTTTCTCTCCTCCCTCCTTTCTCGGTTTCATTTTCTTCCCCACCTTTCCAGCCAGGCAGAGCTGTCCAAAGGGAAGATAAAGGCCCATCCTTCTCTGAAACTCGCATCTGAGCATGAAGCATGGATTTCTTCCTTCCTCCCCAGCAAAGTATGCCTTATATTCCCCTCCCCCGCCCTGCCCCCTTTCTCCGGGGTGGCTTTTCTAGGACAGGTGTGAGACCAAGAGTACGGAGACAGAGCTGAGGCTACCCAGCCCGAAGTGGCTCACCAAGCCGAGAGCCTTTGACTGCCGCCCCTAGAGGCCTGTCTCACCAACTCTCTCTTTTCCTCCCCGAGGACTGGGTGGCTGTGTCTGCGTGTGCAGTGTGAGCGTGTGTGCCTCTATGTGCAGGTGGACCGTGTGACCAGATGGGAAGTGTCAGGTTCATTTTTCCACTCCCCTCACTCATGTTTTGTTGGTAACCTGCTTTGGGCTGCTTCCAAACAGAAAGGAAAGACAAAACCCAAGAGGTTTTTAATCATCTTGCCAAATCGAGCATGTTCCATGAGCAGCCTTGACCCCAGGTGTGCCACCACCATAGGTTCTAAGTTATTCTATTAACTTTTTTTCAGGGGGTGGGTGGGCAAGAAGACATGGATCATTTTAGCTTGCCAGTTTAAAAATCTGAAAAGCATGCACCTTGTGAAACTGGTATGCATTATCAACAGAAGTAGCAATGGAATGACCAAAAGCCCCCACTTAAAGATATTTAGTTTTATCATCGCCAGTTCCAACAATTTACTGTGCAGCTGGAAATTTCAGTTTCGGTGGAAACTGAAAGTGGTTGGAACCCCAGAGTATCTATTTTATTATTTCCCTCTGCTCGATGATGATAACTAGGACGATGATTTCTGTGCGGCACCTCCCTGCATAGATAAGCAGTGTAGTTCTGTAATGCTTGGATGAGAGTGGGATTGGTATGTGGATGTGGTTTCTTTTCCTAATAAGAAGTGACAGGGCATTCCTCGCTTAAAATATATAGAGATTATATATTTCAAGAAAGATTGTCTGGAATTGCATTTGATTTGTAAATAGGGGAAAGTTCAAGTTGGTCTCAGGAAGAGTTTAGAGGCTGTATCTTGGCCTACTGGGAACTTGTCAATCTCAGGGGATGCTTTGGTTTAGGCAGTGGAGAATTCCTCCCCACTCTCCATAAGGGGTGAACCCAAAGGGAAGACATGCTCATCTCTTAGGGGACACACGTTAGGCTAGAGAATATGGCACATGGTAGGCCCTTACGATGGCAGGAATAAGGACAGTTTGACCTCTGTGTTCACTGAGGGGACTTTGATTTCTTCCATCATCATCCCTGCCATTTCTGAAAGTCACCCATTCACTCATCCTCCCAAATCCTCTGTTGTACACTGGAAGTTCCTGGCTCTTGGATGGAAATGGCCTTCGCTGCACTGCTCAGAAGGAACCCGCTCACTGGCCTACAGGACTTCTTAAAGGAGACCGAACCCAAATGCCACCCGGCCCCAGCATGTGGGCCACTGGGCTGAACCAGGAGCACTTGGACTCCTTTGAAAAGGCTACGCATGCACCTAATGCTACGTCCCGTGTTGAAATGTCCCCTTCGCCTAGGACACAGGACCTTCAGAAGGAGTCTGTGAACCTCAGACTCTCTTGGCCGAACTTGACAGTTATGAACCTTCAAGGCCTCTATCGGCTCATTCATCTTTACGATTCTGGAACACCCTGCCTAGGGTGCTCAAGTCTGTCCAGAGAATAGACTCCTCTTCTTGAATTCTCTGAAGGGATTGTTGGCTATAGGAGGTCAGAGGTGTGAACTCACTAATGCATATTTGCAGACTGCTTTTTGCCTTGGCTGCTGCCTGGGACACATGTAGGAATTCTGAAAACCTTTGTAAGATTTCCCCCCGAAGTGGGGAGTGTGTGATCATCTTATCTTCATGTGGCACAGGGAGGGTGAAAGATTTGCCCAATATCAGTTGATCCTTGACAGAACCAAGGCCATAGTCTCAGAAGGGTCCACAACATTGATTCCACACACCAAGGTATCCTAACCCAGCCCCCCAGTGAGGCACCCTGCCCTGTGTCTCCACAGGGGCCCACACTGTGGAGTCAGACAGAGGGAGGTCAGCTCGCCCCCTTCAGAGCTGGTTTCTATCTGCATAATGTGGTCATGCAGTGACCGTCTTGCTTGAATGCCCCGAGCGACAGGAGATGTAGAACACACTATTCTCACAGTCAACTCCCTTTTTGGAGGATTAGGATTGTAGGAGGAAGCCTTTTTTCTCCAAGTCATGACCACCGACCAAAGGGTCTGGGGCAGCTCCATACTGTCTTGGTTCTGTTTCCCTCCCGTGTCTTCTGCAGTCTGCTGCCAGGCTAGCCCCGAGGGAGGAGCACTGGGTCCCCTCTTCACAGTTAGACATCCAGAGTGGCCAGGGGATGCAGGCGAGCATGGCCTGCTCCCCTGCAGATGGCCCATTTCTTCCCTGTCATGGTGCACTCCATATGTGCTCCTGGGGAAAGGGTGGGGGATGTTGAGATCTCCAGAGATCTTCTCTCTTGATAGGATGGGAGTGGGCCTTCTCGGCTGAGAGCCCCCCATGGCCAGCGTGGGCAGAAGCTCAGTGTGCCTCTCCCTGCTGATCTCCTTCAGATGAGAGCTGGGCCACACAGGCCCACAGCCGCCGGAGGTCATGGCTAGAGCCGAGGTCTCGGTACTCTTTCTGCTGTGGTCCAGGCTGCTTTTGTTGCTGCCGTCCTGCACAGCCCTCCAAAGACCCCTTGCTGCTGGACTTCTCTGGCCTGGCCCCTCTTCCTCCCTTGTACTTGGCAACTTCAGCCAAGTGATTGTTACTCCCTTCTTCCACTCCACCATGCCCATTCAGAAAGGGGGATGAAATCACCCCCGGGGGTTTGGATAGCATCAGCTTCTGTTAGGGCGCATGAATGGAGAGCCCCCTCTCGCCAGGGGCGTAGGAGGCCGACTTGTCTTCCGGTCCCCACACGACTACATGCCTTGTATATACTTGAGATTTCTGACTCACTTGAACTCTTTTCCACTAAGTGATATCCATCTTTACTCCATCAAAGGCAGGAGGAAGGTGGACATTGGATTGATTACCCTGGAGCCCTGGGCTCACCGCTTTCTAGCGAGCATCCGTTTGGGTCCTCGCAGCACCCCTCCCAGGTGGATGGTGCTGTCCCGACCAACAGTCTGTTAGACTCTTGTTTACATAGAGGTGAACCAACCTCTCTGAGTTCTGAGATTCCCTCTTAGCCCCATAGCTGGGACCAAATCTGCTCTTTCTGCTCCATCTTGAAAGCAAGGCAGCCTCTGCCCAGGTAGTATGATCATAGCAGGTCGTTTGCAGCCTGGGATCCTCCGTCTCTCCCCCTACCTCCACGTCCCTCATACTTCCAGGGGAGGAAGCAAATGGATGCAGACTGCTACTTGGAAGAGACCCCTGAGGAGGTCACATTAAACCACCTGTAAGAAAGGTGGAGCTGGAGTCACCTGGCGCCCTGTTCTTTACGCACAGGGACCCGACTGAGAGTATCTGTGCCAGATCCCAGGTGTGGGCTGGCTGCTGAACCCAGAGTCATGGCTTAGTTTTGAAAGCAGCTTGGGACTCACTTGTAAAGTGTGTTTCCTCTAGAATCATGGTATCTGTGAGACCCTGGGAGCATCCTAGGGGAGGGAAGAGGGGCAGGACAGGGCCCATTTCCGTGTCTTGCCTCAGTGGGCTCTTGGAAGTCATTTCACTCCGAGTCCCTGAAGCTTCCTCCTTCAACAGTCGGACAGCACTTTGTGCAGAACGGACTTGACCCACAAAGGCATTTGGTCTGGATAATCCGATCTCTGGGCACCTTGAAGGTTGAGCCACCAGAAAGCAAGCCAAACGATCCTTTCCTTTGGCAGGAGACAGAGCTGGGAAGATGAAGGGACACAGCAATGGCAGAGAGCAGTGGTGGTCACGTGCACTGAGGCCCAGCGTATTCTGGGCTTCCCAGAGAGCTGGGCATGAATCCATCCCGTGGTATTCTGTCTTGACCACAACATGATAGAGGCTGCTGCCTCAGGACAGTGAGAGTAGGACCGATTTCCCAGCCAAGGTTGTTTTGAAAGTCCCAGAGTTACAGAAAAGTTGAAAGAACATAATGAGCTTCCTGATACCTCTCGCCCTGACCCACTATCCTCGGCCCTTTGCCCCCTTCCCCTCAACTCTTACACTCAGAGACGTTTGGAGGACAGAATGTCATGATGTCTGTAACAGTGAGGTGATTCAGCCAAAGAAAACATTGTATATCTCCCATGAACAAGCTCATTCTCCTATAGTAGTGCCATTGTCACACCCGAGAGATTTAGTATCTTACAGTATTACCTAGTAAAATCTGTATGCAAAAATCTCCCAACTGTCCCCAAAATATCCTGCAGAGCTTTTTGTGAAACTCGACGCCACCCAAGATGACACCCCTACAGTTGCTTGTCTTGTGGTCCCAGAACCCCCCAATTGAGGGCATCTCCCTCAGCAGTTGTGTCTCTCTTGATATTTTTGAAGAGCCCAGGCCCACAGTCTTGTAGAATGCCCTATGATCTGCTTTTGTCTGCTTGTTCCCTCAGGTTGAGGAACTGTTGGCAAGAAAACAGTTGATGTTGTGTAGCTATGATTTATGCTCTGGATGTCTGTCTCCCTGGGGACCTCTGTGGTTATTGCTCTCGTTGTGAATAAATAAGTCGTATTAAATGTTGTTTTCCTCTGTTAGGGGAACTAACTACAGCTGCAAGAGGCGTCCACGGATGCTGGGTCTCACTGCCGAAGCCCAAGCAGGCTTCAGATTTCTGACCTCTCCCGGGGACCTCTTCCGTGTGGGCTGACACCAGCACCTCCCCTAGACACCTGTGGGGTAGTCCAGCTGTAAGTGGAAAGCAGAGATGCGTGTTGCCAGGGCCCCCGAGAGCTGCCCGGGCTCCTCCGTGGGCTCAGTGCTGGCCATGCCCTTCCCTCCAAGAAGTGGAATTTGTCTCCATGCCCCACCTGGCCACTAAGGGCTACCACCTGTGATCTATGAGGGGTTTTCTCTGAGAAGTTCTAGAGCCCAGCCCTCCTAGATCCGATCTCATGGAACCTACCTGCTGTGTCCCCCTCACCTTCCCTTTTGACGGGGGAGAGGTGCCCATTCAGGTTCTGCCACCTGGGGCCTCCCTGTTGCTCTGTAGGGTGGTGCGAGGGCCTTTAGCTCCTCCTGTCAAAGTCCCTCCTGACCATCTTACCCCCGACAGACTTCGGGTGTCCTCCTCTGAGCTCCCCCGTCCTCCTCTCATGGATGAACACACTGAGAAGCAAACCTCCCGTGGTCCCAGCCTTAGGGGTGGCCATTGTGGGAGCCATGGGAAAAAGACTTCTGACATCTTGTCCCAATGGTCATGCATCCCCATGATCACGCCTTTAATTGCCCAAGTGGAAACCATAATGCTATACAATGCCTGGAAACCAATCCAGATCCCCGAGAAGATGACTGGCCTCATCCCCCTGGTTAGTCAGCTGCCCATGGCTGGTGGCCCACGGCTGGGAGCTTCCTCCCTGGGTACCATTGGAATACCTTCAGATTGCAGAACACTCTTGGGCACATTTCTCCTGTGGGAGGGGAACCCTGTGGCAGGAACACTACCAGGAAACTGGGTCTAGTCAACGCCATTTGCTTATGGCAGGTCTTCTGCTGGAGGCTGGGCGACATGGGGACATGGGATGAGTGGGAGGGGACCCCATGCCTCAGTGGAACCTGCCACTTCCAGCTCTGGAGCCCTGTGAGAGGCAAACCCCCCCTCTCTTGCCCCCAGACAACAGCATGATGAGTTACTCAGGCCCAGGCACTTTCACACCTTGAGCCAACCTCGGCCACTCACAGGAGGAGGTAGCTCGCTCCTCCAAGCCCCACCTTCCCCACCTTCCCCACCTTCCAGTTGGAGATTACAAGAAACCCCTCCTGCACAGGGTATCCGGGAGAAGCCATCTATGGGCACCTCTTCTGTGCCCGCCACTGTGCCAGGGTTCTCTGCTTCCGGGAGGGCAGGTCCCTTCACCCATAGGTGCTGGACCCAGCATGGGACCTCACCTGGGGCTCTGCCCTACTGGGGCCTGAACTACAAAGAGCATGTGGACCAGCGGGTGCTGGACTCCGTGTTCCCTCTGTGCACTTGCTCTACCTGCTGGGTGGGGGTGGGGGGCAGCCAGAGCACCCCCACCCTGCAGGTCCACCAGCCGAGTTCCTTTTCCACTGGAACTCCCAGCCCGACGTCCCACTCGGACTTCAGAGCGTGTCCTCCAGTGTGCAGGGTGGGGAGGGGCCCTCCCTCCCACAAGAGGACATGAAGAAAAGAGGGGGAGGGTGGGGTGTCACCTCCGAGGAACCAAATGGGGCCAGATCCTTTGCCCATTTCAAAGCCCAGCTCTGTGCCAAGCACCAGGACAACCCCCCTGCCCGCCACAGGAGACACGTGCAGACTAAGCTTTTGGTCCTACTAGCCATGAGACCTTGGTCCCAGGCCTGCCTTCTCCACACCAGTGGACCCAGAGGGCACACCCGAGACTGGGGGTAGCATGTTCTCTGGGGGGTTAGCAGACGCCTGCAGGGTAACCTGCAGTAGAGTGGGTGCGGGCCCTCTGAAAGCCTGCAGTGGCCCCTGCCCACGACCCCTCTGCAGTGCACGCTGTGTGACCCAGGCAGGTCACCCTTCCCGGAGGCAGATCTGAGGACGGCAGGACAGCAACACTCCAGTATGTCATCCTGGTGAAAGGGCCCCTCTCGCCGAGCCTGCCTTCAGGTGGCAGGAGCTGCTCCAGAAGGATGGGCTGGACCCCTCCCTGCACATGCTGGTGTGACCCACCCTCCAGAGCGGGGCCTGGGGTTTTCCTGGGGCTGCCCGGGTGTTGTCTGATGTTGGGTGGCATGGCCTAGGTCAGCAGGAATCTTGGCCTTCCTGTCACCCTCCTCCCTAGGTGTGGTAACAGCCACAGCAGGGTAAAGGACTCTGGTGGGAGGATGGGGGAGGGGGAGGGGTTTGGAGGGAGGTGGGAGGTGGTGCAGGAGGGGCAAGGAGACTTATTGGGGAAGATCTCAATCTGCACATCTTCCCCTTTACCTTGGAGTCCTAACTGCCTCTTTGGAGGCTCCAATATGGCACCTTGGAAGCCGCCAGCATCTAGAGAGCTATGCTTGTTTTTGTAATTTTCAGCCATAGCTCTGGCCTCTGAGGGACAATGGGGACAATGGGGACAAGGGGCTCCTTCCATACATGTAATGGATCACATGGTCTTGGCTAGTCACTCCTTGTCCCCCCTGTAAAGGTGGGCTAGCCAGAGAGAAGCAGTATCTCCCAGAGACGTCTGGTGAAGATGAAGAAACCAGCATCTCTGAACAGACTTTCTTGGCATTTTGGTGGGAGGTGTGGGGAGGGCAGGACCAAGTCCTTCCAGCACAGGTCTGCGTTGCTAAACGTGGGCCAACTCCTGTCTCTTGGGGATGTCCCATTTTCCAGGTAGAATTGTTCTATAGACTCCCTGTCTGAAAAATCATGTCTCCCCAGCTCTTAGACCCTCCTTTGGACAGATCCCCATACAAATGGGCTCTCCTTTATGTCCCCACACTAAGTTCTTAATGAGCCAGAGTCTTGGACCATGGTGGGCAGGGGTCTTGGCCAGAGCTCCAATGCCCGCCTTCCACTGAGGAGCCCGAGTCTTACCTCTCAACCCGAGAAGACACAGCTGCCAGGCATGAAGTGGCAGCCCCAATGGGCCCCATTCTGAGTGCAGCAATGGCAGCTGGGTCGCCCTGGTCCCCTGGAGACTACAGGCACATGGACCGGCTGTGGCCAGCCTTTGTGAGAGGCTCTGGGCTGAAGGAGATGGCTAAGGCCCTGGCCCCTAGCTGAGGGCCCACTGGCCTGAGGCTTCCGAGATGGGAGCGGTCTCAAGCCAGGCCAGGGAAGCGGGGATTGCAACCAGGACTTGCCTCCAAAATTATTTCATTTTCGAGCTGAAGTTTAGAAGTTGAGTGGAACAATAATAATGAAAGGAAAAATGTGATTAGTGGGAACCCCATGAAGCAGACCCACAATTAACAAGATTTCTCTATAATTTGATGGCTCCTCAGAAGAACACACTCCTGAAAAGGGCTAATTATGTATCTGTTTATTCAGTCCACAAATAGCATTGTGACAGCTGGTTCTGGGCTGGAAAGGCCCTTACGAGGTCATCTCAGCCCACTTTTGCCTTATCAGAACTCTCCACCAGATAGACTGCACCGAGCTAGGTGACACTATGGGGACCCCCAGCCTAACACAGGGGGAGAGATCAATCCCAGCCAAGAGGTCCTCCAGACTCCTATGTACAAAAACATTGACGAGAAGGTTTGCAACTAAGTACACATAGGAGACAAGCAACAATGACATCAAAAGACAACAGATTTGAACCAATGACTTGATTAAAAAAAAAAAAAGAGGAAGAATCTCTAGTCTATTCCAACCAGGCCAAGAGATGGCCGATAACCCCTTTTATATGTCTAGCTTTAACTTCAGCCAAATGTGTATTCTGTGCCTCACGACATCAAGGAGAAACAAACCCCCCCATCTTTTGTGACCCTAGACATAGAAATTAAGTTTCAATTGATGTCAAACTCATCCTCAAAATTAACTGGCATATATTTATGGGGCTTATTCTAGGAGTGGGAGGTGGTCTCTTGGGATCACTGGGCAGCGGGGGGGGGGGGGTGCATTCCCTGGATAGCTGGGTCTCTGGGCTTTTATTTTTTTGCTTTGCTGGACATTTGTGTGCTGTGGTAAGAGGACCTGGATTTGGTTCTGATGGTGACACTATCAGAAGCCTGACCGACCGTTCTTGCGGGGAAGGGTGATGGAAGGCAGGACAGTCCCACAAGAAGGGGGCATCCACTTGCCCTAGAGACCAGTAGGTCCACATTCTGGGAGGATGGCATGGTTTGCCCCACGCCCCCAGCAGGACGTGCCCTCCCACTGGTGGACAACAAGCCCTTTGAGGTGGAGGCGCAGGCCTGTGGGACCCAGCAGACGGCAAAGCCCAGCGATTCCAACAGGACTGCGGAGAAGCGGAGCCAGAGCCTCCTGCCGCCGTGAGAGCCCCTGGTGTTGCCCCCTTGCCTTCAGCCTGTGCAGAGGCGTCTTCACAAATGGCCTTAGAATGCCATTAATGGAACGTGGCAACCAGAGTCAATTTCAGATGTGTTCGTTATTGTTGCTCACCTGAATAAGAAACCCCACAATGTTTACATGTCCTCGATGTCACACTCGTGTGACAGACGCCTTGTGCAAGAGATTGCATCTTTCTATTTTAATGAATGCTTCATGCAGCCTTATTTATCTTTTACAGAATCATTTGCTATAGTATAATATTGCACTTTTTCTATTTTTTCCCATTAAAATCTCTGGCACATTTGCAACTGTGTCTTGGTTTTCCTTCAGAAAACAGTTGGACAGGAGCCGCTTTGACCAGTCTCTCCTGCTACATCCCATGAGCACACTGCCAGGCCAGCAGATGCCAGCTGGGCTGTCTGCGTGATTTGTCACATTCACTCCCTGTCCTCGTCATTGCACAGGCCTGCTGAGACCCCTTTCCCCAAAAAGCCCTGGTAAAGTAGGGAATGGGCCCACCTGGGAGGTGAAGTTCTCCTTGGATGTAACCCCGCACCCACTCATTTGTGCAGCTCCACTTGGAGGCAGAGGGTAGATGAGCAGCATTTCAAGGAGGAAACGAAACCAAGTCAAAATGAGTGACTTCAACCGAACAAGAATTCTAGACAAAACCACATCGCATTGCCCTTTAAAAAGACAAAACAACAAAAAACCCGTATGAGGGAAGAGGAGGAGGAAGCCCAGGCAGATGAAAGGCGCTCGGTGGCCTCTTCCCTCTTGTAGGAGCTGCCCGTCTTAGGGGCTGGCGCCTCCCCTGGAGGTGCCGCAAGTGGGGCCAAGAGCATGCCCTGCTCCCCAGGGACTCAGGTGCTGGCCTGGGGACCGCACCTCAGGAGACCTGGGTTCTCCAGCCTGCCCTGGTGCTGAGATGGATGGGCAGGTCCTGGCAGGTCCTGCCCCAGGCCATCTGAATTCCTGCCTACACAAGGCTGGCCCCTCCCTGCGAGTCTCACGATGGTGTGCTCACCCCCTGCCCTGGCTACCTGCTCTGGGACTCATCCTGGGGACAGATGGGCCCGACCCCGGGGCGAATTATGGCTGTGGTTTACATTGTAGTATGTCCCTAGCAGAACCACGTTTCTGGAGCTGGGTCTTCTGGGAGTAGGCAGAATTTTCCCCTAAGGGAGCAGATAGTACATGGTTTTGACTCGTGTGCCAACATCTCTGCCAGTGTTGCTCGGAAACAGTTGTAGACTGTGAAGATGAATGGGCACACCTGGGTCCCACAGCATTTCACATATTGAGTGAAATTCAAACTTCACTTCCCATTTTCCTGTGTCAGAAGAGGGCTGTTTGAGCTTCCCCTCCAGCCACTGCATGAGGGAAAAGCCTTTCCTATCCATTGGGCCATACAGATCCAGGCTGGTCCAATGTGCACCTCCCTTTTCTGAGCTATTGGCCAGGTGCCAGGGACTCAGCCCTCAGTGGCTGTATCTTCTACCTCCAGGTGTAGGGAGAACTGAAGTCGGTGCTAGGAGAGAGTAGTCAGCTTCCTGTACCCTCTGGGACATCTCGGAGGGTTCAGGAGGTCACGGGTCCGGGTGACAGCTCGTCTCCTATATGTTGCTCTGTAGCCCCGCTCTCCTCCCAGAGAGCAGTCGCAGGTCAGAGGGATGGGCAGGAGGTTGGCCTGCCTGCTGCGGCCTCTCTGGAGAGCCTGCTCAGATTTGGGCCTTTATGATCCCTGCTTTAGGGTTGTAAGAGGGTTCCATGCAAATCTGGATTAGGATTCAGAAGTACACACTGTTCACATTTTACACATGAAGCCCTCTTCCCTCTTCAGTCTCAGTGGGTGGCAACACCATCCACTCATGAAGGGCTCTGCCGGGCCCAGTTGGCCTTCCACACCACCCCCCCTCCACATGCACACGACAGCATGCTCCATCTTCCTCTTCTCTCTGCCCCCCAGGCACAGGGGGGTTGCACTTCCTGGTTCCCTGGTGGGTATAGTCATGGGGAAATGACCACAGGAGAGTATGGGCTCCCACTAGACCCACTGCGAGATGGGCCCGAGCTAAGACTCCATTGATTGCCGATCTCCGTGGTCGCCTGCTGACTGTAGGATCAGATATACTAAGTGTTCTGGACTCAGTATCAGCTCAGAGCCAAGATCTGGTAATCCCCCAAATCTGATCGTGTCTCTTTCCCCAATGCACAGTCACCTGGGTAAATGGCCATGACTCCCTCAGAGGAGGCCTGGGAGAAGGGTCAGTTTTGGCTGTGTGGCACCGTCTCCCCTTCAAAGGATTCTAGGCCTGTAAAGGCCTCAAGTCTGGACTCTTGGGAGGAGGAGTAAGGTGGAAGGTACTTTCCATAGTGGGCTCAGCCCAAGCGTGGGTGCCCCCGAGGGCACACAGTTGGTCTGACAGAGTGTAGAGGTGTCTCAGGACAGTACCTGGCACTCGGTGGGCATTTAGCTCAGGCACATGGTTCAGTATCTCAGTAGCTGCCTTCTCTCAGTGGGCAGTAACGACAAGGATAACCCCTCAAAAGGCCTAGCTTACCCAAGAGACCCTGCTGCTCAGAGGTGACCAGGCACCACCTGCTGGGGAGCAGACCCCACCCCACCGGCTCTGTCCCGAGGCCTTCTCCATAGGGCCCTTCTGGTGGGCAGGTGAGAGCCAGAGGCCGAGCTCCACACCGAGACGTCTGGTCTGGGGAGGCCAGGGAGAGGGAAGCTGCTCAGACAGTGCCACAGGAGCCACAGAGAGACTTCCATGGTGGCCTGTAAACACCCTGCAAGGGCAGAGTGCTCCAGACCCAGATCAAGTCACCCTGGAGACTGACATCCAGGTAAGGTATAAACAAATCAATTTTTAAAAGCCAGTGTGGACTTGGATGGGATGACTCTACAGGCCCGAGTCAGACTCTGGGGTGGGATTTTCCATTTCTTCTCCAAATCCCTCTCTACCTTTATCCACTCTGCCCCGTGTCGGTGGACACGGACCTGCTTGGCTTCCATCTAGATTTGGCCAATGGGGAGCAGGAGGTTACAGGAAAGGGGAGTGGGCATATTTACTCCCTCCATTTGCCTGTGGTCTGGCGGTTTCCTGAAGCCAGGATTCCAAGTCCCTGTGGGTAGCCTGTCCCATAAGCTCTGGTTTCCAGGTTGAACAGCCCTAGGAGACAACAGAGCCAGCTCTTCTTACTTCTGGGTCTCTTCCCTACCTTGATTCTTCCCTTGTGTTCTTTTGAGCTTTAGAAAAAATAGTCAATTGGTGCAGCCGATATGGAAAGCAGTATGGAGATTCCTTGGAAATCTGGGAATGGAAACACCATTTGACCCAGCTATCCCTCTCCTTGGTCTATACCCAACGGACTTAAAAACATACTATAAGGACACAGCCACATCAATGTTTATAGCAGCACAATTCACAATAGCTAAACTGTGGAGCCAGCCTAGATGCCCTTCAGTAGATGAATGGATTACAAAAGGGTGGCATATATACAGAATGGAATTTTACCCAGCAATAAAGGAATAAAATCATGGCATTTGCAGGTAAATGGATGGAGTTGGAGATAATGCTAAGTGAAGTTAGCCAATCCCCCCCAAAAAAACAAATGCCAAATGTTTTTTTCTGATATAAGGAGGCCAATTCATAGTGGGGTAGGGAGGGGGAGCATGGGAGGAATAGGTGAACTATACATAGGGTAGAGGGGTTGGAGGGGAAGGGAGGGGGCATGGGGTAATTAATGATGGTGGTATGTGATGATCATTATTATCCAAAGTACAGGTATGAAGACATGAATTGGTGTGAATATACTGTGTATACAACCAGAGATTACACATATAGAGCACAATTTTTCATAAGAATTGTAATACATTCTGCTATCATGTATTTTCAAAATAAAAATAGTACCCTCATTAAGTATCTACTTTTTATTAAGTTATTATAATTTGTTACACAATGGCAGAATGCAATTCACTTCACATTACACATGTAGAGCACACATTTTCAAGTCACTGATTGCACACAAAATATTTTCACACTATTCATGTCTTCATGCATGTACTGAGGGCAATGATGTCTAACTCATTCCACCCTGATTTCTACCCCCTTGCCCACTCCCTTCTTTTTCTTGATTTGAGAATGCTGACTCATAATGGCAATGGGGTGGGGGGAAGCACGGGAGGAATGAAGTATCCACATCTTAGTCAGTGGAGTGCCATTCTTTGCAGACTCGAGTCTGTTGGCCCCATTTCCAGCCCTTGGCGCTACCTTGGCCTAACTCCCTCTGCAGCGTACAACAGAAAACCTATGTAGGTGTTGGACGGTTGGCTCCAACATGGCTCTAGAACGAAGAGACAGGACACAGTGGCACTTCCTCCTCATACCTTGCAGAAGTTCTTCAAGGGGTAACACTGCAGATTATCCTGGGGATCCTATCTCCCTCACTTTTGGCTCTGTCAGGGCCTGCTCCCAAAATGGTTTCCATCATGTTCATTTCTTCCATGGTCCCTCTGTTAGGATCTTGGCTGCTGTACCTGGGTTTGAGTAAGAGTGAAGGGGAGGCCGATATTCACTGCTCAGAGCACATGGCACTGGCTCACGCAGCTGCCCTGTGAGTGGTGAAGTCCCCACAGAGTGCTCAGGTAAGTAAGCTAGCTTGTTGGGCTTCCTGCTGCCATGGCAATGCCCTAGTGCGGCACTAGGAATAGATGGTTGGGGGGAGCATCTTGTTAAAAACAAAACAAAACAAAATTTTATATATAATTATGTGTATAAAACTCTCTCACACACACGTTGGAGTATAGGGTTCCCCTGAAGGACTCTGAACAGGAAGCAGGACTGGGGTGAGGTCCAGGAATCCGATACAGCTGAGGGCTTCCCTCTTCTACATCCTCCATTTCTTGTAAATACTGCCCACCTGCCTTAGTGCCAGTTGAGGTCCTGGGCATGATGGGGGAGCCATCCATGCTCCCCCATCTACCAGTCCTGAAGGTTGGGGCCTTCTACACTTGAGGGCTGGGGTCAGGTAGGCCCCCATCCAATTCCAGCTCTCCACCTCTTGCTGGGCAAGCCCAGGGCATTTCCTTAACCTCTTGAAGGCTAGATGCTGGATCAGACCGACGGCCAGTAGAAGCCGAGCCAGCAGGACAGAGATAAGTCCTCGTGGAGAGTTGGTTTGGACGACTGTGGGGCCTGGCTGGGCAAGTGGGGGGAGGGTCAGGGCAGAGGGGAGGAGCGTCAGGGCAGGCCCTCTTGTGCGACAGCTAAAAACGGAATGCCTAGGCTACACAGAAAGGAGTCCGGCCCAGGTCTGTGGGCTTCCCCGGGACCATACTCTGGGATATTGTGTCTTTGGAGGAGACATGGGGCCCTGTGGCTCTTGAACTCAAGCCCAAGGCTTGGTTCTAGGGTAACCTTAGGGATGTGTGCTGGCTCCTCCCCAGAGCCCTTCCTGGCCCACTCTTCCCTGGGTGCCTGGAGAGGGCGACTGTGGCTGGTCATCTGTCTCCCTTGGGCTTACACCTTTGCTTCTGTTTGCAAACTGACAACTCTGATCTGGGACAACTCTACCCACTTCTAGGATGCTCTGTCCTAAGACAATTAGAAGCCATGAATAGGGTTTTGGAAAGATGAAACCCGACATCTGAATTCTGCCATGGCCACAGGACCCTGTCAGGAGGGGCTCCAGCTGCCTCCCCTTAACTCCAGTCTTCTCTTGGGTATACGGGGGGCTGAATGCTCCCACACCAGCCCTTGCTCTTTGGTCTGCTCAGCATATTCCCTCCTAGGGCCTGGTTAGTTCTTACTCATCCTTCAGAGCACAGAGGGGGTTCCTTGCTCATTCCCTTCCCACCCCTTGGTACATTAGTAAATCTTGTTTATCTCTTATGCCTTGAACTTTTAATTTATTTTTAATTTATGTGACTGAGAATGTATTACAATTCTTATTACACATATAGAGCACAATTTTTCATATCTCTGGTTGTATACACAGTATATTCACACCAATTCGTGTCTTCATACCTGTACTTTGGATAATAATGATCATCACATTCCACCATCATTAATTACCCCATGCCCCCTCCCTTCCCCTCCAACCCCTCTGCCCTATGTAGAGTTCATCTATTCCTCCCATGCTCCCCCTCCCTACCCCACTATGAATTGGCCTCCTTATCGGAAAAAAAGATTTGGCATTTGTTTTTTTGGGGGGGATTGGCTAACTTCACTTAGCATTATCTCCAACTCCATCCATTTACCTGCAAATGCCATGATTTTATTCCTTTATTGCTGGGTAAAATTCCATTCTGTATATATGCCACCCTTTTTTAAATCCGTTCATCTACTGAAGGGCATCTAGGCTGGCTCCAGTTTAGCTGTTGTGAATTGTGCTGCTGTAAACATTGATGTACTACAAGGTTATGCCTTGAACTTTTTATAGCACTTGAGAAAATTAGTAAGACAACCTTAACCAAATAATTAGATTCTGCTATAAGAGGCATACTGTCTATCATCTATTGTCATTGCTAGTCTTTAGTGCTTAGCCCCAGAATACCTAGCATACAGCAGGCACTCAAGAAAAGTTGCATTAATTAAGTGAAGAAAATCTTGACTTTCTCCTAGAAGAGAAAAATAGGCATTTGGACCATATGGCATATAGACACGATAGAAAAAATGAGTTTTCCTCTTTTGCCGTAGCTCCCTCCAACATAACATTTCGGTGACAATGTCAAGTACCAAGCCTAACATCATCTCATTTAACATTCAACTCTGAGGTGGTACTATTGTTATCCCTGATTGACATAGTTAAAATTTCTGCTCTTCAATTTCCTCCTAAGAAGGCTTTGGACAGGCTCCAGATTGAAGAAACTACTCCGTCTTCTGATTTCCTTTAGTGACCATAAAAACCACAGAAGTAAGCTGTCCCAGTCTGAGGCAGTCACAAGTCCATCAAACCTCGGGCATCTTCCTTCTTTAGGTCAGCCCTCTGGATATCAGTCTACTAGTGTTCCCTCATAATAATTGAGCAAGTCTGTTTTTTCTTCCTTTGGAAGTATCTGGTCTTCATTGCTATTGCCCACAACTCCATGAGGCATGCATTGGCATGCAGAGAGCTTGGTAGCCCCTTTCCATCTACAAAGTCATGTCCTTTGTTTCTGGGAAAGCATTTTAAAAGCTTATTAACGATTCCTCTTCTTTAATTCCCCTTTCTGGAACTCTTTATTCTGACGTTGCTTCTCCTGAGGTAGCCTTTGAATATTTTCACATCATCCCATTATCCATCTTTTTGTTCTTACTTCCTTGGGATTTCCTTAATTTTTTTTTTTAATATAGACACAACTTCTATTGAGTCTATTCCTGTTGAGTTTTTCATGTTTGCATCTGCTTTCAAATTCTGAAAGCTTTTTTTTGGCTGATGTCTTCCCCCTAAAAAGTGTTTTATGCCACAGATATCGCCAGCGTTTCTGCCACAGATATCGCCAGCGTTTCTGGGGATATTAAAGACTATTTTGATGTTTTTCGTTTTTCCCGTTTGTCTCAATTATTTCCATACTTGTTTTTCCTGCTTGTCTGTTTCCTGTGGTTTCTATGGTAGACATGCCCTTCATCTCTGGGAGCCCTTGATTGTCCGTTTAGGCTGAAGGGTGGGGAACAGTAGGGCCAATGGGGTCCTGAGCACAGAGTGGGGCTTGTAGACTGAGCTTTGGTGTAAGGCGACCTAGCAAGGCCTTTGGAGGAGCTCCCAATGTCGAGCAGAGCCGCAGAGTCTCTTAAATCCCATGTGCTCTGAAGGCTTGGGGCTGGGCATCTCAGTTCTGTATGTGGCCCCTGGCCGTCTTGGATTTCTCAGAGCACTTCTGCTGCGAGTGCCCCTGGGCCTGTAGGCTGGTCTTCTGGCTCACTCCCTTGGTGAGCCAACCTCCTTTCTCCCATGGTGGGGAGCAGAAGCCAAGTGAAATGAGGCTGGGTTTACAGGGTATTTCAGCCTTAGCTCTCCCTTCCCACCCCCACCCTAGAAGTTCCCGGTGCCATCAGCGGAGTCTCAGGGTCCTGCGGCATGCCCAGCAGATGTGGCTCAGCTGCCGTTAGCGTTTGACTTTGGTAAGGAGACGCTGCTATCCCACCTCTTTCTAGTTGCTGAAATGTGTTGCCGTCCCTTGTTCTCTTGTTCTTTTGGACTTGGGACTTGGGACAGTTCCCCTTCTGTAGTTAGAGCACCCCAATGGGGCCCAGTTCTGTGAGGACCAAGCTGAAGAGGCCTGGAGCCCAGCAAGACCAACGTTCCACGCCTGGAGGGGGAGGCCAAGACCCACAGGAGAGCACCAGGCAGCGACTGTGGATGCAGGCCTCCTGGAAGCTGGCCAGGAGGCAGTTAGGAGTGCCAGCTGTCTCCCGAGGGAGAGTGTCCGATTCAGAAGGGAGGAAGCAGGTCTGGACAGAGAAAGCCTTCAGATCACGAGCAGATCCGACAGTTGGGCTGAGCCCAGCGGGAGCTTCAGAGCCAAGACGGCTCCCAGAGGGGTCATGCTGGACAGCAGCAGCCAGGTCCAGTATCCCTGGAGTGGCAGGCTTTCAGGGAAGAGTGCAGCATCCCATGAGAACCCAAAGGCTAACAGAGGGACGCTGGCTGTGAATGGAGCGCCCGAGGTGAAGGGCAAGTTGCTCCTTAGAAGGGATCTGGGGATTCCGCCCCAGTCCAGGGCCGATGGCTTGGCCAGTAGATTATCCAGCTTTACACTGCCATGTGGGCCTCAGAAGACCTGGGCCCAAGTTCAAGATGGCATTCATAGGGATCATGAAGATAGTATTGAGAAAAGTTTTTCCTGTAATTCTGGTAAAGAAACAGGGAAGGGCCTGGGATGCAAGAGCCTCAAGGAAGAGTTTTTAATGATGATTTCCATTTTCCAAATGTACTGTGTGCCAGACATTTTCCCCTCTCCACATATTAACATTGTGGTGTTCAGTACTTTCACAATAGTAAAAATAACTTCCTGCCATTTTACAGGTGAGAAAACCAAGGGTCAATGTGCAGAACTGGTAGTCACAGGATGCACGAGACAGTCCCACAGAGCAGGCTGGGTGTGGCTGGCGGGGTGCGGGGGTGAAAGCGGAGACAGACTGGAGTGTCGCAGTCCGCGTTGGAGGGAGGGGGTGATCAGTAGGGGAGGTCTGGGGAGCCAGCAGGACCTGTCACGGGGACGTGGCGGTGCTGTGGTTGCTTGGTGGCATCTGCTGTAGACACAATGCTGCTGCGTGCTCAACTTCCGCACAGTGCTGCTATATAGCTCCCCGCACACATCCCGGGTCTGTCCAGCTGCGGTGGCCCTCTGCTTTTTCTGAGGCCAGCAGGGCCACTTGACCACGTGAGGGGACACACTTGGGCATCAACTCCCCTGGGCCCGAGAAGCAACTTCTACCAGAATGTGGTGAGCAGCTGGGCCAAGGCCCAGTCCTCTAGCCCTCTTCGTGGCGTCTCAAGTCACATGGCACCTGCTTTCTCCGCAGGGCTGGGGTGGGCCCCAGTGTCAGTTGCTTGAAGCGTCAAGCAGCCCTCAGCTCTGCTGGTCTGCTACCTTCCCTCCCTCTTCCCCGTCCTCACTGTGCCTCCTGGGATGGCCTCCCGGTCACCCTCCTGCTTTGAGGAAGGAAAGGGGAGCCTGGCCTAGACAACGTAGGCCGAAATGCCCCCTCTTCCTGAAGCCATCCACCTCAGCTGGGAACAGCACCTGGCCCTGGCAGGTGTAAGGAGCCATTGTCCCGAAAGCCCACTTCAAGCACCGGAGAACCCTGGGGCAGCTTGGGCGCCATCAGAGCAGAGGAGAGGGAGCAATTTACAGCAAGATCAGCAGCTATGGCGACTGAGCTGGGCACACACGCAGGCCCATCACGGTCTCCAGGTCTATTTATTAAGCATCTACTACATGTGAGGCTCTTTATGGCTTCTCCATTCCAGGCTTAGGGGTTTGTTGGGATAAGCCACCTTCACTTTGAAATAAAGGAACGGGGCGGGGGGGGGGTGGCGGAAAGCAAAGTCCTCCTGTGGCTCTGTCACTGAGGGCCTGGGGCCTGGGTATACCTGAGGGGTGGCCTGACACGGAAGCCCAGGGCTTTGGCTCAGGGACCAGACTTGTGCCATGGTTTGCAGGGGACCGAGTTGGGCTCATGGCGAGAAGCGGCTGGTGGGGATATGGAGAAAGGCAACTTGTGGAATGGGGCGAGGACTTCCCTGGGCCAGGGGGATTGCGTTTTAGCTTAACCTGAGGTTTTGAACTGGCAGTGCTCAAAATTCAAATGGTGCAGAAGAGTATTCTGTGGGACATCTGTCTTCCACTCCCGTCTCTAATCTGTCCTTTTCCACAGAGTCAACCAATTTGGTCTGTTAGGATTCTACAGATCCTTCTAGTACGACATTTGATGTTTTCTTAGAACATTAGTTTCCCCTGGCAAAAAAGTGAATATAAATTTCCTTGTTTAAAGCAGATTAGCAAACACAACCAAGAGAATAAAATTACCTGTATGTCTGCTCCAGAGAAGGTGCCCTTTGAGTACTTTGGAACATAACCATTCTGACGTGGTTCTAAAGAGTTTTGTGCATGGACAGGGGAATAACTGGAATGGTGGAGACTTTCTCTGGAAAGATAAAACCCCAAGGTCACATAGTAAATGAGACCAATGAGACAGGAAGTTTTAAGTGTTGAGTAACAATAAGAACCGCGAAGTCAAAAGAAATAGCAGCTTGAGGAACCGTTTGACCTTTTACTCCGGATTTATGCGTAGCCGTCTTAGACGACCTCACAGGAATGGTGGAGGCCAGCTCCCTCCCCGTCCTGGCAGGTGGCCCCTTCACGCCGAGCTTAATACCAGAACAAGAAACGTAGGATGTTAAAATAGTAAATCTTTACATTTGCATCTTAAATCCACCTGGGGTTCATTTTTCTAGATACTGTCACTTGGGGGGCCTAACTTGGCTTCCTTTCAGATGGGAGCCCCTTGTTCTAGTGACTTCTATAAACTAGGCAGTCCTCTCCCCACTGATGCAGAATGTGGCTTCACCATACAGTGAGCTCTTCAAGGTGCACAAGTCAGTCCCTTAGTAGTGAGAGTTTTTATGTTAAAAAAAAAAAAGGAAAACCCACGGCTCTCCTACAAATGAGCAGCTGTGAGCCTTGAACGTAGCCCTTGTCTCATGTCAAGCTCAACGCATGTGGACCGGCCTTCCAAGTGATACTGAAACATTAGAAAAGGTAAAAACCAACCTTACACAAATGAGCTGGTGAAGATTCTCTTTAGTGAGGAAACTGAAGTGTTGTAACCAGTTTGAAGATTTTTATAGACCAAATATATAAAGGAAGTGTGCAAATGGAACTGAACAGGTTAGCTCTGGGGAAGCGGGGTGCTCGGTCGCCTTCTGCACACAGGCCTGGTTACCATTCATCTGCAACCTAGGGTCGTGAGATCATCCCCAGAAAGTCGGACCCAAACTCCAAGATGGGCTGGAGACACACTTGCTCTCAGTTGTCAATGGAACCACAGTTTCCCCTACTGTCTCCTCACTTTTGATGAGGAGCAAAGCTTCCTCCAGTCAGAGAAAGGCTGGCTTCATTGGCTTGAGCCTTGTCCCCTGTACCGTGCACAGAAGGCCAGTGTACCAGGGCAGCCTGGAGCTCTGGTGGTCAGAACCCTGAACACCGATACTTCCGGGGACAGCCACCTCTTCCCTGGGGGAGCAGAAGCATTCAGTCCTATTTCTCAGTGTGGTGGCCGATGGAGGAGTCTGTCATGCACCAGCACACTAGCTGGTGCAGGCTTGTATCAGTTTTTAATTTGACTTTTAAAAATGAATGACAGCAGAATGCATTACAGTTCTTATACAGCACAATTTTCATATTTCTGTTTACATATAAAGTATGTTGACAAATTCGTATCTTCATACATGTACTTTGGATAACGATGTCCATCACATTCTATCATCCTTGCTAACCCCCTGCCCCCTCCCCTTTCCCTCCCACCCCTCTGCCCTATCTAGAGGGCGTCTATTCCTCCCATGCTCCCCTCCCTACCCCACTATGAATCAGCCTCCTTATATCAGAGAAAACATTCGACATTTTTTTTTTTTAGAATTGGCTAACTTTGTTTAGCATTATCTTCTCCAACACCATCCGTTTACCTGCAAATGCCATGATTTTATTTTATTTCTGAGTAATATTCCATTGTGTATATATGCCACATTTTTATCCATTCATCTACTGAAGGGCATCTAGGTTGGCTCCAGTTTAGCTATTGTGAATTGTGCTGCTATAAACATTGATGTGGCTGTGTCCCTATAGGATGCTGTTTTTAGTCCGTTGGGTATAGACCAAGGAGAGGGATAGCTGGGTCAAATGGTGATTCCATTCCCAGATTTCCAAGGAATCTCCATCCTGCTTTCCATATTGGCTGCACCAATTTGCAGTCCCACAGCAATGTAGGAGTGTGCCTTTTCCCCCACATCCTCGCCAACACTTACTGTTTTTGGTGTTCATAATACCCGCCATTCTGTCTGGAATGAGATGGTATCTTAGAGTAATGCAAATCAAAACTACTAATTGCTAGAGATGAACATTTTTTTCATTGTTGATTGTATATCCTCTGAGAAGTGGATGTTCAGGTTTTTGTTCCATTTATTGGTTAGGATATATAAAGAACAAATAACCCAGAGATTAGTGCTCTGCTGTGACACACCTCTTGTTCAACTCCTCCACGTGGAAAAATGAACTTGTTCTTAATAGACCTAAGAAAAAGCATTTCTGCAGTGTATAAAGATAAGCAAAACCAAATCATGCTTACTAATCCATGTTTCATTATTCCATTTTACTTAGGAATGATCTAGGCATCCAAGGGGTGCCATTAACTGGATTTAGTATCCTTTCAAGGTTTCAAGCTACCTAAAGGCTTGGAAATTATCTTCAGGCTGACAAACTTCTGGTCAATATTGAAATGTAACTTTATAATGGCTTGATTTAAACAGATCTTTATTTTTCATAGTATTAAATATGTAGAAGCTAAAACCACAATAAGTGAGGAGAGGGGAAGAAGAGAAGTTTAATAGGATAAAGGGGAATGAAAGGGAAGGGAATAGGAGTAGGAAAGACAGTAGAATAGCTAGTTTTCCTATGTATACATGTGAAGTTAACTAAGTGAAACCCACCATGTCCCCGTCACAAGAATGAGGTCCTAATTAGAATAAGATATTACATTCTTGTATGATTTTATCAAAATGAGTTTTTCTGTCAAAAAAAAATCATCATGATCTAACTTGGGAACACTTTTATCACCCTTCAAAGAAACTCCACACCACACCCAACAGCCACTCCCATCCAGTCTGCAGCCACCTCTGATCTTTCTCCATTGGTTTGCCCATACTGGATGTCTCATGTGAATGACACCATCCCCAGGTGTTCCTCTAACTTCATTTTGCACTCTGCTTCCTCGGTTAGTCTACATCAGCAATGCCACCTTCCCACGGCTTCACCAACCCTTCCATTGTATGTATAGACCATGCTTCACTTCTCTATTCTCAGTTGATAGAAATCTGGGTTGTTCCCTTTGAGGGCCATCTAAATAAGCCTGGCTTGAGCCCTGTGTACAATTGGTGTAGTCGTCTGCTTCCATTTCTTCTAAGTAGAAATCTGTGACACAGCAATTCTACTTCCAGGTATCTGAGTAAGACTTGGAAAACTTCAGAACTGTTTTCCAGAGTGGCTGGATCATTTCACATGATCACCAGCAATGTTTGAGCATTCCAAAAATCTCCACATCGTCCTTATCTTCGTTGTAGCTATTCGGGTGGGTTTGAAGTGTTGTTCTCTCATTGTGATCCTGATTTCATTTCCCCTAAGGACTTCATGCATCTTTTCATGTGCTTATTGATCATGTGGACCTATGTCAGAAAGAAGTGTCCGAATCCTTTGCCCATTTTTAATTAGGTTGCCTTTTTATTATTGAGTCTAAGAATTCACTTAATTACAAAACCCTTATCAATGGCTTGCAGATATTTTCTCCTAGTGTATGGGTTGTCTTTAAGTTGGTTCTGCAGGAATAGTTTGTTTTTTTTTTTAATTGTTGTAGATGAACAGCATGCCTTTATTTGTTTAGTTTTTTATGCGGTGCTAAGGATTGAACCCAGTGCCTCCACATGCTAGGCAAGCGCTCTGCTACTGAGCCCCAGCCCAAGGAATAGTTTTTCATTGAAATTTAATATTTTAAATGTGCTCAATTTAGGATGTAAAATAAATTTTGGACAATTTAATTTATTGATTACATTTAAAGCATTAAGAATATTTTGACATGTATACATAATGAAATGATTCCTATAGTCAAGTAATTTGTCTTTATAAAGTAAGATTTTTTTATGATCAGAGCACCTGACATCTTAGCAAATTTCCAGTGTACAATATTATTAACTATAGTCATCATGCTGCACATTAGATGTCTAGACTTATTCATCTATGTAATTGTAACTTTGTAGAATTTGGTACATTGATTTTATATCCTGTAATTTTACTGAGTTCATTTATTAGATTCAACGATTTTTTGTTGGAATACATAAGTTTTAAATTTAATTATTTCAAAACTTATCTGAATGCTGATTGGAAATATTCACATTATATTGCATTCATATATTTATATCATTGAAGCCAATTATATATCTTCTCCCTTCTAGGGTCACAATGTGTCTGGTCATTTGTTCTAATGTCCATCAATAAGATTTTATTTTACATAAAAGTCCTGGACCATTCTTAGAAAATTTCTAGAAACCCTTATAGATTTGTCACTGTTATACATGGGATTGTAATGGAAGGGAGACAAAGAGCAGAGGAAGGGAGTGGAGAGGGAGGAGGGGAGGCCTGGAAGCACTGGGGAATGAAGTCTACCAAGTCAGGCTATGTCCACGTACACATATACCACAATGAATCCTGCTGCTATGAGATTATAACATACTAATTAAACACAATAGGAAATCAGCAGAGTAGAACAAGTGGATCAGGGAAGGGAGGGGGGGAAAGGAGGGTAGTGGGGAACAAGATTGATCAAATTATGTGAATGTACAAATGTGGCAAAATGAATTCCACTGTCATGTAATTATAATGCACTATTTTTATAAAGATAGGATTTTAGACCTTTTGTTAATAGAGAAGCTATTTGAGTATACATCCGATTCTTCACCTGAAGATTAGGTTTTAGAAAACAAAATACATTTAGACTCAAGGCTTTCTGGATTTAGTTATGAAATTATAGCAACCCGATTTTGCTTTTGTCAGTATTTGTTCAAATTTTCACATAGTGTTTTCAGAAATATTAGCACAAAGTTTTTGGAAGATTGACTGTATAATGTATATTAGAAAATAACTATATTGAATCATTGAAGGCATTTTCATTAAAATCCAGAACAAAAAGTATTTTCTACTGAATTCTAGTTTAAATTGTTTTTAAACAAGAATTACTACCTTACATGAAATGCCAGTTAGGTAGCCATTGATATATTTTAAAGCCTTCTTTAGCCTATTGATGCAAGGGATTATATGGTAGGGTTCCTGATACCAATTTCTTTGTGTTCTTGGACTAAAACCAACCTGGCCACAGTCTGATGTTGCAGCTTAGGTTCAGGGAAACCAGTTCCAAGATGGAGACCGATTGCAGCTCAGCTCTGAGGGAGCAAGTCAGGCAGGCTGGACAGTGAAAGCTGAACTACAGGCCCCACAGGGGACCCTGGACATCTTGCTAAGGCAAGTGGCCAGGCCTTTGTACTCGGGCATCTACTAGGAAAGAAGGGTACAAAACCCTGGAACCTGGGCGAGGCAGCCCTCCAGGAAAGATCAGTGTCCAGGGAGGGACTCGGAGACATGGGCTATCAAAGCTCCATCTAGGAGTAATACTGTCAAAAAGGGCAGGAAGACCTGTGTGTTGGCCACACCATCTGCTACAGTTTGTATCTGAATATGAAGATACCATCTAGTTTTTCCTCCTGTGGACACCAATCCTGCAGTGAAGACTCTCGCATGCTCCTTCAGGGGTGAGCCTGTCCTCCCAGGATGGAGTAGGTGTTTGCTTAATTTTGTGGTTTGGTTAATTTTATGATTGACAAGTTACTTCCCCACCCCTCACCCCCATTTTGTCTTTGTCAGATGAAACTGACACTTTAGCACTCCATGCGCTTCGTAAGCTCCCCGTTCTGAGGCTAGTGGAAATTGGGTGCGGGCATTTATTAGGTGCTCCCTTGGAAATCCCTCTGCAGTAGACCAAATTCACATGTTGAACCTACTCCCCAGAGTGAGGGTGTTAGGAAGTGGAGGTTATAAGGGTCAGAGCTTTTTCTGCCATGTGGGGTCAAAAGGTGTCCATCTGCAACCCAGAATAGGGCCCTCACCAGAACCTGAACCTGCTGCCACTTTTAGACTTGTCTCAAGAACTGAGAAACTTGTTGCTTGTGAGCCACTTAGCCCATTGTATTGTGTAAGATCCCAGACACACCAAGATGCCCTCTAGAAAAATAACTTTCAATTACTATAGATATATACTACATATACTATTTTATATATACATTATTAATATTGTATAGAATAGTGTATGTAGTATATTAACTGTACCTATGCTATTTAATCTAACATTCTCTGAACAATAGACATAGTAAAAAAATATGTTAAAAGTATTTCACTTGTATATATATAACCCCACCCACCCACACCCCTAATTTGACCCATGCAATACCATGCTTTCAATTATAAGTTAACCCTGTTATGGTGACAGTTGGCTTAAATGTTCTCCCATGTTTTTAGACCCGATTTCTTTTGAAGTAAAATCCCTGAGAAAAAGGGCTGGGGTTATGGCTCAGTGGTAGAGCGCTTGCCTGGCATGTATGAGGCACTGGGTTCGATTCTCAGAACTGCATATAAATAGAGATCCATTGACAACCAAAAAGATATTTTAAAAAAAATCCATGAGGAGTAGCTCCAAAGGCCATATGTAACGGGGTTCATCTCGTCTTCATATGTGAACAGCTAGAATTGAGACATCCAGAGTACTGCTTGATACTCTCTTCCTTAACCTGGGACTCTTTAAGAGTATCAATGATTTAAACTCATCTATTAGTCCCCCCCCCCCAAAAAAAAAGGCCAACTCCCAGATTGGGCTAAAAAAATTCTACTGAAACTTGGGCTGAAAGAAGTCAGCTCTGTGTTGCTGTGAGAAGCCTCTGGTCTTTTAGCCGTTTATCTTTAACCATCTTTTTAAAAATTTCAGGACCATGAAAACAATACTGGGATGGATTTATTGATTTCAGACACCGAGATGGAATGAAGGGCTATTTTATGTTGATAAATGTTCCAACTCACAATGGAGATAAAATAGTTGAAGCTAATATGCTCAGTATATAGAATTTGGAATTTATTTTTTGCAAATCTAAGAATGAGCGATTGCACTCATGTGACTCTTTGCCTTTTCCCCAAATCCTTCTGAAATAGTTCACCTAATGAAAGAGCCAGGTCTTCAGTGCCAGGATATCTGGAACCTCAGGTGGTTACAACAGGCCTCCTTGCAGGCCCAGTGCTGGCAGGGACTCTGCCTTTATCTTTGCCCTCTTCCTTGAGGACCGAGACCTCTGTGGAGGCTTGAGGCATTTACAAGGTCACAACAGAGGATTACTCTGAACCAGGAAGTAAACGCTCTCCCAGGAAGTGGAGTTACTAGGGGACACAGGAGAACAAAATAGGTCTCAAGTCCTCAGAGGAAAATCTAGCTTTAAAAATAGAAAATATGTTTTCTTTTGTTCTCAGGCTTCAGTTGATCAGATGAGACCCACCCACATTAGGGAGGGTGATCTCTTTACTCAAGGTCTACCAATTTGAAGTGCTGATCAGATTTACGAGGCAACTGCACAGCAACGTCTACACTGGTGTTTCACCAAACAGCCGAGCATCACAGCACTGCTGACTTGAACACAGTGAGGGTGCTGGCCTCACTGGGCAGGGGCTACTATGGTCACCACATGGGTTGGGGCTGGTGTGCTCGGTGCTCTGTTGTGGGCTCCAGGGAGATTACACCTCTTGAGAGCGCTTGCTGGCCACTTCCAGAAGGGCTCTGCCAAGAGTATCCATCCAAGAGACCCATCTGACCCCCAGCTAGGTATGGCCTGCCTTCTTGGTATCTGGCTTGTACCGAGCTGGCCTTGGTGAAGTTCTAGATCTCCCTCCAGGTCTGGATGCTAGAATCCCTGAGGACACCCATTTCTGAACAGAACTGTCCCATTTGACCTATTCCTCAGGGAATTCCCAAGGTAGGCAAGGGGGAGTTTCTCGGCTCCGAGTGGCCCCTTCCTCTGCCAACAGGGAAGCTCCAACAGTGGCGAGTGTCCTCATCTCCCAGGACTCATCATGAGCCTGCCCACCGACTGCCAGATGGCAAACACCACAGGAGTCCACTCAGACTGGGGCCCGAGGGCTCCTAGTTTATCTTGTCACAGGAGCCATTGTCCTTCCTTATCTTGGTACAAGCTGCACATTATTTTGGTATTCCCATGTATGACTTGCATTTATTAAAAATGAGACTGTAGTTACTCGGCTAGTTCTGAGTTATTCTCTTGGACTGCCGGAAGGAGAAGGGGCGCTATCGGGGAGGCACAGAGGGCTTCAAAAGGTCGGGCTTCGCATCTGGATTCTAACCTGCATGCAGATACATACAAAATAAAATGCCCTTTTAGGTCATAGACACCCTTCTATGTAGATGATACGTTTGACCACAACAGTTATGATTCTCAAACTGGTTTATAAAATTATCTCCTAGAGATAAGAGACTTGTAAACTTAGCGACACAGAAAGGCTTTTATGTAATGAGATTAGTTCAAGAGGGAGAAATTTGACCATTCTTTTCAAAACATTTGTGCGAGAAAAGCATCTGCTTCTACTAGATATTAAAAAATTGTCGAAGTTGCATTTACAATTTCCTCTAGACCTTCAAGATGGCTGTCAGAGTTGCAAAGTAGTTTACTAAGCTTCTCTAGTGACAAATATAACTATAGATACAGAAATTCAAAAATATTTCTCTCTGGTGCTGGGGATTGATCTAGGGCCTGGGGCATGCTAGGCAAGTGTCCTACCACTGAGCAGCTTCTCAGCCCCGTCTTCCTTGCTTTATCTCGTTCTCTTTCTGCATGTACTCATGTTTAGGCATGTAAGTAAGAACTCACAAGATGATATACAACTAGAATATTCTAGGCAGAGAGAGCATGAATAGGGTCCTGAGGCAGAGGGCCATGAGATATTGGTGAAGCAAGCAGGGACCATTGCACCAGACTTCTGTCAGTGAGGACTTTGTTTTATCCTAAGGATGATGTAAGACACAGAAAAGTCATGTATCAATTAATACAAATTATGCCCTATTTAGTTTGCTAGACATTCGATTATATGGCCATTAGTCAAAATCCTATGGATATTTAAACTGTAGTCTTTATAAAATGTGTACCAGGTAGGTGTGTGCTCATGATGAGCAATTCCCTGAACTGTGTTAGAGTAGGAAGCCTATTGGCTGCCCTCCAAGTGGTCACATTTTACTCAATGAGGTCACACTGGTGGGAAGGCGAGTTGCCCCGCCTTTCTGCAGGTAGTCACCGTCACCAGGTGGCCACCAGTATCTTAGATGCTGCCCGCACTGGCCACATAGGCTATTTTCATTTGAAGTGGGGTACCATCTGCCTTCAGCCTCTTTCTTGCTCATCTCTTTCCTCTCTTACCTCAAGGGACTGGTACCTGGGCCACAGTCCCAGAGGCCCTTTGTTGCACTTTAGAGAGGCCCTCAGATTTGGAAGGTACACAGGGAGCAAACGCTCCTCAAGCGGACGGCAGCAACCTCGATTCTCCAGTGTGCTCTGGGAAAGGTCCTCTCAGCAGCAGAGCTGACCTCCTCCTCGCTGCTGCCGTGAATGAGGACCACTGATGACCGTTTCTGGCGATTCCTGGCCTGGGTGGTAGTGCTCAACTTCTGGATTCTCTGAACTTAGTCAGGGACCATTCCCAGCCCTCTTCCAACTTCCCAAGTGCTTTGTAAGTACCCAATTCCCTATTTTAAATCCCCGTCCAATATACCAAGAGTGTTTTCCGTTTTCCCATCTGTCACTGATTACTAATGAAGATCTTTCCACATATTCGTTGGCCATGGGCTGACCTACAGGGGTCATTTGCTTTTCACTTGAGGATTTTAACTGTTTTAAAGTGTTTTGTAACACTTAAAAAAGTATTAAAGTCAGGTATGATCAGTACATAGATTAAAATTCAAATGACAAATGTTTTCAACTAGAAACTAAGTATTTTAATGTTTAAAAATGCAAGCCTCAGAACAGAATAAACAAGCTATGAGATGTTCCTGGGGTTCTAATTGCCATTGAACCAGCCGATTCTTCCTAGTGGGGACTGCCCTGTACAATGTAGACAGCATTCCTCTACCCACTAGATTCCCGTAGCACCCCCTACCCAGTTGTGACTACCAATGCTATCTTAGATGTTGCTGTGTACCTGCCCCCACTCCCTTGTGCTAAAGGTGTTGCCCAAGACAATCCACCATATTTACTTGTGTCCCATCCAAATTCTCTGCAGGTAAGAGTCCTAGTAATACGATTCCCCAGCATGCTAGGGGCCACTTACTATCAATAATGAGGTTCTTGCTACAGTTTACCAGTGAGACCCAACTCTAGATTCCCATTTTGAAAGAAAAATCTGTCAACTGTCATGGGTATGATTGTTCTAGAGGCAATTGCTAAGCAAGTATCCACAGGCTAGGTGGCTATTCTTTTTCTTTCCTTGTCCTGGGATTATCTTCCATGTAAAGGGTACCTCATTGAGCAAGTTAACCCTGCAGCCTAATACCACTGGAAGACTCTGGGAGCCAGCACAGAACCTGCAGCTCAGGGTCACCCCAGCTCAGTGGCAAGGGATTTGGAGTGTTCATGCATTGACTATCAGTTCCTGGCTATAGTGGCTTCCGGGGGGGGGGCAGATTCTCAGGTGCTTCAGGGATGTGGTTCATGCAAGCAGAGCAAACTCGAGTGGTTGGAGACAGCTGTGTGTGAAGAGGGAAGATGCGGCAGGTCATCACCTGCACTAAAATAGGAAGGCCCAAGGGCGGCATTTAGCACCTGCTGTCATGAGTCACTGGAGTTCCTGATGCTGGAAACGAGCTAAAACTTTCTGGATCCCTGAGGGAACATGTAAAGTCATTGGGATAAGAGTATAATTCTATACGCTGTCCCCTGATGGCCAGGTGGTAACTGCTTTACAGATCCAGGTTTGTACTTGAGCTCAAAATGGGGATGCAGATTCCTGCAGGCAGCCACATAGAAGTTCTAGGGGCAGAAACTTAGGTGTATATGGTAAGGTTCATTGAGGGACATTAGACCACCCTTATGCAACTGCTGCAGCCACTCTGGAGCAGAGTGGGGACGAGAATGTGTGGGATGCGCAGAAAAGAGTAGACGTCCACATCCCAGCATTCCCATTCCCAAGTCTTTGGACTATTCCACATTTTATGAGGAAGTTCTGGCATCTTAGCTGGTGGGGATGAGATTTGAGACTTGCAGGGCACTTCCTCAAGTGAAGTCCATAGAGATCTTTAAGCAGGGGGTCGAATCTTCAGACAGGCGAGGGGAGATCCTAATGCATGGTGGAGCTTGGTAGGATTGGGGAGCTCGCAACTTAGTAACCCAAGATTGAATTTGAGGGGGTCTAACTTTTACAGAGGAGCCCCAATATGGATATTAAGGTAAGGGTTATGATTATTTCATCACTAGAAGGATCAAAATCTGGGTTTGATTTTATAATATGTGGAATATAGTTACAGAAGAATTTCTTTTAGGGAAGTCTTAGAAGATTCAGTTTTCTAACAATGTCTTAGATTTTCCATGCAAAGATCTGAACTTGTCATTTTCAATTCTTAGGCACAGTCAGAAATAGCCAGCTTTTTATTTTGGCATCAAATGTCATGTAATTCAGGGTACAAAAGCCTTGGGCTGGGGGCTGTGCGCGTACGTGCTGTGTAAATCACTGTAGGATTTTCAAGCAGTAATTATTTAATTCAGGGAATCACATACTAATGAAACCACCCAAATGGCTAGAACACAAAAATTAGGGGGACAAACTCTGACTTTAGGTTCGCTGCCATAGAGAGCCAGATGGCAGCTGCTATGCAGAGTTTGGGTCCTTAAGGAAATTGCCAGAAATTTCACAGCTCTTCTACAAGCCTGGGGCAGGATAACAGCAAAACTCAGAGGACACCGAAGTTCACATTTAGCAAATAAGTACATTAGAGATGAAGAAAGGTTCTGTCTCAATTTCACATTTCTAGGCTTTGCATGAGCATTTCTCATTAGCAAAATGTAAATTATATCTATGATCTCAGAGGTAAGGGACTCTGGGGGATGGAGTCACTAGACTTCTGCAGCCCCCCGGGAAAGCAAGACGAATTCTGGTTGTCTTCCCCCAAGCAAACAAGAGCCAGCACAGAGAAACAGCAAGTATGTTCCAGAGTTTGCAGAGGTTCTGAAATGGTGAAAAGGGAATTGAACAGGAAAAGCAGTTTTTAGTGAAGAACTCTGATCTTACACTTTGTTTTGTTCAAATATATAGTTAGATAATGGGGTTTTAAGTTACTGCTTAGCATCTGCAGTTTTGAAAGCAATTGTTCAGAAAGATGTCTTATCAATTATAATTGGAGACATGAGATTCCCATTGCTAAATTTGTCAAGTGCTTATTTTAGAATCTTCTATTTATAATGTTTGCATCTTGGCCAAGTTTAGTGTTTGATAAATCTTAGAGCTTCTTCATTTTTGCTCAGAAAAAAGTGATTAATGGCTTCCCCGTATCCTATACCAAGATAAACTGAATAATTTAAGAAATTTTAAACATAAGGTAAATGATTTAATTTAAACTAATAATTGTATTTCTCTAAATTTAATTTCTCTTTTAAGAAAAGGAACTTTTCTACAGAGCATTCAGATTTGAATAGGGACCAAGAGAAAGCTTTGGATAAGGGAAAAACAAGTAAAAATGTCAGTCTTAAAACTCAGTTGAGGCTTTTTTCAAGTTGAAAGGACAGCAGGGAGTAAGTAGTCCAGTTCTCCTTACCTCCTCCACGACCTGTAATAAAGCAATTATGAAAATATTAAGTTCTACAATGTGAATAATCAGAAAGCTATTAAAATATGTAGTATAATACAAGTGGGAAATTTAAAAATTTCACTTTGATAGCAACCTCTGATTAGGAAACTAATTGCATTTGGGAAAACATTTCTTTTTGTAGTAAAGTGTTAATTGGTTTCAATAATGTAATGGTGATTACTTATTTCACCTGTGTAACACCTATAAAGTTGCTATAAACAAAACTGAATTGCAAGTCTATTCTATGCGAGACCATGCAAAGATTTAAGTATGTGTGCTTCAGATAAAAATTTTAGATATCTGCACTAATGGTTAGTTTCTTCTGTTCATGTAAAGGATTTTTGTGAATTTTTCTGAAGAAATCCAAGCATATATGCATTACTTGGTTTGTTATCAGGAGCAGCTAAACATAACAACATGTACCTTATATACTGTGTTATAATAAGATGTTGGATTTTGTAGACCTAGGTATCATAAGAAGTAAATGTACATATTATTTAAAGAGTTAATCCATATGCCTTGGAGTAGGTTTACCCCCCAAAAACCTTTTTTCAGTCATTTAAATTAGTACTTCCAATCTCTTCCCTTCTCTACTTCCCTTCTCTCCAGAGAGCCCTGAAAAGTGGTTGAACGCCAAAATTGTTTGTGGAAAACTGCGTTTGAATTTTAAAAAGTCACGACTTGTTCACATGTGGAGTAATATGAAGATAACTGGCTAAGAAACACCAATGTCGTTTTCTTTAAGTGAGGGAAACCTTTGGTCAGTAGACTGATGGGGAAGCACTTTCCTGTAGCCGAGAGGCCGCCTTTGGCAGTTCAGTCCTCTGCAAAGCAATCAACATGGGCACGACTTGTCAAAGACGGACTTTTCCTGACTCTGGAAATCAACCAAGGGCTTACAGTGGTATGAGGAACCTGTTCAAGATCATGGCTAAATCTCAGCAAGATCTGAGGTCCTGGACATTTTCACTTGTTCCATTCCCGTTTCCGTCTCAACTCCACAGGAGTGCTTTGAAAACCAGCTGTCTACCAGGGCAGGGCAGGGCAGGTCGAGACTCTCCAGAAACTTCACCCGAGAGTTGACCATTAGACCTGAATTGGGCCCCTCCAACCTTGGGCCAGGTTTCTAACAGAGCCGAGAGACCAGGCACAAGCTTCATCAAGATCAGGCCAATTCCTGTGTAAACAGAAGCTGATGTTGAGACATCTGTTGCCCAATGCTCAGACCCCTTCCAAGAAAACAAAACAAAAAACAAAAAAACGCAAAAAGCAGTAATTAGACAAAATGGTACATAAAACGTTCATGGATACTGAGCGCCTTAATCAGGACTGGATGGGGGCCTAACTAGATTTATAAGCCCCTAGACAACAGACACCCATTGGCAACCCTCTTGGACTCCTCCAGCAGGAGCTCTGCTTCTTTCTATTATAAATCCTGTTCCTTTGTTCTCACCCTTCATCTCGTATGTTCAAAGAATGAGATCCACAAAGAACCACCCAATCCCACACTTAGTGCTACATTCTTACTCAAAACCATGGAGGCCAGAAGGTAATGGGATGGCCCAGAGTGTCAAAGGGATTCAACACCAAGAAAAAAAAAAATCCTTATACAAGAAGTTAAGGCTTCCCAGGCCAAACAGGTGCCAGTATGCCTGCCCTATAGGAAACACCAAGAAATCAGACGAGACAGTAGCACGAGTCCACACAAGCAAATACAGACCACCAGGACACACAGCTGCCCAGGGACCATAAAAACAGTGAGTGTGTGGTCTGTTTTAATATTTTTCTGCATGATTAAAAATACAGTTGCATCCAATTCCAAACAAAAGTCCAATAAGCCATTTGTGGATATTGACTGGTGATTCTAAGGTTATAAGAAAAAAAAAATCCAATGAAATACTGAAGGAAAATGAGATCTGACCTTGTCAAGACTTTGAAAGCTCCTGTGACCAATAGACACACTATTTGTGAAAGAATAGACTTGTAAGTCAGTGGAGCAGAATAGAGCGCCCAGGGGCAGATCACTCAACACAGGTTACTCATCTTTGGGAAAAGGCCCAAAGTCAAAGGAGAAAGGATAGTCTTTCAACAAATGGCACTGGGATAACTGGATAGGAGAGAACATCCAGGTGCAGACGTCATACCTTCCCCGACATCACTTAAACTGACCATGGACGTTAGGGTAGAGCGCACGATGGCAAAGCTGCTAGGGAATGATCAGGGGAAGGTCTGTAGGATCTACACCGACAAGGGTTAGGGAAACACCAGAAGTACCACCCTTGGGGGTGGGGGGCAGAGGGGGGTGTTCAAAAAGTACCAATTTGTGGGAGATTCTCTTAAGATAATGAAAATGTAGTCAGACTGGGAGGAAAGTCCTTCATGATGTTTTGAAATTATTTCAAAGATATACACAGAACTCAAGAATTCAAAAATTGTCAGCCGCCCCCACCCAAAAAAACAAACACACACACACACCAAGCTCTGAACAGATACTTCAGCAAGGATGATACATAAAAAACAAATAAGCACATGAAAAGATGCCCCATATACTTGCTTTTAGGGAATTGCCAGTCAACACAATGAGTTCCTGCTGTGCAGACTATTCGAAGGGTTAAAATCCAGCACAGAGACTATCAAATACTGGCAAGGAAGAGCAACTGGACCTCACACTCACTGTCGGCAGGGAATGTAAAGACAACGCCTTTGCGAGCTAGTTTGGCAGAGTCCTACAGATGTAGGCATGCTACTACCCAGTAACTTTGCCCATGAGCATTTTTACCCAATTGTTTTGAAAGCTTACATAAAAACCAGCATGTCGAGTATTATAGGAGCTATCATAATTGCCAAGAACCAGAAGCAACCATGGTGTCTTCCATGGAAGAAATGGATAAACTGGTCCATCCATACAACAGACAATCATGCAGCAATAAAAGCAAAATGTATCCTTGCTTGTATAATCTTACAAGAATGGATTCTACCATCATGTAAAACTAAGAACCACCAAAAAAAAAAAAAAAAAAAAAAAAAAACGAGCTATCGAGTTGCTGAAAGGCACAAAGCAATCCCAAATATATGTTGCCAAGTTGAAAAAGTCAACTTAGAAGGCTATGAACTAGGATTCCAATGATACAATGTTCACAACAAGACAGATCTATAGAACTGCAAAAAGATCAACATTTCCTGGGGGTTAAGGGAGTGAGGGTGGGATAAGTAAGGGAGGCACTGGGACTCTTCAGGGTGGAGAAACTAGGGGTGTGATGCTTTAATGGATATGTGACATCATTTGTTGCAGTCCCCGACTTGCTGTGCTGCCATGGTGTTTTATCTTTATCTTCTTCTCTACTCACTTCCCGACTCACGAGGAAACCACCCACTATAGCTTGGATCTTGAGTGTCCCCAAGAGACAGGGGTTAAAGCCTTGGTGTTTAGCCCATGGTGCCATTCAGGAAGTGAAACCTAGTGGAAGAAGTTAGTTCACTGGGGGTGTGCCCTTTAGGGAGCTCAAGTCACCGACCCCTTCTTCAGACACCATGAGATGGACAGGCTCCCCCTGTGTTCTTGCCATGACGTATTGTGCTGCCATGGGCCCGAAGCAACAGGGCCAAGTAACTATGGACCACATGCAGTGATGCCAGTGAAACAGACTTTTCTTCCTCTTCAGCCAACTGTCTCAGGTATTCTGTGATAGCATGAGCACCTGTTGGAATTAGTTTACTACATGTTAGTCAATGTGTCCAACCTGTCAAAGTCATTAAAAAGGAAATAAGTCACAAAATAAGTCACAACCCAGAAACTTAAGAGACCTGGCAACTGAGTGTAATATGGTATCCCAGATGCATTCCTGGAGTGGTGAAAAGACACCAGGCAAAAATCTAAGGAAATCTGAATAGTCTGTGGATGTCAGTGTGTTAATGCTGAGCAATAAGAACATGATCATAAGAGCATGATCATACTAATGATAAGCTTTAATGGGGGATATTTGCATATGTATATAAGGGAATTCTCTGAAGTATGGGCTCCATATTTCTATACTGTATAAAACCAGTCAAATATAAAGTCAAGGCTGAGGATATAACTCAGTGTTGGA
This sequence comes from Urocitellus parryii, assembly GCF_045843805.1. Classification (NCBI taxonomy): domain Eukaryota; kingdom Metazoa; phylum Chordata; class Mammalia; order Rodentia; family Sciuridae; genus Urocitellus; species Urocitellus parryii. The sequence continues at coordinate 14,528,889 of NC_135542.1, forward strand.
GCCCTCACCTAGCATGCACAAGGCCCTGGTTCATTCCCCAGTACTGCAGGAAGAAGGTATCTAGGACGATGTGCAGAAAGTAAACACTTAGGAAATTGTTGACCTGTTTGTAACATTTAGCTATAACTTGTATGATAATAGCATGAAGAAATGCGATGAACACAGTTATAAGGCTTTTAAAAATATATATTGAAGTCTAGTTGGTAGAACTGAACTAGATTAAGATGCTAATTATAACACTTGAGACAACCATAAAGAAAATGTAAGAAATAGACAATAGAAGGAAATACATGTGATGTGCTGGAAAATATCTAACCTAAGACAAGGCAGCAATGGGAAGAGGAACAAAAAGATGTAAACAATTAGAAGTAAATCCCATTTTTTTACTTAAACACTTTCCCCCTTAGTTCAGGGGCAAGGCATGCATGACTACTAAGCCTAATAATGTAGCAATGCTTTAGGATATAAAAATCCACATACAGAATTATATTTCTATATGCTAGCAATGAATTTGAAAATGATTTAAGAAACTGACTTCATTTACAATAACATCAAAAGGAATAATGAGTAACAAAAGTGAAAGATTCAGAGAAATTAGACAAAAAAAATTGGCAGACATCTCAGGTCCTATGAGTTAGAATTAGAAGACTGTTGTCCATGTAGCAATAGTCCAAGTTGACCTACGTATTTAATGCAGTCTATTAAAACCCAGCTGGCTTGATTTTGCAGAATTTGAAAAACTATCCTAGAATTCATAGGAAAATGTAAGGACCCAAAATAACCAAAGCAATCTTGAAGAGGATAGTTAGGAAGTTCCAAAACTTACTGCAAAAATTATATATTACATAACAAAAGCAAATGACTAAGTGTAAAAATCCAGTGAAGGATGTGAAGAAGTTTCTCTAGATCAGACATCCACACGGACAACACATGTATGAGGAGGCATCCTAGCACCGTTGTCAGGGAAGTGAGGATCAGGTCTGGCGGGGTCCCACATCATGTCCACCAGGGAGGCCGGAACTGAAATCAACTTCAAGCACGTGAGAGTTGATCAGGGTGAACTTAATATGTACAACCATAGAAGTCAGTAAATTAAGAAGAAAAAAGGCACAATAACAAGCATTGAGGAGATGGAGAAATTGGAACCAGCCATTTCTTTCCCGACCATGTCTTTAGTCTTGTCTTTTGGGAGAAAGCTTCTTTACACTGGCAGATACCCCTACGGCTCTTGTCTGATCTCTGTCCAGTTTATTCCTACAAAGACAGCCCTTTTCTGGGAGCAAGCACCCAACCTGGAAAGTTAAATTTGGGTGTCAGGTGGGACACAGAAGCAGCAACTCAACCCACATGAAGTGATAGCAGCTAATTACTTACAGGGTCAAAGAAGAGGGTGGCAGATGGCCCCCTATCCCCTGGGCCCTGGGGGGCATCCAGGACAGGCATGATTATTCATCAAGTTTAATTGAGCATTCTAGGTTTTTATTTGCGAAGTCTAGAAAACCCACTTTAGCTGCTAAGGTGGTATAGTAGTTAGGATTTCTGCAGCCTGGTTGTAGTTCTGGGGAATGAGAGAAAGGGTCCTCTGGGTTGGAGCTGTTCTTGGGATCGAGAGCATTACCCAGTCAGGTTTCCCAGTGGGATTTGCTAGTTGTTGGCACTTCATGGGGTCCCACTATTACCAAGAGTTGTCACTGTAGCGTGTTTTGCAGTCCATGGGGCAAGTGATATTTGTCTCATGGTGCCTTAGCTCTGAGGTTCTGTGGCTGCCCTGAATATGTAAGGGCAAAGGGTCATGAGACCCCATGGGTCCTGCCTCATGGTGCGTTTGGTCATGATAAAATAAGGAGCATGAAGAAAAGGTGAGGGAGTCGCTTAGGAATATGTTGGACTATTTCCCTAGAGTAAACAGAATTCTTAGGAATTCTGTTTGAAAATAACCTAGTGAAAAACATGAAGAGAATTGCTAGAAGAGACGCCAAATTCACCCAAACAAGTAGGGGCAAAGACTTAGTGAACTATCTCAGAGGTAAGCAGAAAGGGCTGTCATGGAGTATGTATTCAATGAGGAGTTAAGATACATGGAGGGTCCCCAATTATTGGAAATGAAGGTGGCTCCATGGGGTTTCTCTAGTCCCTGGAGGAATCCCCTCTGCTGTACCATTCATGTTTAAAGTTTGAGTCTCACGGGCCTGCTTCATAGTCCAGGATGGTCCTGACCCTCCCTGTGATGCAGGCATCGGGCAGTTCCTGGAGTGAACCTCATCTAGGTTCCCCTGTGCTGGAGCCTGCAGGTCATCCAGAGTCACCAGATCTGTCAGGATAGCCCGATCCCAGGGTCCTGTTCAACAGGTAGGTGGCTAAGCCACCTGGCTTTGTGATTGGTGGGCAATACTAACAACTGGAGAATGGTTTGAGGTGAAGGCTGCAGAGATCCCAATTATTTTTACTGCCTTCGCAGCTAAAGGTGAGTTTAGATTTAGCAAATAAAAACATAGGAGGCCTGGTTAAATTTAAATTGGAGATAAATAAGTGATTTTTAGTGTAAGTATGTCTCATGTAATTTTGGGCAGCCGAGTTCAAAAGAGATGTACTAAATTGGATTCTTCAGTTTGCAGATTCTATTATCGTAAACCAAATTAAACTGCAATATACTTAATTGGTGCTAAATAGAAGTGAGTACAAGGTTGAAAGAAAGTTTAACACTGCCAAGAAAGCAAATATAGTACATAAATTGGTGACCAATTATGTACATCCATTCAGAAATTGTAGACTGCTGGTGTGAAGAGAGGCCCTTCTGAGCTATTTCTAGTTTTTAAATAATTGGACTGAGACCCCATGTGAGACCAAATATCATCCTGTTTTAATTTTAATTTTTAAAATAAATCCCAGGCAGTCAATATAGTATGGTGAGTAAGTTCTTTAAACCTCCCATGATTCCAAAATAGAAACAATAACAAGACAGCATTTAGAAGTGACAGCCACATACAGAAGGCAGAGGATGATGGGGTGGCCTGCTGGGAGTTGGATTTGGAAATGGTCAGGTGGCCAGCAGTCTGCAACCTGAGCTCTCAGGGCCCTAAACTCTGCATGAGTAGAATCCCAAGCCAGGCCTCCTGCAAATATGGGTACGGTGGGAGATTCAGGCTTCTAAATCATTGTGGGGTCCCTTCTGTCTTCACATGGAACCTCATGAACACCCAAGGCTGACCCAGCCACACGCAACTGACTCATCCCTACAGTTGCCATAGGCCAGAGCCATTGTTCAAGCTGATTCCCTTCCACCATCCAAGATCACTAGGGTGGAGTCTTTGCTGCTTAGCTTTCACCCATAATTCCCAGAAGGCTCATGATGATAGATTACTGGGCCATACCCCACAGTTTTCTGATTCAGCAGGTCTGGGGTGGGGCCCCCAAATTCCCATTTTCAGTTGACTTCCAGGAGATGTGGATGCTGCTCGTCTGGAAAACTACTCTAGCTCTACCAGTGCTATCAATATGCCACCTACAACCAATGAAGGGTCCTTGTCACCTGGCTGGTCAGTGGGCCACTTTAGAACATCTATTCTGGAACTCTGCTTCCTAAGACAACTTTTGGCTACAAGTGTCCCAAGTAGATTTTCCCCAGAAGCATGAAAGGAAGGTATGCGCTAATGATTAAGAAAATGCTTCCAGAAGACAGCAGCAAGGGGGCAGGGAGAGCTGCAGTAGGAAGGAGAAGTAGTAAAGGGAGTGCAGTTCCAGGGAGATCCCAGTGTAGTGGGTGCTGAGCCTCCTCCACCAGGATCCTCCTCCCAGGCTCAGTGTTCCCATCTCCCCATTGCTCCCTGTGTCAGCTGCTAACAGTTGCCCTATTCTCAGGGGAATTTACCTGTCAAGCCTCCCCACTTGGGAAGGCTTACCGCAGCCCTACTGGTCAAGTCCAGTGACTAGTGGATTAACTGATATCAGTACACGAGAACCTGGATCCCTCGATTCATGGCAGGACCAACTCTGTGGTATGTCTAGGGATTCCCAAGCCCATTCTCAGGTTCATCGATTCCCTAGGAAGGACTCAAGTCAGAAATGCTTATGCTCATGGCTACAGTTTATAACAGTGATAAATTAAGGTCAGCAATGGAAAAGGTACATCAGGGAGGACCCAAGGACAGACCAGGTACAAGCTCTCTCTCCCCCCCAGCACAGGAGGAGTATTGCCATCCAAGCAAGCTCACTGAGCCCTGGGGTTCACAGTATTTATCAGCAGTGGACATGAACATTACTGCTAAGTAATCTTGAGGGGAGGATGCTTTGACAGGAAAAGCCAATATAGATAGGAGTAACTAGTATACCGGAAGGAAAGTCACCCTTCACTTCTAAATCATGAAGTGAATCTCACTTGAAGAAATGATGTGAATAAGATGATGTCACTGGATGTGTCTTTCAACGTACAAGAAAATTTAGTGGTGGTCTCAGCCTGGATCCTGGTGGCATCCATTTGAGGAGCTGGGTCTTGTACTCAAAATTTACTACTGGATTATCAAGGTTGAGGGTTGAACTTCCACCTGGGTCAACCAGTTTTGCAAGGGTAACCCAATGTAGGTACATGTCCGGACACATCTTTCTGTTCACGTTTCTGCTGTTCCAAAGTAAAGATTGTGTGACTCTAACACCTCAAATTTGCTTATATGGTATTCTTTGGGACTATGATACCTCAATTGGGAAAATCTTAAGTGGTCCCTCGGTTTATTCTGTCTCAAAGACTTTGCAATTGAGGCAAAAATTACAGAACACAAAAATCATCATTTAGCAATTTAGCGTATTGCAATTAGATAACATGAGTATACTTGAAACGTTGTAACACAGCCATGACGGTCAACTGGTTCCAGAATTCTTTCTTTACCTCAGAAGGTAACTGTGGTTTTATGGATTTGAATTACAGTGGAGTCTCCTTTCACCTAAGTCTAAAGGTCTGCTCAACGTTTCTTAAAGGCAGGTCTACTGTGGATGAACCCCCTTGGTTTTTATGCGTCTTCATTTTCCCTTCATTTTTTGGTGGACAGTTTTGCCAAATATAGAAGTCCCCATTTATCCACATGGGAGACATTCCAGGACCCCCTCATGGATGCCTGAAACTATAGATAGATACCAAACACACTGAACCCTGTGTCGACTATGACATTTTATGAGTTGGGCATGGTAAGAAACAACAACAACAAAATAGAACAATTACAATATACTACACTAAGATTTGTGCGAGTGTGATCCCTTACTTTCTCCAGAAAAGTTGTGTCGCATTCACCCTTCTTGTGGTGTGGGAGATACAATGCCTATGAGAAAATGAGGAAGGGCAGACACCGAGGTAGTGTTCAGTCACTGTGCAAGGTTACTTGACCACGAGGTCTGTGATGTCATGACAGTCTTCTCTGAAGATCAAGATAGATTCTAAGTGATGGATGGATGGATAGCGTACTCCGTTTTCTGATTCAGCAGGTCTGGGGTGGGGCCCCGAATTCCTATTTTCAGAAGAATTCCAGGAGATGTGGATGCTGCTCGTCTGGAGCCCACACCTTGAGAACGACTCTACAGTGTGGATGTACTGGACAAAGGGATGATTCATACCCTTGGTGAGATGGGTCAGGACGGGTCAGGATAGTATGAAACATCATGCCACTCATAGGGTGCACAATTTGAGACCTGCTTGAACTACTGCCTAGACATTTTACTTTTCACCACCGTGTCATCTTGCTGCCTTCTAGCTTCTGTAATGAAGCAGTGGTTAATTTGTGTATTCCTCGTAAGAAATGAGTTGCTTCTCTGGATTTCAGGATGTTTGACAATTTGATTATGATGCTCTGGTATAGACCCGACTTTATCCTATCTTGTATTTGTTGAACTTCTTGGATGTGTACATTCCTGTATTTTGTCAATTTTGGTAGTTTATGGCCTTTAATTCTTCCAATATTCTTTCTGCCCACTATTCTCCTCCTGCCATGTGGCTGCTAAGATCTCCATTTAGTGCTGTGGTTTGACTGGGAGGTGCTCCCAAAACTCCTGTGTTAATGCAGGAATTCTGAGGTAGATGATTGGATTGTGAAAGCTACTACCCATTTAGTTCTTTATTGTTTGAATGGACTGGTAATACAGGGGTGGGGTGTGGCTGGAGGATTCGGGTCGCTGAAGGTGTGCCCTGGAAGTATGCATCTTCCTTGGGGCTCCTCCCTGCCCTGGGTCTGCTTGCTTGATCCCCTGATGGGAGGGGCTTTGGCCTGCCACGCCTCTCCCTCATGATATCTGCCTCACATTGCTCCACAGCAATGGCGTTTGTGGAGACCTCTGAAACTAAGAGCCCCAAGCAAACTTTCCCTGCTCTAAGCTGTTCTTAAGTATTTTGGTCACGGCAATGCAAAACCTGGCTAAAATACCTTAGTGTTCAGCTAGTGACTTAAGGATTTCCTTAAATGCCTCTAGCTGAAAACCCCAAGACCAAAAGACAACAAGAACTCTAAGTTTTTGCCAACTGGCTCTGTTAGGCACTCCATTTACACCTAGTCGACAGCATTTACAACTCTGCCTTAGCTTCCATTTCCTGCTTGCACAGGGTCTAAAGATCATCCAGAGGCCAAGTGTAGGGTCTTCTCAGGTCTTTTCTGAACACGAGTCCTGTCCCTACATGTGTAGGGCATTCTATACTCCACTATACATGGGAACTTTCCAGATTCTTATATTCCATTACAAATCTCCCTACCACACTAGAAGTTCTGTTTCTTATTGTCAAAATGTTGGCTGATGGAGCAATAGATGTCAGCCACTTGGTCAGGTAAACGAAGGTGAGACCAGGACAAGCCCTGGAGCTGAAGTCCAGATAGGTAGATATACACAATCACCGTTCTTTGAGAGTGAAGCCCATGCTGTTGTCTCTGGTACAGGTACCTCTTCCAGGGATGTGGGTTGCTGTCAAGTTGGGGAATGAGAAAGTAATAAGCAGGAAGGGTCAGATGCCATAGTTCTTCTCTTATTCAAGTCCAACATTAAGTTTTCCTGGTTTTGTAAATTTCATTAGCTTCTAGAATTCAAACATTGCTTCTGATCGCTCTTACCAGCATCTTAGTTGCACTGGTGGAAGGATGAAGCTGTAGATTTCCCAACTACATCACTTGCAGTACTCGCAGTGACTCCACATTTTAACTGCTGACCAGACTCGGGTGCATAAAGGAACCAGCTTTACAAAATAGACGGACTGGGGCTGTCCTTGTGGTTGTTAATTTAGGGCCATATATGCCAAGCAGAGAACTGATGTGCCAAGGAGAATAAATGCAACAAAAGGATCCGATTCTTTCTCCTATGGAAGATCATAACACCTTGAACGTGGCTTGCTCTCAGTCCTCATTCTAGCCATCCCCAGAGCCCTGGCAACCACTGCCAGGAGAGACTTGCTTCCTACTAATACCACATTCTTTAGCTTGGAAATCTTCCAATCTTAATGTCTTACAATGGAAGAGAGTCATATGTCTGCCATTCTTACAGGCTGTGTTCAGCAACCGTTTGGTTAGTAACCAAGGGGAAGCTATGCAAGCTGTCCTGTAGGACTCCAAAGAGTCCTGTGTCTCTTCACCTAAAGAGCCCAAAGCTGTCAGACATGGCCAGTTGGCAAACTCGTGTATCTAAAGCCTAGCTTTAAGTTGCTCATCTTCCTGAGAGCTGGAGAATCCTAAGCAGTAGTAAGGGACAGAGGAAGACAGGGAGAGGGATGTGGCGGTTCTGTTAGAGGGGACCATCTCCTTGTATTGGCTGTTTAACAGACAACAGTGACCAGACCTGCAGTTTTGTGACCCAGTGTTACCTATGGATCCCATAGATCCAAGGATGAATTTAGTTATCAAAGAATTCCATGAAGGGCTGGCTTGATTCAAGATAGAACAAGGCCCTTGCCCGATAGGAAAGAAAAAGTTCTTGGGTGACGATTTAAGGTATGAGATTCATGGAAAAAAAAATCTGATAGAAAATGACAACCCAATGCACTTGGATGCTATTAATATTTTTGAAAACCATTGTAATGCAAAAGAATCCACCTTTATATTCAGGTTGATAGTGCATTAACAGGTGCCCACTGTGCATTATAAATAGCACCTAAAGGAAAAGAGATTCATCTCTAATGCCCAAGATACAAGCCCAGCACAACATGTCATTAGCCATCCACACATGTCCCTTGGGTCCCCATACATCAGGCTGTGCATTAGGCCGATTCTCCTGGATGACACCTGTATCTTAGGAGGGCTGCCCACGGGCCACCTTGTCTGCATGCATAATGCACTGAAGTGCTTTGGGATGACCACCCAGGAGGCACACGTTAGTCGACAGCAGATACATGTCAGGGGTATGTTTAACCCAGCTTCTTGACCCAGAAGCAGACCAAAGTGTTTTGTACAAATTCCTGGAGGCTCCCTGAAGGATCACTCTCCTCACTCGTGTGGTAGCTGGCTCATTAGGACCCCTCTTACTGGCTGCCTTCCTTCTCCCATAGCACCTCCCCACTACCTGACAGTCCTACTGCATTTCAAGTAAACCCTTGTCTCAGGGTCTGCTTTGGGGGAAATCCAGATAAGAGAATTAGACAATTCCATTAAGGCCTGGCTGTGGTGTAGCTTAGTGGTAGAACATTTACCTGCTGTGTGCAAGGGCCTGAGTTTGATCCCCAGCACCACCATCCCCAGAAACCATGCCTGAAGATTTGGTCCTGGCCAATATAAGAGTTAGATGCTTAAGAATTAGATGGCATTTTTACCCATGACATGTGGCAGTTAAGAAGAGGGGATAGATAGGAGAATCGTCCCTCCCGAGGAGTATTGTCAAAGGCCAGACAGCAAGTGCTTGGGACGGTGCTGGTCACACTATACGGGAAGTAAGTTTGGAGAAGGAATAAGGCAGAGGCTTGTCTGAACTGTGATTTGATTATTGGGCTTTACAGTTTGATGTAGGGAGGTGAAAGGGACTTGAAGTCAGAGGAGAGGAGGTGTGCAGTTGGAGGTCCCCTCTGTTGGGAGTCCGTCCCCCCCCCCCCGCTCCAAAGACTAACTTGCCCATCCTCCAAGAAGATCCGTCCAATGGTGAGCCCTGCTGGCTCACCTGATCCTTCCCACCAATCAGACTAGCCCTACTGGCTCACCTGATCCTACCCACCAATCAGCTCTGCTGGCTCACCTGATCCTACCCAATCAGGCTAGCCCTGCTGGCTCACCTGATCCTTACCACCAATTAGAGCCCTGCTGGCTCACCTGATCCTACCCACCAATCAGACTAGCCCTACTGGCTCACCTGATCCTTACCCTCCAGTCAAAAAGCACCCATGCCAACTGTCAAACCACCCCTGGCTCTATAAACATGCAGAGCTGTTCCTCAATAAACGGGCATTTGCTCCGACGACAAGCCTTGTTCTTTCTTTCACCCTCTAGCCGCTAGCTCCGGTCTTTCCACAGCTTCTATTAGTCTCTCCCCTTAGGTGCTCCATGGGAACATCCGTCTTGTTCCAATGTGTCCCTGTGCCTGGAACAGGGCCTAGGGCATAGCAGGCACTTGCATTAGGTCAACAAGAATCTGTCACCTGCAGCCCTGTGAAGTACTACTTGCAGAGACCCCTTATTTCCTAGGGGAGAAGCACGATTTCAGACAAGCAGGTGAGTGATAATGTGGCTTATGGCCACATGGCTGCCAGTGGCAGGAGGACAGTGCTGAGGGCTTCAGCTCATGCCATGCAGGTACAGGAAGGACTTGTGCCTTTTCACCAAAGGAAATTGGTGAAGATTTTACAGATAGAATTTCTAGAAGTTGAACCCAGGGCCTCATGCCTACTAGGCAAGCACTCTACCACTGTGCCACATCCCTAGCCCACCTCTATGGGCCAAGGCTATTCACCTGGTCTGGGCATCTACCATGGATCTACCCACTTGCTTAGCTACTAGCAGGATACTGAAGTAGCTATTGGAATCATTAGCTCATCCCATCTCTAAGCAGGTTAGAAACTTCTAATTTCGATCAATGTCTACTCTGAACCTTCAGCATGGACAGTGACGAATGCCAGCCCTTCTCGTCACGCATAGTGTTAAGTACATGAAGTCTTGTGGCCCCTAAGCCTTCAGACCAGGTAGCCCCAGTGTAAGCTATCTCCACAGGAGACATGTCCCTGAACACCACAACATGTTCATGTCTGGGGCCAGATGACTCATTTTCCGTTAGGTATGATGGCTTGGAAGTCTCACCGTTTCCTGTGGGACTCCATTTGGCCACAGGAGATCTACCGAAGATCAGACCACCTTTCCATCTTGGGTGGTCCTGCTAATGTCACTGTCACATCTCTACTTCCCAGGGCGTTTTGTAAGTGTGCATCTTCAGTGCTGTGGACCTTGGTGACATAATCTGCCAGGGACCAAGCGTCACCCCGAGACAGGACTAGTTCTGTGCTAGTTCACACAGCTGGAAATGAGCCCAGGTCAGTTCCAGGGTCACTTGACCCCATCAACTCTGCAAGATCCTATGCATCCTGGACTCGGACTCCATAGGAAAACATGGGTGTTACTAGTAAATTCTAACTCAGAAACACATGCCCTGGGAGCACATGGCCCCAGACTTTAGATTTCACAGCTAAAACTTGAGGTTTGAGACGAGATCAGGTTATAGATTTTGACAAGACAAAAACTGGTCTAGTTAATGTTGTATTTCAAAAATATGCCCAAAATGCAGAATTCAAGATTGTGCTGCTCGTATGAGTCACAGCATTTGCCTTTTTTTTTAAAAAAAAATTTTTTTTGAGGAACATGAGCAGAGATTGTTTGTGCTGGCAGAGGAGCACATGCCGTTTGAGAATCATCTTTTCAACAGGCAAGATCCTCTTCAGCATCACCCTCCTGGTCTCTGACAATTCTAATAGTGCTCACCATGGAAACAGAGGGGCCAGAATGGGAGCTAGGCTGTGACCATGGTGGAGGGGTCTGGAAAAGCCACAGGAAAGGCCTTAGATTGTGGTACTGCTTTGGGAGGGCTTTCTCGGGCAGCTTTACCATCTGCTCTGTAAGAACTACCCAGAGGAGTGACCCTGGCCTAACCAAGACCTGGACTCGGTCATTTTCTAGAGTTCCTCTATTTCCCTAGTAAGGAGCACTGGACCCTATCCAATCCCATGACCAGCTCCACAGGAAGCTAGCTTCCTTTCCACTGTATTCTTCCTGGGAGCCCTGGGTTTGCAGATGTGGGAAACTCAGTACCACATCACTTAGGATCCTGGCATGAAGCCAGGGGTCGTGCTAAACCTGGACAGTTCCATGCCCTGAATCCCAGCACCAAGTAACAGCTGTATTCCCATCCAATCACAAGACCTGGGACTCCATTGCTTCTCCACTGGTAACTAATTGTGTTGCTTCAAAAGCCAGCCAAGCCGCAAGCTCATCTCCCACTTCTGAAGTGGGACACTGGCTTTGGTAAACCTCATGGAGTAGAGAGAATGATGCTGACAGGCTCCTGTGTTCCCAACCTCGGTGGCCCAGGATTATAGATTCATGTTGCCACCTGTTCACTGATAGACCATGGAGATTGGGAGTTATAAAGAGAAGTTCTGTCCAGGTAAGGGGAAGATTCATCAGAATTTAGCCAACGTTGAGTCAAGTTTTAATGGACCCACAATATTTACCCGAGTTACAGGAGTAAGCTCATGCTCTGTAGTTACTACTTGATTTAATAGCACTGTTCCCAGTCGCTACCCGCCCTCCCCCTCAGCTGAGGAACCTCTTACAAGGTCCCTGGGGGCAGCCTGTGTTCCCATTGTGACCCCTCCCTTCTCAGCCCAGGCGTGTTAGTGTGGTTGTATTTCTAAGAGGCAAGGGCTTCCATGCTACTCATTTACTACCCAAATAGCCAGCACTGAGAACTGCAGGCCACACCCTGCTGTAAGCATCCTCACCCTTAAAATTGCCAACATCTGCCACGATGCATTTGGGCGAAGCAAGTAACACATGGACACTTTCCGTAGCCGGCTGTTGATCAACCAATGGCAATGATACCCCTCACTGTTAACCCCCCCAAACCCCAAGAGCCATTGAATGAAGTTGCATTCAGGACACAGGCAACGCCACACAGCTACTTTCCTCCTGATGCAAGGGAAGGAGGAGTCCCCAGTTAGAGAGCTGTCTTCTAGCCCAGGGATCACATGACAGCTATGTTCAGAGTAGCCCACGAGGTCCACTGTAACAACTGCCAGGTTAGATGGGGACTTATAAGGGGGAGAAATTAAGTGAAGGGCATCAGATAAAGCTTTGCTTCTGCTCTCCTGCTTGGGCAGTCCCGTATTTCATGACACTTCCTTGTGCACTCATGAAGCTCCTGCCTGGCCCTGGTTTCCGCCATGTGGAACCCCTGGTTGTGGCCAGGCCTGGCTTGGGCCATCTCTACCCTGCTTTAGTTTTACATCAGTAATCCAAGCCTTGCCCCGACTTTTAAACTGGGGCTGCTCAGTTCCCCCAAATCCTTTCTAAAAAGGATAGGAAAGGACAGCACAGTGAAGGAGGGCTCTTTGTCTGCAGGCGCCTGTGGTGGGACCTCCCTGAAGTATCCTTCTGGGTCTCATCAGCAAAGGGCCGCCATGCTTGCAGACTCCCAAGGACAGGAGACGCGGTTGGAGAAGGAGAGAGCTGGGGAGACAGGGCTTCTGGCCACCTCCTTTCCTTGGGGATCCTGACACTTCAGTCTCGTGATGCTCCTGGAACTAAGAGCAATGCAAGTGGATTTATAGCGACTGCAGCAACGTCAGGGGCTTAAGTGCATAGAGACCGGTTAAAAGAGCACACGTGATGCAACACTGGAAGCCAGGAGTAGGATGCTGCCATGGTCATCTGAAGTTCTCCCATTTCTCTGGAGAAGAGGCAGGAGTCCTGGTTTATTTTAGATTTTGATGTCGGTGTTATAAATCCCTAGCAAGACTATCAAAGCAGCTAATGCATGGAGGGGAAATAAGGGAAAATGAAAGTTAACCTAATTAAAAGCAGCAAAGAGCACTGGAAATTAGTTTATGGGCTAGAGTATGCAATGTGATGTTAATTGATTCACACTACTTACGCAGATCAGTAAACAAAGCTCACATGGGACTTCTTCCACGACCCTCGGGATCCAGGGTCTCGGGCTTCACTAGCTGCAGTCTGTTCTGGGGGACCGTGTACAGGCAGTGGTGTAGCTCATCCTCTCCTGCAGCCCAAGGCCTCAGCGAGGGCTCTCTGCAGTACCCGACGTGGAGCAAGGCAGAGGACTTCACCTCCATTTCTTAGTCAACCCTGGCGTCTTCTCCTGGTTTGGACTAGATTCCTCTGCAAGTAACCAAGAAGCTGCTTTCTCCAACTCTCCCCACAGAGGCCAGAGGGGACCAGTCTGGAGCTCCTCTGGGGTCTTCAGGTTTCTGGAGCATGACTGGACTGGGTTCCAACCAGGCAGGCACGACGGACAACTGGGCTCGGTGGTCAGCTGGGCTCTCGTGTGGCCAGCCTGGTTATACTAGTGGGATGCTGGGGTGGGACCTCCATGGCACCCTGCCACTGAACCAGCGACCTCAGGCAGTGCTTTTAGGAGTTAAGTCAGTGGTATTCCCAACAGAAGATGCCGCTGCCTCCCTCCTATAGAGCCTCGAACATACCATTCTGCTTTCCCAGGACAGTCCCAGGCCCCATCAGCATCTTTGTGGGCATCTGTCCCCGTTTCCTAGATGGGGCCAGCTGGAGTCAAGATGGCTCCTCCACAGGAGAATCCTACTTCCCAGCTCCTAAAGCACTATTGGACTTTGAGGACAGGAAGAGAAGCAGAGTATAGATAACGGAGCGAGGAGCAGGATGTATCTGCTGTAGCCGGAAAGATGGCTTCCAGTCTGCAGCCCATGTTCCCCTGGTGGGTTCAGTGAAGGGTTAGGCAGGATACTGGGAGTATTTTAATCATGTTTTATACAGTAATTATATATTTGAAGTAGGAGTTCTTATAGCCCATCATACTCTTCATACCTATTTCAAGAAAACACTATTTTTACATAAATGGCTATCACTTTAGTGTTTTCTATTATAAAGGATATATTCGTTTCCTGTGCCTGCTTAGCACAAAGGAATCCATCAGAAACTGAAAGCAGGTGGGATGGAATTGAAAAAGCGTTTGCTGGTCTTTTATTCAGCCTTTTTATGTCATTCCCCCCCCCCCCTCAACTTCTATCACAGAAGATAATTAGGATCACCAAATTCAAGGTCACATAGAAAATGTAACCAGCCTCAGCAAGACCAAGGACATCTGGTATGTCCTCCCCACCTCTTGCACCTATGCGCAGTGCACATGAGCCCCACAAAAAGGTCAGGTAGGTGTGAACTCCAGGAGGCCGTCACGTAAAGTCCAATGCCAAGTGGGAAGTGGGAGCCCTCCCCGACACCAGGCTCCAGGTCAGAGGTTCGAGTGGAGTGTTCCAGAGCAGCCGTCGGAGCTCTGCACTCTGGTAAGCATGTACAGCAAGTCCATCCAGGGCCGGCCCCTCTGGGTGGCAGCCCTGGCTAGACCGTTTCCAGCCAGAGCAGCTTGTCTTCATGGAGCCTGACTGCCCCGCCCCTCAGGTGATCCAGCTTCCTTGGAAACAGGACCTCGTGTGTTTAACTTGGGTGAAGACTGTCTGGAAGTCCTGAAGCGGCCAAGGGCTATGGCAAGGCACAATGGTGCCAGTGTCCGCCATTTGGAAGTAGGTGGAGTCATCCCCTGGGTGGGCTTTCTGCCCTGGGAACCAGCATCCCTGGGCTTTTTTCTCTGCCGTGTTTGAACTCTCCTGCACACATTGCACCTCAGCCGGCTGGAGCAGCCCGGCAGCATCTTCCCCAGGGTCTCCTTACCAACTTCCAGGTCAATGATTGTTTCATCCTGAAAGGAAACTTTGGTCCAGCCTTGATTGGAGTCAGGGGAGGGGCTCCTAACCTCACAAAGCCATCTGTGGCTGATTGCAAGACAAGTGCTTTTCACAGCTGGAGACACCAGGCCTCCTTCCTGCCCAGCTTGAATCAGACACAGCACAGGAGGCTGGGCAAGGCGCAGAGCAGGAACGGAGTGTACTTCTTCCACCATATGTGATGTGGAGGCTGAACCTTCCCAGGGATTCTTGCTTTTGTTCGTGACCTCGATGGACTTCTCTGGCCCATGGTACAAAGACCTTTGATTGGAAGCCCCAAAAGCCTGAGGCCTCTCCATCTCTGGAGATCAACTAGCAATGGAAGAATAAGTGCCACTACTTGCCTTGAACAAATCAAGTTTGTCATGGTACCATTGTGTCTGGAGGATGCCTAGAGTCTGCTGAGGTCACAACCCCACTATTTTGGAAGATGCCTCCAACCGAGAAAGAAGCTGGCTCTGCAAGCCTTCAGTGCTTCTGTACAAAAAATTTCTTACTCAAAAGGCTGCCATCAAATTCAGATGAATGGGTGGGGGCACGGGGTGGGGGCCAGGGTAGGGCATGGCCTTCACGTTTGGCCAATGTCACAGGATGAGTCTTGACAACGGCATGGTACCCGAGAGAACGAAGACAAGAGAGGCCACATATGCCATGTGGTTCTACTTGTAATGTCCAGGACAGGCACACAGACAGCAGACTACTGTCCATCTGGAGCAGGGTGTGGGGAATAAGCCACTGCCGATGGTAGTATGGTTTGAGCGTGCCCCCCAGTATTCACATGTCGGAAACAGGACCCTCAGGGTAGGTGTTGAGGGGTGGGAATTTTAAGAGGCGATGATTCATTCCATCATGTGTCATGTTTTAGACGAGATGACCACCAAGAGCTTATGGGAGCAAGAATACAGAAGGTTTAGAGGTGAAGTGACTGGGCTGTGAAAGTCTGAACCTAGTCAGAGCATTAATCCACTTGAGTGGATTAAGTAGGCGGCAGCCATTGGTAGGTGAGTAGGTAGGGTGTGATTGAAGAAGTAGGTCTCGGGTGGCTTTAGGGTATACATCTCTAAGATTGTTCTCATTAGGTCTTTTGTTCCCAGCAAGGAAAAAGCCGACTAAAACCTCACGGCAGTGGGCGACACCCGCTGCAGTGACAAGCTGCAGTTCCTCATTCCAACTCCCTCTGTTAAGTGTCCCCCAGAAAATGCCCACCAGAGGCTGGGAAGCCCCTCTGTACACGTGGAGAGGTGACCGTGTGGTAGACACGGAAGGGTGTGCCTTGGCTCTTCCAGGACAAGGTGCCGACAGCCAAGGAACTGCCAGACACCTTCCAGGGCTCCTCTCCATGTCCGAGGGGAAGATAGTCACCCTGGGCGGCCTCTGTCTGCCAGGATTAGGGCTGCAGCTCTGCAGGGCCTAGAGTCTGAGGTAGTAGGCGTGCTCACCTTTACTCCCAGGGGCTCATGGAAAGAGGGGCCGTGCCTGCTTCAACACCTTGGTTTCTAGGCTGTTTTCCCTATTAGGGTCAAAGGCCATATGGCACTCTGACAGTGTAAGTCCTGACCCAGGAGGCTGGCATCCATCTTTAGCATCGCCTCTGCACTGGTGCTTTGGCTGCATGTGACGGGCCATTACTCTACTTCCTCAGGACTGCCACGTGTGGAGCCAAGACACGGCGTAGCTTACTGTAGAGCCTCAGGGACCCTGCCCAGGTTTCCTTGGGGCTCTCCCATCAACTCCACAATTCCCTTTCCCACTACTGACCACTCCAATCCTTAGGGTCTGTACGATTGTGGTCCAGGCATCAGGGCCCTTTGCCCCACTGCTGCAGAGTCCTTTTCTGCTCAGCCACACCCAAACTGGAAGCCTCTGTGTCACCCAGTATACTAGAGGAACACTCTAGCTGGGCTTGGAGAAGGGACTTAAATCCTTAGAAACCCGCCAGGCATTGTGCTTCAGTGTGGTCACAGGTGGGAGATGCTACAGTTTGTTCTTCATCATTCAACTAGTTAAGGGCAGATCGCAAAGCTCTTTCTGGAAGAGTCTCCCCCAGCCTGAGACACATGTGTTCCACTGAGGCCACCTGCTGGCTAGCCCTCTCCTTCTGTAGGACCACCATGGCTCTGTTGGTATAGCTAGCTACCAAGTCCTGCAGGCTGCTCAGGACTGTCTGCTTGAGAGACAGCGTGACAATGGGGAGGTGCACATGGTTGTGGAACAAGACAGAAGGCATGTTGAGCGTTCAGTGCATTCATAGGATTCTCACCCTCCCCCCACCCTTGGGTACAAGATGACACATTTTATGAGTAGAGGGCGCACAGGTGCCAGCTGCAGCCACGATGCAGGCCTTCCTTGTTGAGCTCAGTGGTCGAGCCATTTCACTGGTTCTTCTCCTTTCTTAGGGAGATGTGGTAGGGACACCCGCCCCTGCATCCTTGGTCTCCTGAAGAGCAGCGTCTCATGGGGCCTCCGTGGGCAATGTTTTGGATTTGTTCTCTCGGGGAAGGAGTACCTTCTTCACCTGGCTTACTATGACATCTCTTACCTCACAGGCCAAGGGCCCAATGTGAACTCACTGCTACTCAAGTCAAGGGACCAGAAAGTTGACCAGGTGTGTCTGTAGGTGCAGTGGATCCACTGGGAGCTCACCTTGTCCACGTGACCACTCAAACTGGCCTGTAAATGCTTCCATCTTACTAGTAAGAGCATAAGGACAGTAGAGAGGGACCAGTATAAACTCACGTCTATCTCCAAAAAAAGGGAAGACACAACTATTCGAAGGACTTAACTGGTTATAAGACTTTGGGATGTTGGCCAGATCCCGAGACTACACTGTGACATTGCAGAATCACTCTCTGGGTGTCTCATACGTTTCTAGTCAGCTAGCTCTGGGTCTAAAACCCTCTGGGGTTCTGGGATTAGAAGAGAGATGGAGACGACTGGTCAGTGCCTCTGCTTCCTGTTCTCCCTTGTTCATGGGAGAAAATAACTGGCCAAGTGTTGTTCTTAGCCCATCTCCTACCCCTCATCTCCCGTCTTTGCACGTCATGACCTCCTGCTCACATGGGCATCTTGCCTGCCATCAGGTGTCAGGTGCTGGGCCTGATCTTGGCTGTGTGGCTGGGGCAGGGGCGTGGACATGGCTGTCATCAAGCTGTGCTCTGTGGGCATCTCTTGATCAGTCCTGGCTGCCCAGGAGCTGCCACTGCACTTGGAGATGCTGTGTCCTCTCCGCAGCCTGTGGGACACACGGTCCAGTCCTTGGCATGGATACACCTCCGTCCAGCCTCCAGCCTCACAGCGCCCCGTCTTGCAACATACCCGACTACAGCCCTTCATCCTTTCTCCTGTGGCAACCCCAATATCTTAACCAGATGAAGGAAACGGGTTTCCCAGGCATCAGTGCCACCTGGCAGTGAATTTGCACCATCCCATGGGGTCCCTCCTGGAGGATTAGGTCCTGCATTCCAAGAAAGTGCAGTGTCAAAGACCCGTCAATTCCAGACCCGAGCAGCCTTCCTCGAACACCAGCCCCCGTGCATGGTGCACTGCACACCCCCTGCCTTCAGCTGCAGTCAGTGGTCTGGTTTCTGCTGAGACCATTTGCCTTGACAATTCCCGATTTCCAAATTGCCCGTTTGTCTCCTGGACACATGCCATGGGACTCTGAGCATCACTCCAGAAGGGAGGCAGCTTGGTAATGACCCCTGGCTTCTGTCCCCCGAAGCTGCAGCATCCCTGCCTTCAGAGAAGGGCAGGTGGGCACCAGGGCTGTGCTCCAGAAGCCTGCAGAGTTCCCGGGGATGCTGGCCCGAGCCCTGCTGTGCAAAGCTGAATGACTCAGAGTTAAGGCCCCTGGGACCTGTTCTGTCTGTGAAAGAAGTGTCCTGGGGAGAACCCTAGATTTAGAGAGCCTCATGAGCATGAGGTTGGATTTCTTAGCACGAGGACCACCTTGGCTTTTGTAGCCATAAGCAGCCATCTGACATGACCATGGGTACAGAGGGCAAGCCCGACTGGCCCCTCGTGCTGCTCCCCCTCCTTCCATCTCCGAGCATTGCACAGTCTCATCCTGGCCGAGTCAGGGGGCCCATGGCACTGCCCAGAAGCCCGTTTCCTATTAGTGATGTGTGGACATTCAGACTTGCCATACTCCTCAGAACCAGAGGAGCGCTTTTACCTCGCATTTCCTGGCAAAAGAGAGAGAGAGAGAGAGAGAGAGAGAGAGAGAGAGAGAGAGAGAGAAACAGTGGGCATTTCAAAACCCCCTGTAAGATAGTTCAGCACTGGACTTGGACGTGGACAGTCTTGACCTACTTCATTAGCCGAGGCTCTGTGGAGGTATCCCTCAGCTTTGGGGAAACAGCCCCCAGATGTAGCTCAAGACACCTCTTCACATGAGGCTCCTTTTTGCACAGAGACCAATTCTCTTAACACCAAGAGCAATAGTGAGGAGCCCATAGACCCGGGGGACCCTGTTAAGCTAAGAAACGTCAGTAGGAACATCCAAGCCAGCAGCAGCCACAGCAGAGCCAACACCTCGCAGCTGGCTGAGCTGCCGGGGTCCTTGTCCCCACCACCTGCAGGTCATGTCCTGGCCACTTGCCCACTGCATCCTGTAGAAGGACAACTTGCTGCTCCACTTTTCTTGCTAACCAAGTTTCCTTTAACTCAACTGCCACGTAGTGTGCACTTTCCAGGGGCCATCAGCACATAACTAAGCTATTTGTACCAACTTCCCCTTTGCTCCCAGTTACTAACATTACACCTGAAATATTTCTATAGAAGTGGTAAACTAGGCCTATGTTAACCTATAGGGGCTTCTCACATCCTGGCCATAACAAACCTCTATGTTCATACTCAATTTTTCTATTTCACAATAATTTGGAATTGGTTTAATCTGCATAGGATTGTGATAAGTTAGAGTTTTTCTGGGCAAAATGCTTTTAAAATTAAAGTCTCATGTCAAGACCAATTGCACCTGGCTCCAGACTTGCCCAGTAAGTGAATCCTGTAAACTGATGTCCAAGTCTCCAGTTTCCCGATTTACTTAAGGCTGAAGTTACTATGCCCAAGTTTCCACATGAATCAAGTGGATGGAGAGTAATGGCCTATGGAGTCTATCGAAAGACTTAAGGTAAAGTACTGACCAATTAAATGGCTTGTGTTTTCATTCCGCTATTATCCACACTGCCTGTGGTGATTGATGATGATAATTTATTTCTACATAAACTGCAGTTCCTTATTTCCAACAACATGATGATGATTTATGGCTTTATGCAATCAGGTAGAAAAGAACCATGGAATTTAGCATTTTTCTATAAAGTTAATAAACTTTATGCTAACGGATCAGGTGTTAAAGCTATTAACTTTGATTTCCAGGTACTCTGTGCTTTAGTTCTTTTTCCCTCCATTTAATATTATAAAAAATCTGTTTAACATGGAAAAATTGGCAGTTTAGTAATACACCAGTTACTATAATCATGTTTCTACGTGTTTTATTTCTGCCAAGCAATTGATACATTCCACAGTGAGTCAGAGATGTTAACTCTTGCCCCTAAGTACTTGGATCACTTTAGTTAATGCTTACTTTGAGGTTTAAAAAAAAAATCACGCTGTGAAATCCTCAGACCTCCCACCATTTGATGGGTTTCTTAAGCACACCCCCAGTCATCTGGACTCCCCCCTACCCCCCCCCCCCCCCCCCGTCACCACTATCCCAGAAGTCTGCCTAGGGACTTTGGCAAACCCCACTTTTCTACTTCCTTCTAGGGGGGGTCACTGCTGAGAAGCCTTGTCCTCACTACAGGTTGCTCCTGCATTTTCTAGAACTTCATGTAAGCGAGGTTGTATGACAGACCTTTGTATCACACTTGGTTTTGCAGTTATTTTAGGAATTTGTTTTTAATAGATCTAGGAATTTTATCTAGAAATCCAAGGTTTTGGCTTTTGTTTTTTTTAAAAAAAAGCAAGTAACCTAGCAACATGGGTCCTGAATTCATATACAGCACATGCAGCTTTAAACTGAGACGCTACTTCTCCCTTCAAGAGAGCCAAGTGCCTTGACTCACCATCCATGGCCCAATCACTCTTCCTGGGCCGAGACCCCCTGCCCAGCTTCAGGGGTACTCATTTGAAAGGAGGATGGAATCACCCGTGGGACACATCTCCTGCAATTTCTCTGGTCTGAGCCAGTTCAGACATGCAGCATTTTGGCAGGGTGGGGGGTCTGGACAGGGTACCTGCATCGTAGGCTTAGCAAATTGGAAGTTTTGTCCTCAGAAATCACTTCTAATAGCATTTCAGGATTTGAGTGTTGCCCAGACTCAAGATAAAGACTTGCTAAGCTACCTCCATAGAGAGATCAGCTGACGGTTTAACTTTGAGCGAGATACACCTTTCCGAGGTTCATCTGGGGACCTCATTGAGTTTCCCAAGCACAGCCAGCCTCCTCTTCAGCTTCAGTGGTCCTCCTGAGCCTCTACGGTTGGTCATTCTAAAACACAGGCCACATATCTGAGATTAATGCAAGAGTGATTTGATCAGGAAAGTGGTACTTTCTGATCAATGACTCTTGATCACTTCCTGATGAAAGGTGGACAGCACCCAATATGGGCCAAATCCGTTTTATTCTTTTTAAAAGAACTTGGAAATTTGTTATCCTTTTGATTTTATTTTAAGTACGTGATAGTGGAATGTATTAGTTCTTATGAAAGACTGTGCTCTATGTGTAATATCTTCGTGTAAAGTATGTTTACGCCAATTCATGTCTTTATACATGTACTTTTTTGTGGTACAATTCTTATACATATACCACAATTTTTCATCTGATTGTATACAAAGTAGGTTGACACCCAATTCGTGTCTTCATACATGTACTTTGGATAATGATTCCACCATCCTTGCTAATCCCCTGCATCCCTTTCCCTCCCTCTTCCCTTCCCTATCTAGAATTCATCTAATCCTCCATGCTCCCCCTCCCTACCCCAATATGAGTCAGTCTCCTTATCAGAGAAAACATTCGGCATTTGTTTTTGGGGATTGGCCGACTTCACTTGGCATCATCTTCAACGCCATCCACTTGTTTCAACATGTCCAAGGGATGAGGCGAGATGGATACAACACAGAAAGGTACAGATCCCCAAGAAAAGGCTCGCCTCTTCTTGGGTCATGTCCATAAATTTGACTCAGTGTCTCTTGTAACTGCTGCAATTTATCCCCCCTCTTGCATCTCCAAAACCCTTTCTTCCTAATTCTATTTAGGAACTACCTTACAGGGAGGAAATAAAGAGCACAGACTGTTTTGATTTCTTATTCCTACTTTTAAGAGGCAAAGAACTAAACATCTCAGCTCACCCAATATAAAAAGTATAGCTCTTCTTTATCAATTTCAATGTTGCCACTGCAGAAAAATGCAGATTTTTGTAAATTTTCTCATGTTCTTTAGAAATTTAGTTAAACATGCACTGCTGCCATTTGGCATACAGTTTACCACACCTGTCAATCAATTCTTTGATTCTTTCAAGCCGGGGAAGAGTTTACTTAGCACTAGACAATCGTCTCCTGGTATGTCAATCATGGCATAGAAGGGCCACTGTATGAAACTGAGCAAGAGGGTTAGGAGCAACACCCTACAGCACTGAGATCAAGCCTACATTTCACACCTGTAGGTCCTTAGCAAAAAAATTCCTGAAAGGTGACTTCAAATATGTGGATGTCCAGGTAGATCCGAGATTTCTCCTTTTGACTTCCTAGAGCAAAAAGTCCTTTTATCTAGCTCTGTAGAGTACATTAGAAGCACATACCTAACATGGCCTGCTGTCCACGTTTTTTGAAGAGAAGAGAACTGCATTCGAGTCTGCAACTTGGGAGCCTCACGATGGGGGAAAGCTACATAAGAAAGTGTCAGCTTTGGGACACTGGAGCAGGCAGAGCTTGTCATGTACCTCAAGCCTTTAGTCTTGTTGGTACTCGAGTTAGGATTTCATTAGTCCACGCAAGTAGATTTTTTTGAACAGAGTTTGGGGTCTGGGGGTCTGGGAACCCTTCCGTCCGAGTGTATGGAACCTAAGCCAGGAAAAATGCAGGTTTTGGATCTTCCCATCCACCATGGACATGACTCTTGATCCTCCTGCAGGATGGAGGGAAGAAGTCATATCCAGAGCCTTGCTAAGGTTGCCCTTATTCCCAGAGGGGTCACCGACTGTGCATTATCCAGCCTTCTATGCAAGTGGCCTTCTCTAGCCACCTTGTCACTGAGGTTGGCAGAGATCAGAGTTATATGAACCTGCTGCTCTGAAGTAAACCCCATCATACCCCCACACACTGTCCCAGCTGCTCCAGGGTCTTTTCCTTCCATTTCTGTCAACATACTACCCATTCTCCAAGGCCCACCTCACATGCCACCACAGTCTGGTTGGTTCTAGACCCAGAACGCCCCCCTTTCCATGGGCTTCAGGCACTCATACAAGGCCCTGTAGTGAGTCAGGGATCAGCCGAATTCTAGGTGTGTCTTCAGACCGGCTCCATCATCCACAACCAGCCGTCCCAGGTAGGTGCTAGCCGTCCAGCCTCGACTTTTCAGTGTCCCGTTGGAATCTGAGGGTGCTCAGTTTAGTCCGACTCCTGGTGCTTCTCGCCTCCCTTATCCCATGGGTCACAATCAAGATGGAGATCTTTCCAGAAGGCTTTGCTCACCGCCTTCTTTCTCCATTCATACCAGGACCCGAAGGACTCATATTAGAACCAAGCAGAATTTAAATTTTCCTCATCCCATCAGTCAACTCTTCTTGCTCTCCTGCCAATCGATTCTGTCTTACTAAGCAATCCTCCAGCCTCATAACAGGTCACACGATTCCAAAGTGTGGCGACTCTCCACTGAGAAACTGTTAGAAGACTTACCCTGATGTTTTTGTAGTGGGTTGAATCCAGGGGATGCTTGACCACCCAGCCATCCCCAGCCATTTTTAGTTTGAGACAGGGTCTAAGTTGTTTAGGTTCTTGCTGAATTGCTGAGGCTGCAGGAGGATTGCAATCCTCCTTGCAATCCTCCTGCCTTAGCCTCCCGAGTCAGTGGGATTAGAGGTGTGCACCACTGCAGCTAGCTACCCTAGAGTTTCTTTGGTCTTGCCAATTTGTACCACTTCATACTGATCTGTGCTTACTATTCCAGCCCAGATTCACCACAGTGAGGTTTCATTTTGAAAAAAAAAAATGAACAGACCTACACAACATGGAAACTTGATAAAGTTTGTGTGGGTCTCTGAGGTGGATCCTTCTCTCTGAAACTCAGCCGATATGTAGAATGGTTAGTAATTAGTATCCAGGAAAAGCTGTCCCCCTCTTGGGCGAGCTCCACCGTCCAACATTCCTGTGCATCTTGATCTCCTTCAAAGCTCTTACTTCCATGGAACAGAGGCCAAGAGGTCACTTCTGGACGTCAGCTCTGCCAGGGCCTCCTGTGAGCCGCTTTCCTAAGTCATGCCTTCCTCAGGAGTCCAACGTCCACTGAGGGAGAAGGGTCGGGGCTGTGAGAGGGTCTGGCCATTCGGACCCAAGGCCTGTGACCCTCAGCTCCCCTGCCCAGTCGTGCTTCCTCCCTCTTTCCCCAGTTTCTAAGCCTACTCGACTCCTTATCAGAGAGGCTGCAGCCTGTGACGTATGGTGACGACAGACAAGAACCAAAACCCACACTTGTCACCTTGGCTTTTTGCATCTTCTGTGTTCAGACATGGTGAGGCAGTCTTGCCGTGGCACCACCCCGCCACGGCTCAGGTCACCTGAACATGGAAACCAGTGGGATCTGTAAAACTTTGAAGGGCCAGCACTTTCTGGATGTCTTCCACCTCCGTCACCTCCTTTTGGCCCAGGGCAAGTGAAGACAGACCATCGGCGTCCTCACCATTGCGTCTACTCCAGTGATAGCCAAGTGTGCTGTCAGTTCATCTCACACCCTTTTACCAGGTAAGCTGCAGCCCTCTCACTTAGCTGTGATACAGATTTGAAAACTCGAGACACAACTCAGGAATAGAGGAAGCTGGACACAGGCTGCCGTGGTAGAGAACCAGTAACCTTTCACTTACTGGTCAGCCGTCGTCCTTGACCAACTATTACCTATGGAGTTCCAGCAAGAAGCATTATGTTTTGTTGCCTAGCTAAGAAAACCGAGCAGTACGAGTTCACACACCCATGGCCAACATTTAAACTGGATTGTTGGGCCCCGAGAGAGGAAAAGGGCCCTCTGGGGAGAGGAAAGTCACCGGGTTTTCCATCTGTCACCCGCCTATGGGAATCCGAGCTTGTGGGCGAGTCACTGCTCTGGAAGTCATGGGCAGCCCCAGCGTGCCTCATTTTGGAGCATCTTCAGGAAGTATGGTCCACTGGAGGGGAGCGCTGGGCTCACACAAAGTCCAGCAGTGACTCCAACACACCGGGTGAGTCGGAGCTGGGGGAGGGAGCAGCCAGATACCAGCCTGGTGCCTGTGTAGGCTAGTTGGAGTTGGATGCTGCCATCTGGGGTGAATAAGCATTATTCAGTCAGTTTTTAGATGGGAAGATTTTGAATGAATTAAGCAATTCTTGCAGAGCAAATAGAAATATTTCTAAGTCGAACAAGCTCACCATTATAGCCCACATAACCCACTAGTATATGTCTCCGATGGAACTCGGCGGTCTCAGTTGTTATAAGGTTGGAGATTGGGATTAATGATGGGAGAATTCAAGTGCTAGATGGAATCTGTGGAAGAAAATCTCCCTCCCACAGCGACCAGAGGAGGGGCTGTGAGGTTGGTTGCACGGGTGAGGAGGGTCAGGCCCAGGGTTAAGGCCCAGTGCCGAGTGCCGTCTTAGCATGGGGCTAGACTGGGAGGGCCTGGAACGGCTCACTCAGGTGGCCCCACGGCTCCCACTATATGGAGCAGGTCTTCCAGCCACACAGCTCTGCCGATCCTGGGGTCAGGTTCAGCTGCCCCTCCCCTTCACTTCCTGTCAGCCCAGGAACTGGGACAGCTTCCTATAGGAAGGAGGTGTGGCACCTTTCCCTGTTGTCACTGCTGTCTGCTTCCTAAGGGCCCTGAGGTTGGTCACTGCTCCCAAATGAAAGCCCTGCGTGGCCCTGACAGATGGTACAGAGTCATCAGCTGGCTGGTGGCGTGTGACGCGTTGCCGTGGCTCTCACCGCCTGTGCCCTCACAGCCCAGGGCAGAGTCTCCTCGCCCACGGGAGGAGGGGATGAAGCATCAGTCAGATGCACGGCACAGCCCCAATCCGAGGACACACACCGTCTTCGTCTTTGTCACTTGTTTCAGTGCCCAAGGAGGACCCTGGTGGTTGAAAGGAGAATGCAGCAGAGGTGTAGCAGGTCACTAGGTAGTGACCAAGTACCACTGCAGCCACAGAAGGGGACAGTGCAGTGCTGGGGAGGTCACAGCTCAGGGTTCATGGTCCTGGGTGGAGCAGGCTGTTCTCTACCACCTCCGCCTAACATGGCCGAGTGCCTTCTACCTGGCGGAAGTCACCACCAGAAGCCACTGCCAGGTGGCTACAGGAGGACATGCTGGTGGGGACCTCAGCCATGAACAGGCAGCGAGTTGATCAAGGTTGGTCTGACACAGGGAACTGCCGACAGGACAGGTCAGGAATGGCCCTAAGGAAAACCTGATGGAGGACAGTCTTCACACCTGCCTAGGGCAAGGAAGCCACCCCCCCACACACTTCCATGAGGATAGTGGCAGCAGACCCGAGGATGAGCTTGCTCACTCCCCTGCAGCGGGGTGAGGCTGCCCAGCTGGGCATTGCTGCCTTGTGCACCTTGCCCTCCTGCTAACACAGGAAGTCCCTTCTGCGCCCTGCAGACGGCAACCGAGACTCTGGTAGGGTCTCTCCATCCAGGAGACACATGGGTAGGGCCAAGACAGGGCTGCAGGGACTTCACACCCAGGATGCACAACGCTTCGACAGTGGTGGACCCAGAGTTCCTCAGTTTAACAGGTTGACCGTGCCAAGATGGACGATTTCAGCAGGAAGCAGAGTTCCAGACCATCAAAAGCCCAAGGCATAGTCCAAGGTTATTTCATACCAGGGGCCGGGGAGACTTGCTCCACCCGCAGTAGGAAGCATTGCTTGGTAGACTTAAGAACTGGAAGGTGTACAGCAGTTAGGAGTGCTGCTCAGACACTGAGCAAGCTGCCATTACCAAGCTGGACAGAGCAGGGGAAGGCTCTTGCAGGCTTGGTCTCAGTGCATACGCAGTTGTCATCTAAACCCTAGTGGGGTGATCAGACCACAGGATTCTGGAGAAGTGTGATGCCCACTTCTACTAGCAAATCGTCCCCATTTAAGAGTTGTCCTTGGTAGAGTGTGGGACAAGACTGGCTTCACAGATCTGTCTAGGAGACTTGCCTCCAAGGCCCTCCCAGAGCTGCCCTTTGGAGCTCGTTTCTGAATGCATCTCTGACCAGCTACAAGTGGCAGTGGAACTCCTGGCTCCCTGCCTTTGTCACCAAGGTAGCCTCCCAGGTCATCAAGACTACCTTTAACTAACAAGGAGATGTTCGAGCAGAAAGGACAGCAAGATTTGAGGGTGTATCTGCATCTCACTGCAGAGTACCCCCCAAGCTGGTCTCTGAAGAAAACCCATCTGACCAGTCACAGTTCGATGGTGGTGGCAGCAGCCCTTACAGATCTCCAGGTAGAAGCCAGGTGCCCCATCTGCCTGGATGACCTGGGACCTCCAGTCACCATCAAATGTGGGCATGACTTCTGTTGCTCCTGCATCCAGCAGTCCTGGGCAGATCTGCAAAACATGTTCCCTTGGTCTTGGTCAGTGTGATGGAGGGCACTCCATCACAACAACACCCAGCTGGGAAGGATGATTGAATTTCCAAGCTACTCCATGTCAATATGAGAAGAGGAGAACAAGACAAACTCGTATGAGGAGCACGATGAGGTCTTGACCTTTTTGTGAGGAGGACCAAGAGCCATTGTGTGTCTGTGTGCTCAGCCCCCTGACCACCAGTGCCACTACATGAGGATCATCAAGGAGGCTGCCTCTCACCACAGGAGAACTTAAAAGTTACGTTGAACCCTTGAAGGGGCAAGTAGAGTGTTCAAAAATTACTAGTCGCCCAGGACCAAGAACAATTAGAACAGGGAGAAGATGGAACACCAGAGACAGATTACTCTCTTAATTTGAGTATCTGAACCAGTTTGTAGAATATGAGCAACAGGCAGTTCTGTTAAGGTTAGCAAGAGAAGAGATTGAAAAGAAACTCATTGTGAACAGGAGAGTATTTTCAGGCCACATTTCCAAGATCAAAGGTCCAATAAAATCAGGGTGGCAGAGAAGAGCATGATGTCAGAAGTGAAATTGCTGATGGATGTTAATAACGTCTCCCACAGGTGCGACAGCCTCAGATGCCCAGTTCTTTCCCTTCTGATTAAGGAAAGGATGCAGTCTTCCTTTACAGTTTTCAGCTCTAAAGAAAAGGAGTAACTTCTCCAAACTTCTGTCTCTGGATCCCGAAACAGCACATCCTAGTCTACTTGTCTCCAAGGATGAGAAACGCGTGACATTTGTGCAGAGAGAAACTTGTTCGTGCAGAGAAACTTGTTCATCTGAATCTAGTAAGAATCGTGCCTTATCCAGTGGTTCTGGGTTCAGAGAGGTTCAATTTTGGCTGGCACTGGGAAGTCCAAGTGGAGACAAGCCTGAATGGATTGTGGAGGTTGGTCAAGACTCCATGAGACATGGCCACTGTCAGGTCTGGGCAGATGCTGGACGGTTCAACTGCATAATGTTGTTTACCTGGTTCAGTGCACTGTCCCAGTCGCTCTAGTGGAAAAAACCTAGATGGATTGGTATTTATCGGGACCTAGTTGGGTGAGAGTTCCTTTTACAATTTGGACATCAGGTCTCACATCCATTCTTTCATAGATGGATTTTTCTGAAGCATTGAAGCCTTGGGTTGGTATTGGCAATGATCCAAAGCCTTTTATTATCTGTGAGGTAGCAGACTATGCAGGGTGAAGCGCAAGATGCAGCATTGCTTCATCTTTCTGCCATTTATGGCTAAATAAATGATAGTGAATCTAGCAGTTTTTTTTTTTTTGATTTCTTTTTGAGGCAAGTCTTACTATTGCCCAGGCTGGTCTCCAATTCTGCCCGTCTCCTGCCTCAGCTTCCCGAGTAGCTGGAATTAGTTGCACTCCCACCATGCCCGGTCAGCAAAGTATTTGTTGTACCATGGATTGAACCCAGGGGTCTTGAAGTGGTGGCCTCACAGCCCTCCCACTTCAGCCTCCCAAGTAGTTGGGCATGTACGACCACACCCAGCATTCTTTCATTTTGCTCCAAAGGAATAGATGCTGTGGGAATGGACAGATGTGGAAGTGACCTGTGTTTCTGGAGTTTTAAGATGTAAGAAAAATTTGAGTTGCAGGATTTGAGTTGCAGGATTACGAAGTCAACCTTTCAGCACTTATGGCCACCAAGGACATCAGAAAAAGCCTGGAATTCCTAGCTGTGGTTTGGATAGAAGATAGTCTCCAAAAGCTCATGTACAAGACAGTGCAAGAAAATTCAGAGGTGAAGTGATTAGGTTAAGACTCTCAAACCACAGGAGGATTAATGCACTGATTGGGGTTAACTGGGTGGTAACTAGACATCCTGGAGGCACGTGTCCAGTGACCCGTTTTGTCCTTGTGGCTGTAACCTGGGCCACTGTCTTTTGCCGTGCCCTTCCCCTATGAGGTTCTGCCTCCTCTAGGGCCCAGCTTAGCCATCTGCAGACGAGACCTCTGAAGCCATGAGTGCCAGATAAGCTTTTCCGCCTTCAATTGTGTTCAGCAGGTCTTTTGACCACTGACAAGAAAAGCCAACCGTGGCTGAACAATTATGAGCTGGATGTCAGTGGATGTGCTGCATGAGGTTGTCCAGCAGAGTGCCGATGCAACATAGAATCGTCACTTAGACGATGGTAAGTCTCAGGACTGGAAGGCCCAGGAGACATCTCACAGAACTTCAGAGGTCATGGTGCCTGCTGCTCGAGTTCCATCTTCATCTTCTACCCCCTATGGCTCTAGGGGGGGAGGCAAGGGAACCCTGACAGCATTTAAAAAACAAAACCCCACACGAGCTCTACCTGAAGAAGCTGAAACTGATCCCACAGTCCTGGGTGAGACCTCTACCCCTTCTGATGCAGTCCCTCAGGCAGACTCCTCACCAACTGAAGACTTGGGCAGCAGAGTCCAAGGAAACCAGAGTGACAGGTACATGGCTTTGGACTGGAGGCCAGCCAGGGAGGGTAACTACTGAATTGCAAAGTTCTGACAGGTTGTACCCAGTATCGGAAGGATACAAAAGTCTTGTTTCCAGATGTGGTGTAACCCTCGTGTTCCGAGCTTAAAAATACAATTCAGATGCTACAGAAAAAAAAAGTTCTCAAAGGCTATAGTTCTGAGTGACAGAGTTGGAAGTCACAGCTTTCCTGTTTAGACCACAATTTAATATCACAGAATTATTGTAGTTAATGAAGCTACCCAGGTCCAAGAACATCAAAGAGGGATTTCATAATTCAGACACAGGCCTCCCAACCCTGGGCTCCTTCCGACTCCATCTCTTCTCTACTGTGGCTCGAGTTGAGCTGCCTGACTGCTATAATCAAGGTGGCTGAAGTCATTTTTGGACTGTCCCTTCCCAAGGGCTATACTTCAAATAGTGTCTGTCCAACTCTGCTGCCCACATTACCCAGGAGTCATTGTCTGCCAGATGACACAAGCTCCAAGGCATTGCCGAGGCCTCAGAGGACCACACAGAGAACACAGGGCTCCCCGAGCTCAGGGGCTCAGGAGGGACTCTAGTCTGGATCTGCAGGGAATAATGGTACCCGAGGGGACTCACAGTAATGTCACTCTGGAATTTGTCACCCAGAGCACTTTGACATGCACTAGAATGTCCAGAGAGCTGGTGCAGAACAAGCTGCCAGGCCCCCAGGCCTTCTGCTTTGGGAGGATGTGATGGGGTTGGCGATACCCATTACCAGCAAGCTCCCCAGAAAGTCTGGGAGACTCCCTGGGAGGAGTCACAGGCACAGGGTTGAACCATCCGAGCCAGGGAGAGAACAGGAGCCCTGCTAGAGTTGGGGAGTCAGGAGGCGTGGGATGGATTCCAGAGGAATCCTAGAGATGCCCTCCTTGAAATACAGCAACCACCATCAGGGACACAGCCAGCTGGAGAAGACTGCTGGCACACTGAGGTCACTTTGTCCCTTCACGTGGCCTTACGTGGAACCTCCCATTGCCCATAATCGCCAAGAAACAAAGCTCATGGGGAACTGGAGTCGGCACTCAGGGGCAAAGGTGCATGGGGGAAGGTGGAGATGCAAGAGACACCCAGAAGGTCCCGTCTGCTGCGATGCATCTTGGGGGAATTTCCAGCAGCCAGTTATTTTAGAGGAGCCGCGACCCTCTGCATCACCAGGTCCAGTCCTCCCACTTCTCGGCTACGCCCATCGTGAGATGCACCATCCTGTGCTTGGAGTCCCATCTCTGCACCAGCAGGCGGGGCCCTGGGGAGACCTGCCCTCCTGGAAGCTGCAGAAGGCTGGCACCAGTGACCTCGGTGTCCATAGCTCCTTCTAAAGGCTGCAGTTCAGGCCGGCTAGCTGCTGCAAGCCCAGCTCGTCTTGTTTTTTTTCCCTCCCTCAAATCTCTTGTCACCGTCTCTCAAGCTGGTGCCTCTGCCCACCTTCCTAGTGCCCCGGGACCACGGATGACATCACAGAAGCTCACCTTATCCCGACATCAGATCCACCACCGACAGGTTCATGGTGGAATCTCAAGTTCTTTGGGGTCTGGCTATGCCAATCTCCCCGTCCTTATGGTCAGCAGGTATAAGACCCCCCCCCTCCACTCTCCTCCAGTGACCTAGGCCTAAGGAGGGATGTCAGACACTAGATGGGCCTGGCCATTGCCCCTCCATGACCTCTGGGAGCCCAGCTCTGCACTTTGCACTCCCATGACCCAAGTCTGACTTTTCTAGGCTGGTAAGGACAGGCCAGTGTGTGGCTCCGGGTGGTGCTCGACACACCTGTCCAAGTGACGTGTATGAAGAGGTAGGAAGAGGTGCCTGTCATTCCCAGGAAGTGTCTGGCCTATGCTCAAGGTGAAGTTTGACGGACACCATGAGGTTTCCAGATGTGGGACTCAGTGTATTAACACTTATATTCCTGCTGTGTCTCTGGAGAGTCCTTTGGCCCCCAAATTCATTCAAGTTGACCCATTTACAGATTTTATGAGCTAAAGGAAAAGCAAGGCAATCCCCATTCATGTGGCCCTCGGTTCCATCCTTTTCTTGCACCCGACAATGGAAGTACTGCCGTAATCTTAAGCCTTCTGTCCATTTGGCAGTGTCTGAACCAATCCTGCTGTATATGGGGGGTGAATTTTCTGCCCCATTTGTGGGCAGGCACAGAGACTCGGGAAGCTAGAGCTGGGCCCACAGGGAGAACCTGCTGCCAGACAGGTCGTGTTCTGCGCACATTGTGCTTGCATAGGCCGCCGGTGGAGCCCCCATCAATGTTCCCTTCATCCTCCGTCCTAGGCCCAGATGCCTTGCTGTGCAATGACACGTGTGGAGCCCCTTTCCGTGGCTCTGGAGTCCAGGCAGCATTGGTTCCCAAATAGCCAGCTTGTCCCGAGGATGATCCAGAGCCCCAGATCTACTCCAACAGCAAGCAAGGCCCAGGTGAAGAGGGCAGATCCAGCGAAGGTTACCTGAAAGCACCCTTTGACCTTTAGATGAATCCTAGGTTCCGACAGTCATCTCACTAGCACTTTGTCATTCCAAGTGACTTACTCTGGGCCCCCTAATGAGGGCCACTGTAGGTATAGAGCCACTATGTAATATATATCATAATAACCAATCGTCACTCAAAACCCGTCTGCCCTTCTGTCCAGCTCAGTGCAGATGAGCCATTCCCACACCGTCTTCCTCCGTCTCCCCCCTTAGTTGAGCTGACGTCAGTATTCTCCCACCATGCTCCATGGAGTTCACTGGGGCTCCAAGTCGCTTGTTAGTGGCAGTTTGTTCGAACCTGCCCTTTGGTTTTCTGCATCTCAGACTTGCAGTGTCCAACTCCAGGCTCCGACTCTTCCCCACACAGGCTGCCTCGTCAAGCATCTGAATTGGTCAGCTCTTCCCTCACGACATGCTCGAGTCCGTCAGCCCCCTCCGCCATGCTGCCTAGACTAAGCCAGCACTCTGCTCCTTGACGACTACACCAAGTTTCTGACTGATCCTTCTACCACATGTCACTGTGCAGCCAGGGAATCATTTAAAAGACAAGCCACGTCACTCCAAGCTCACCAGGACGTCCACATCTCGCTCCAAGTGAAAGCTGAAGTGCTTACACAGGCCTCACGAGGCCTCGCGCTGTCCCTGCTCCGACTTGTACCCTCAGCTACATGCATGCTGCCCTGTCCCCCTTCACACAGGCCCAGGCTCCCGGCTCCGCGCTCCCCAGGCAGGCTAGCTCTAGAGGGATTAGGCTCCGTGGTCTAGGTTCCTCACTCCTCCTCAGGGGTATGTCCTAGTCCTAAGTTTTCATCTCTTAGATGAAGGAAGTAAATACAAGAGGGAAGATGGTCCACGGGAGACATTGGTGGCTTCAACTTTGTGGCTGGATGAGTAACATGCTGTTATAGCCACATGAGGGAGGGGATGCTCTAGGGGCAGTGAGCCCAGCTGGGACCCCAGAACAGGAGGCAGCTCAAGTAGGTAGGTGAGGCACACACCTCCTGTGGCTGCTGCTGCCCAGTGAAGCCCTGGGGAGGGTCAGCCCTTATGAGGCTTCCAGGAGCCTCGGTGCTGCCCCCACCCCCAGGGCACGCGAGGACTTGCTCTTCAGCACACGGCTGGCTTGCAGCGGAGGAGGTGGGACTCTTCCACATGGCACCTTCCTGAGCCTGGCCCACTACCAGGCTTGAGCTGGTGTTGCAGCCAGCGTCTTGGCCCATTCTCCTGTGGGCCTCACTGTCCAAGTGCGACCTGTCCTAGCTGTCCTGGTCTGTAGACTTCACATCCTCTGACACCCGAGGCTCAAGTTGCCGTCAGCTCTCTACACAGCTGGAAAGTTGTGTAGTGTTCTGCCTTCTCTTTAAGGGGCACAGGGCTCCCAAGTCCTCAGCCACACACACGTTTTCCTTGTTCATAGGGCACAAGGGGATCAGGGTCTTGCTCATGAGACAGGCAAGAGAAGGCCTGGATAGGTCCCTTCAGCAGTAACAGAAGGCTAGTGCTTCAACTCCATCTTTACTGTGCATTTTAGGGCACTGGCAAGGGTCCCTGGACAGTCAGCCTCGGAACAGGTTTTGCATTTTACTCTCGTCTAGGAGGGCAATTGGAGGAGACCTGCCATCATTTGGTCTGAAGATGGGTTTGTATTCTAACCCTGCTGCTCTTGCTGAGCAGGAGGCCCTCATGTTGTATCCTCAGAGGATACCCTGGTCCTGGCTCACAAGGGTGGGGGAAACTCCAACTTTAAGCATCCTATCACCTGCCACAAAGATTTTAGCTTGAAACTCACAATGATGAGTATCTCCACTTCTTTTGTTTACTATCTTCAAAGCCACGAGCGACTCCCCTGACCCCCCATCAGCCGATTCAACGCGGCTAATTTAATTAAGAACCATTGTCCTTCCCGACTGCTCCGGTCAGAGGGGATTTTTACTGCAGGTTGCACAAATGGAGGAACTACACACACAACAATCTACACTGGAGGCAAGAATCATCTCTTCCAGAAGTAATCAACTTTTCTAGACTCATCCTTGCAGCCACATTTAATAGTCAAGTTAGAAGTCACTGATTTTAGACTATTCATCCAGTGAGTTTAAAGGTCATAGATATTCCCTACAAAGAGGGAGCACAAGTTTGTAAGAAGGAAAGATTGAGTTAGAACTCTGAGGGAAAGATGTGAAGCCAGCCAAGGGCTTGCCCTCCCCTCCGTGTGCACAGAAGCCAATGCCACAGCACCAGCTTTTACAAGAAGTTATTAGAGGTTAACCGATAGCGACAGGAGGCAAGTTCAAATCTGTCTATAATTGGCCAGTGGGGTTTAAGGGCTTTGGAGTTGATGGGTCTGATGTTTATCTTGGTTGAATGCAGTTAGGTCTTTTAATGTTTTAGCTCCGTTTTAAATTCCAGGTCACACCCTTGCTCTTGGATGTAGCTCCCAGTCCCCAAACTTCTAGCTTGAACCTTCTAGGGCATACATGTTGTGCTCATCCTTAGGTTAGGCTTTAAAGGTGCCTGTCCGATGTGTTCTGTAAAACATTTCCACACCACAGTTATGAGGAATTGAATTCCTATCAGGAGAATGCTGAGCCACATTTGTGGCTTTGATTTGTGTCCTAGAAGGTGGGCAGGGACCCACTAGCATTGGAATAAGTAGAGGTGGTGGGGTGCCCGAGAGAAGGCTGGTCATTGCCAGCCAATGCAGCCAAAGTTAGGACAGACCTCCCATGGAGTCCAAGACCCCTTTGATTACATCTTGGAAATAGTTCTCAGGTCCTTGAGATACTCCCGAGGTGTAACAGACACCCATTTACAGTTGTTAGACCAAAGTCCTGCTAGATATTTACTAAAGGGGGCTTACATGGGCTCAGTTTCAGATATAAAGGGCAAGGTTTGAGGGTTAAAAACAAGGCAACAGCCATCGTCTATAGATTTCATTGCAAATCACTATGGTCAGGTCATCTAGGGCCAAGGACCACTTCACCCCCTCAATCTTTCTCATTTCAGATTAGGTTTCTGGTCACCTCTTCTGAAAGAGAAAAGATGTGTTCAGGGTGAGGGGCTTGTCAGTATTTGGGGAGAAAGGTCTCTAACATTTCTGTCATGACCCATGGTTCAATCTTTCCATTCACCCTCATAGGAATTTTAACCTAAAGCCATTGGGGAGAAACACTGCTTGTGTTCAGAATGCCTAACATTTCACACCAATACCAATTACCCTTACCTCCCCTTGAAGAAGCAGTTCAGTTATAGCTGCATATCAAACTAAGTCACTTGCAGCAATCACTGCAGTCATTCAACTATAGTGGAGCTATTTTGCCTTTTAAGTTCTGCCTGTGGACACCACAGCAGTGGAGCTCATGGAGACCCTTCTAGCCCTCTCTGCAGTAATGAGGGACTGCCCTTCTTCCCTGCAGAAGGGCACTGCCCTCCATTAGCAGTGGGGTGACCATGCAAGCTGGAGCCGAGATTGGGCAGAGCCAAATCATCTGGGAAATGGATGGGATTGGCCAGAAGAGGACCACAGGAAGTACGTTCAGGAAACGTAGCAGGGCCACAGGGCAGGGGTCAAGTGTCCACAGAGCTAACATGTTGGAACATACCAAAATGTAGAATCACAAGGGATGAGTCCTGGAACCGGCAAGGCCTTGAAGTCTAAAGGCACCCGACACCAAAAGCCACCCATGTTGCAGCTGGAACAAGGATGCAGACTTGACTCCTGAAAAGGCATATCAAGTTATCATCAGGAAGGTGAAATACTCCACTGGACACTTAGAGACCATCTTGAAACAGATGAAAAAAAAATCTGATAGAAATAGGAGATCTCGGGAGGAAACAGATTTTAGTATTAAAGGGTATGAAAAAGTTCAAGCTCACTGGATGAGCAAAATAGCAAAATGGAAGTGAGAATCCATGGATTTGTAGATCAATAGAAATGATAAAATCCAGAGTATTTAAAAACACACTTTAAAAATACCCATGTTTAGATTCCTGATGTGCTTCCCCTCCAGGTGTAGGTAGGGACTTTCTCAACCCAGATCTAGTCTCCTCTGTTCTAATATTGCCACATAGAACTCTGGTCTCCCAAAATATTCAAGGACAGCAAGAAGTATTCCCCCAGGAGAATCGAGTCTCCAGGTGAATCTGGCCAGTGGAGGGAGAGCAGTCCCCTTGGGCAGGACATGTGCAGTGCTGTGCCATCCCATGTCACCACTTCAAAGGCCCGAGGACAAGCTGTAGTCTGTTCCTAGCATCCCCTTCTAGTCTACAGGTACACAGAGCAGTGTGAAGCTGCACTGCTACATTCTTGAGGCTTGGGGGTAGGAAGAAGGCCCTCCCCACTGCCCCCGAAGCATCCTGAACACACATACTTCAGGGCAGGTACTTTCTCCAAGCAGTTCCTGACTGTGGGGCTGGAGGTTCTGGGTTCTTGGAAAGCTAGGACCTCAGGATATGTGACCAAGTGGGACTGGACACACCATCATTGAGAGCACATGGCTTTCCAAAAGCCAAACACATTGCAGCTGGAGAAAGGATACACCAGACTTGACAGGTACCCTGTGGCGGTGCCTTGTGCCTGAACATGCTCTTCCCTGGTCAGGGCTTTGCTCTCCTGGGTCAACATGGAAAGGCTTTGTCCAACTCATCAAAGCAAGAGTCTAAGAACTTGGCTTCACTGGAGACATGCAATAAGGGTTCTCTAGGGAGAGGGTACCTCAGTCACTGGTGGATAAAAAGATGGGGACCCTTACCCAAGTCAGACAAGGGAAGAGCAAGGGGCTGCCTTTGCTCTACCCAGTAGAGACATTCCTCCTTGTGCAAGTTGGATGTGAGGTGTCCCCCACAGAAGTCTTACATTAGGCAGATGGCACAAGGTCCAGAGCTGAATGATGAGATTATGAGAACTGTGACCTTATCAGTGGGTTAACCCACTTGATGAAGTAGCATTTGAATGGATCATCGAGTGGTAATGGGCAGGTGGAGTATGGCTGGAGGAAGCAGGTCACTGGAGGCATGCCTTCGGAGTCTATGTTTTGTCCCTGGCACCTCACACTCTGCTTTCCAGCTGCTATGAGGTCAAAGACTGTCAGGCTGGTCCTTCCATCATGGCGTTCTGCCTTCTGAGGCCCGGGGTGATGGAATCCGCAGACCACGGACTAAACCTTGAAACTGAGCCCAAGTCAATGTTTCCTCTAAGTTTGTCAGGTCTTGGTCACAGCAATGAAAAACTGACTAGGACATTTTGGTAGGGCCCTGGAGTCATGGAGGACATGACATGTGGGGCTGCTACTCAGATGCAATGAACAGGTCATTCTTGGAGCTCCTGTGATTGAGTGGGACACAGGTCAAGAGAAGGCTTTGCTTTCTGTCTGGACTGATAAGCTACCCTGCCATGAGAATATGGTCTCAGTTGAAGCAAGTCTGGTAGGGACAGTTGCTATATGGATCCAAATGAAGTTTCCAGGTGGATAGTCACAGCACACACTTCAGGAAGAGAAGAGCTATGGTTACTTCTGCCAGCAAATATTGTATAACTGAAGATCAACTCCTAGCTGGTTTCTGGGTCCTGCTAGCCATAAACACCTAAAGACAGTTTAGAGGTGCCTGGTAGCTAACCTCACATGAGCCGAGTGCTGTTTGATGTTCTGGGTAGTATTGAACTGCACAGGATTCCAATGCCAGAGGAATTATAGAGTGGTCAGGCTCAGACCTACTTCACTAGCAGGAAATTCAGATGTCTTGGTGCTTGATCTTATACTGAGCTTCGTTTTCTTCATTTCATTGCCAGGTTACATGGGGAACCACATGGTTCCAAGCATTTCTCCACTTTATCTTTAAATCCACGGTTCTCCATATTTACAGAAGCCAGATTATGATCACAAAATCTTGGGGGAAAGGCCAAGCCAATGCTCTTTGCATGTTCCAATGAGAAGTCACTCAGGTCAAGAGAAGGCTTTCTACCACTTTGCCTAATGTATTTCAGCTCCACTCCTTAAGGCCCATGTGGGTGGGTTTATAGCATAAAACTTGAGGTCTGCAAGGGTAACTTTGGTAGTTCCCAATACCTCCTACCTACAGGTTGTGCCCGATGACTACATCACTCATAGGACTTCTTACCAAGTAATGTGTGCTGCAAGTCTTGGAGGAAAACATCTAAATGGGATTCTACCGGGAATTCCAAGTTTGGATCTCCATTTCTGATGTTAGGATGATCCTGTCAATGTTGACCAAGTTGTGATCAACTGCCAGATGGAACTGGAAGCTCCGTGATATTGCTGAGACCTCACAGGTCCACACAGGAAATGGGGCTTCCTGAGATCAGGGGCTCAGGAGGGACTCTAGTCAGGATCTGCAGGGAATAGTGGGACCCGAGGGGACTCACAGTAATGTCACTCTGGAATTTGTCACCCAGAGCAGTTTGATAAGCATCAGAATGTCCCAGAGAGCTGGTGCAGAACAAGCTGCCAGGCCCTCAGGCCTTCTGCTTTAAGATGTGATGGGGTTGGTGATACCCATTGTCACAGGCACAGGGTTGAATCATTTAAGGCCAGAGAGAACAGGAGCCCTGCTAGGGTTGGGGAGTCGATTCTAGAGGAATCCTAGGGATGCCGGCTTTGAGGTACAGCAACCACTATCAGGGACACAGCCAGCTGGAGAAGACTGTTGGAATAAAATGACCTTAATGTGACTCCACATGATCTCATGTGGAACCTCCCATTGGCCACAACCCTAGAAACAAAGCTCATGGGGAACTGGAGTCGGCACTCAGGGGCAAAGGTGCATGGGGGAAGGTGGAGATGCGAGACACACCCAGAAGGTCCCGTCTGCTGCGATGCATCTTGGGGGAATTTCCAGCAGCCAGTTATTTTAGAGGAGCTGCGACCCTCTGCATCACCAGGTCCAGTCCTCCCACTTCTCGGCTACGCCCATCGTGAGATGCACCATCCTGTGCTTAGAGTCCCATCTCTGCACCAGCAGGCGGGGCCCTGAGGGGACATGCCCTCCTGGAAGCTGCAGAAGGCTGGCACCAGTGACCTCGGTGTCCATAGCTCCTTCTAAAGGCTGCAGTTCAGGCCGGCTAGCTGCTGCAGGCCCAGCTCGACTTGTTTTGAGGAGGAAAGAACTCCACCTCTCATAACCACCCCTCAACTGGTGCCTTATGGTCAGCAGGTACAAGACCCCTTCCCACTCCAATGACCCAGGCCTAAGGAGGGATGTCGGACACTAGATGGGCCTGGCCATTGCCCCTCCATGACCTCTGGGAGCCCAGCTCCGCACTTTGCACTCCCATGACCCAAGTCTGACTTTTCTAGGCTAGGAAGGACAGGCCAGTGCGTGGCTCCAGGTGGTGCTCGACACACCTGTCCAAGCGACGTGTATGAAGGGGTAGGAAGAGGTGCCCGTCATTCCCAGGAAGTGTCTGGCCTATGCTCAAGGTGAAGTTCGACGGACACCATGAGGTTTCCAGATGTGGGACTCGGTGTATTAACACTTTTATTCCTGTATTTTTGGAAGAGTCTGTAGTGTCCCTTGGCCCCCAAATTCATTCAAGTTGACCACATTTGTGGTAGATTAAGAAAAGCAATCCCTGCATGTTTTTTTGCCCCCATTGCGTCCATTTCATAACCCTGCGGATGGACGTCAGTTAAAACATTGCCTACTCAGCAGTGTCCGACCCGGGCCACAAGGAGAATTTCAAGATCTTGCTGCTGGCCAGATGGTTTTCTAGTCATGTTGTTCTGGGATAAGCTGCGTGAGGAAGCCCAATCAATGTCCCTCAGCTGGAGCAGAGGTCCTGTGTGTCATTCTGTCCTAGACCCAGCTGCCTTGCTGTGCAGTGACAGATGGAGTCCAGGCAGCCTCCGATTCTGTCCTGAGGGCTGAACTTGAACTCGGTCCCGTTTACTTTTAACTGATCTTTTATTCTACTGAAAGGCAAAGGGCTCCCCAGCAAGATTTCGGCATGTCAAGCATGGGTGCTCGGAGCCTTCGGAACCAAGGCCAGCCTGGCCGTAGCCCTGGAGGGGATGGTATAGTGTTTGAGGGCATTGACCTATAGCTTACTGACACTGAACCTTCCAGAATGAAGTTCTCAGAATTTTCTTGGGATTTGCAACAGAGGCCCATGGGACTTCCAGCCATTCTGAAAATGCCTCCAAGGAGGTTGAGGGGAGGCAGGACTCGTTCCCAGGCAGCTCAGCTTCCCCACTGCTACCCACACCCCAACCACTGCTCCCCTTCCTGTAGTTCCCCCCAGAGTCTTGGTTTTGGTACATATCCATTTACAGGAATATTTGAACAAGATCTTTCCATCTGAGGAAAGATGGAAAGGTCTATCCTGCTTTCTGTCCCTTAAAGACAGCATGAGGTTTCAGAAATAATCCCTTTGATCTTTCTATCAAGGCAAAATGTTCTTGGAGGCAGTGAAGTACTCTTGAGTAGGCAGACTATGGTGGAGCTTGCAATTAAGCCCTCTCACCGAGAGGCCAGAGGAGGGACAGAGACCAAATGCCACAGTCTTGGCCCAGACAGTGACCTACAGCAGACTCATGAGTCATGTCTGAGCTCAATCTTCCAAGTGGCTTATTTCCTTTTGAATTTTGTTTAGATTAAAACCTTGGACAACTTGGTGTTTGGTCCCTGACCTGACTTGGGAGATATTTTGGCCAGTTTCTTATATGTTTGGGGATTAAATCCAGGGGCTCTTAGCCACATCCCCAGCCCTTTATATTTTAGGGACAGGGCCTTGCTAAATTGCTGAGGCTGGCTTTGAATCCACCATCCTCCTGCCTCAGCCTGACGAGCTTCTGGAATTCAAGGCAAGTGCCATGGCACCAACTCTTTTCCTTGTTTTTGGAGTTGGGGAGGGTGGTGTTCCAACAGGATTTGGACATGCAGCGGTGAGGCGAGGGTGTCTGGACCAAGCAGGGGGGGATGCTCACACCCCGACGGTCTCCGCAGAGCAGATATGTCCTTTCTAGGCTTTCACCTTTGGTACCTATTGGGTGTCAGTTGCGGAAGCAACATTCAGGTCAGTGGGATGATTAAGGAGAAGCAGGTAGACAGAAGACCATTGATCTTCCTTATCATGATGATTAAGAGCTTCTGTGAGGGAAGGGATTCGAGTGGAACTCGGGCTCTAGACCAGGCTCAGGAAACAGTGCTAGAGGACAAACATAAGGTTGAAATGCATGGTCCCCATGCCCGATTGCCTGGATTCTCACTAGTGACAGCCACTCGAGTGCCCTGGACCGTTTCAGTGGTGGGCACCTCTGCTCAAGAGGAACAGGAGTCCCAGGTTCTCATGGGTCCTCATCAATGGGAGCGGGGTTGCAATCTTGGCTTCCCTCTAGTGTAACTGCACCTGCCATGAGGATTGCAGAGGGAACCTTACTCTTCCCATATCTTTGTTATGGGCATGGGACAGGAGCAGGTTTTAAGTGTCCCTAGTACCTCCCCCCTCACAAATTATGTAACTTTTAAAACAGTTATTTCTGTCCAGCTTCAAGGATTCTGGGAGCTGCTCCTTCTCATTCCTCAAGAATGTCGCCCTCCTCTTCCCCCGAGCACTTTGTTCATCCCACCTGGAGGCGATTCCCCTGGCTCCATGGAACCCCTTTGACCTCTAGAGGCTCTCTCCTGATTTTGACTGTTCTTCCTGTTGTGCTATTTTGGCATTCTGTGCCACCTACCCTGATACACCTGTTCAAAAGAAGGTATCAGTTCCTGAAGGGACCCAGCCAATGGGACCAGGGTTCTCCGTGGGAACACTTGACACTCCCAGCTCCAATTATTCAATGCAGTCTCCGCCAACATCGCTGCCCGTCTCCCTTGGTTTAACTGACATGAAAATCTGTCACTGAAGACCAAGAGTAGAGCTTAAGATGATATCAATAGCAACTTGCTTTCAACACCTGTTTGCTCTTTTGCATATCAAACCCGCCATGCCTGGCTTCTGGCTTTCTCCTGTAACTCCCACAGAGGCTTCCGACAAACGCGGGGCTGCCAGGTCTTCCCTTAAGGTGTGCTAGTAGCCGGCAGTCCCCATCCCTACACATTCTGGGACTCGGCCCCGTCCGAGTCTGCCCGAGCTCCTAGCTGGTCTCTCCCCAACTTTCTCGGTACGGAGCCAGTGAGAGCTTTGAGGACTCGGGACACTCACCCCGGTATATCTGCATTCGACTCCAGGTTAAAGAAGTCTTTACAAAGGCCACCCAGTCTTTCATGGTCTCCGCCCCTGCGACTTTGAGCCCCCTGGATGTGGCACAGCTCCTCCTCCTGAGGGCACCATTCCATTTATTCTGATGCCATGCTCCAGAGTGTGCCACCGTGGAGCAGGTCGGGCTCTGCTCTCAGGGTCACACCAATTCTCGCTGGTGGGAGCGTGTTCCAGGAAACGTGTTTCAACATTCTTGCTGTTCAGATGAGGGGACTGGACACAAGGGGAGTGGGCTGTGTCTCAGGGTGGCAGAGCCCAGGCACCCCGCACGCTCCTGCTTCTGAGATGGAGCAGCTGCCATGGAGCCGCTCCCTGAGGTGGCTGCTAGGGGAGAAGGCCAAGTACAGTGGGCAGGAACCACAGCGAGAAACAGAGCTGGAGGACAGCCCGAGGGTGGGGAGGGACCCTGGGGGCAGGATTCAGCACCCTGGGGGAACAGTCTAAGCAGACAGGTTTCCAGAGCGCTGGCTCTGGAGCGGTTTGGGCTCTTCGCAGTGTTTTTATGGCACTGTCACTACGAGCCACTTAGTGGCACTGAAACTAAGAGCCATTAGGAGGGGTTTACTGAGCTCACTCCTCTGGGAGTCAACAGTACTTGCATTTTCCCATCTCTGGGACCCATGGCAACATAGCATTTCTGCTCAGTGGGTGGCCACAGGGTGGGGGCACCAACAAACTTGGGTTCTCCATTGAGAGTGTAGACTGCAGAGCCTGGGGAAGACAAGGTGCTGCCCTCTGGGAGCCGTGGCTCACCAGGCCAGCTGCCAGTCTGAGGAAGTGAGCATGCCGTAGGCCACCTACCAGCAGACATGGCTTGTGTGACCATGCGGGCATAAGGGTCAGGCCACAGCTAGCATGGCCTCCGCCTCCAATGTGTAGTACGGGAGACTTGAGAGAATTCTCCATTCTCTAGCTCCTTAACATTGTATTGGCGTTTTCCCTGCTCCCAGAGCCCACGATCCAAGTAGAACTGGAGGGTCTGTATAGGGAACCCGGCCTTCAGGCAGCTATCCAGTCCAGTAAGCACAGCTGCCAAGAGATCTTCCTGCAGATGCCACCCAAAGTCACTCCCACTGGATATCCGATGGCCATCACTGCGGAAGAAGGGTAGCAAGAAGCCCCAGCCTTGGCTTCAAGGGACACAGCCCAAGACAGGCATGTCAGAGGCCAGGTTTCCACCCCTGCCCCTCGTTCCAGTGCCTCGGTTGAGGCAACTTATTGCCGTTTGTGTTTTGTTCCTATTTTATTCCCCCCATCCCCTGTTATCACTTTTCTCCTGCTACATTTTGATTTTAAGTTTTATTCTAGGTTATTTCCCCCTTTTTACTTGATGGTGTCATGGTTTTTGCTC
This sequence comes from Urocitellus parryii, assembly GCF_045843805.1. Lineage (NCBI taxonomy): Eukaryota > Metazoa > Chordata > Mammalia > Rodentia > Sciuridae > Urocitellus > Urocitellus parryii. The sequence continues at coordinate 14,573,161 of NC_135542.1, forward strand.
TTTAATCCCGCCCCTCGGTGGCACTGGGCATGAAGCCCAGCACATTGATAAGGTGGGGCAGGGGCTCTGCCACCGAGACCCATATCCCGCCCCACTGAGATCAATCCTTACTTCAGCCATGGCACAGCCCTGTTCAAACCTTGGCAGACACGTCAACTCCAGGAGGAAGGGAGGTGAAAAGCCCTAGATGACCTCAAGGAGGCCCGGCCAGGGGGCATGGAAGTCCTACCCTTGGACAGTGACTCCCATGGCAATAGCAGAGAGAAATAGACGTGGCCACAATAGAGAATGGCGGTCCTGAGTCCCCAGGCTATCAGAACACATTGGTGACAAATTGGAGGGAAGTGCTACAGAGCAGGGACCTGCGATTCTGGTATCTATCCGCCTTTCCCCATGAAATACCCCACACTGAACCCCCGACTCAGGATGGGTGCTCCAGACCTGCTACTGTGACTGGAACATTCAGTAGCAGATATGCTGTCAAGTAACAAAGGTAGTACCTACAGAGCTTTAGGGAGCCCCCAATTCCCAATCAAAGCTTCCGTTCCCAGAGGGGTAAGCACAGAATGTACCCACCTCCCCACTGTCTATATTACACCTGCCTGAACTACCTGAAGGAGCGGTTCTTGCAAGGCCTACAGAGAAAGCAGGTCTCTTGGAATCTGAATTGGAACACATGTCAAAAGCCACTAGTCCTAAAGAAGCCACAGGGAAACTGTCCTGGGATATCGACTTGTTGTGCTCATGAAGGTAGAGGAGACATCCCTTACAACAGATGCACAGAAATAGAAACAAGAACTGAAACAGGGCAATATGACCCTCCTAGAAGTTTTTTAACTCTAGGAGGAGATCCCAAAGAAACTGGCTGAAATGCTGGACAAATAATAAGTCCTTTTTGAGAAGCTCAATGAAACTTGACAATTGACCAAGGAAGACAGGATATGAGCTTTTCAATAAACTAAAGCTAATTTTGAAAGCTACACAAAGCTAAGTCAGATAAACTTCGTTGAAGGCCTCAGACTAGATCAGTGGAAGATCAGAATTTGAGGACACCTCTGCCAGAATAGTACATTCAGATAACAGCGAGGAACTACAGGATCTCTAGATACCATTTAAAGATCAAACTTCTGAATTGTTAGCAACAGAGGGAGAAGATCTGTATGCTGAGGGCATAAAGTCCTCTTAAGTAGCTGAGAACTTCCCAGGTGTTGGGAAAGATGTGGACATCCAGGAAGGTTTGCATTTAGAACCCCAAATAGACATGACCAGAAAAGACCCTCTCCAGGATGTTGAGCTTGCCAAGAATGAATAGTCAAAGTTGCAAGAGAATGCAAGTGTGGTGGTGCACACCTGTAATCCCAGCAGCTTGGGAGGCTGAGGCAGGAGGATCATGAGTTCAAGGCAGCCTCGGCAACTTAATGCGAGGCCTCGTCTCAAACTGGCTGGGGATGTGGCTCAATGGTTAGTCACCCTGCCTTCAATCCCCAGTACAAAAAAAAAGAGGTTGCAAGAAAGTAGTGCCTGGTTGGTCACACTAAAGTCAAACCCATCAGAACAGGCTCATGGAACAATAAGGTTATGTGAGCATGGAATTTCATGTGTTTTAAGTCATGAATGAAACGTTCTAACTAAGATTGTTGTATTCCTCAGAATCAGGAGAAATAAAGGCCTTTCAAGATCAACTAAAAAAATTCATGACAAGCATTACAGAAGACATTTAATGGAATCCCACACCCAGACAGGGAGGATCAGCACAGTTAAGATCATAGGAAAGAACAAGTCTACCAGAAGATTAGACATGCAAATGAGAAATAAGTCAAATGCTTTCACAGTGTAGTAAGCCATCAAGCATCCAAGATGAACAATAACAGGAAAAAAATGAACATGGAATATTTAAAGCCACTCAGGTAAAAAATAAGATGATAGGACCTACACTAACAATGAATGTAAGTGAGTTCAATTAAAACTGACCGATTAAAAGACAATACCCAGCAACATGCTGCCTACACCCGACTCATCTCTGAGAAGATAGACTAAGTGAGAATGGAAAATATTCTAAGCAAATAGAACCTGAGAGCAAGCAGGAGTAGCTGTACTGATAAACGATAGAGTAGACTTAAGCTAAAGTCGTTTAGAAAAGCAGAAAGTCACTACATAAAGAAGTCATGAAGTATTATAAATATATATGCTCTGAATGGCAAACTGATCCAGTTTTAAACACATTTCTAGACATAAAATGTAGACCGAGTACAGTAGTGGATGACTTCAATAACCTACTCACCATTAAGCTACTCAGACCAAAGAAGTCAAACTACTTCCAGATCAGATGATCTTAAGACACCTATAGGATATTCCATCTAACAGCTGCAGATTATGCATTCTTTTTATCCCATTAAATTGATTCCAAAATAGATTAGGCCATAAAACACATCTTAAAATATTAGATGAGGCAGAAACATTGAGATAAAAATGAGGTTTAGAATGTGATCTTTGAATTCAGGAGGCCATTACACAAGTTTTGAGGGTGGGTGGGTATTTCAACCTGAGACCAACTTGCTTTTTGCTGGTAGATTTCTAAGGGTTTGGGGGTGGGGGCAGTGCTGGAGATGGAACCCATGGACACTGTCACTGAGCTACATTCCCAGACCCTTTAAAGATGTCTGTTTTGAGATAAGGCAAGCCTTGGCAACTAAGACCCTAAACTTGTGATCCTCCCGTCTTGGCCTCCCAGGTAGCTGGGATTACAGGTGTGTGCCATAGTGCCTGGTCATAGGTGCTATTTTGACCGATAGTCTGAGTGTGGATATTTTTGCCATGAGTGACAGTATTCCTCTACATTACAAAAGGTGTTATTTCTTTGTTTAATAAAAATTTATTGACAGGATTTGTATAAAGTTTTAACCTGGGACAAAAAAAATGGATCTTACAGAGAACCTGAGTGACTTATCCTCACGAGATCCCATGGAAGAACTGGCTGCCTTGACTCTTCCTGCTTAGATTGAGGACTTAGTTACGAGCCTCATGTTCTGAGCAGGCTTATGGATTCTCACTCTTGTCATCAGTCCCAGTATCCACATGAGAGTTCCTCTAGTTGTATGCAAGATCTAGGATAGGTGAGGTAGCAGGTTCCCCAGAGGGTGTTCAGAGCAAACAACTACATTTTGCTTAAAGTGAAAGCACAAAGGAACCATCTGTCCCCTATGGTCATGTGATCTCACTCAGGCAGTTATCCTGCCATTACCTACAGCATCAAGATTCACCTAAAAACATGTGGTATGGCCAAGGCCAGCAGCAACAGTAAGAACTGAGGACCACACCATTCCCGAAACCTTGTTAGTGTCTCCTTACGTGGCTCTAAGATTCTCAGCATTTTTTTTTTAATGTGAGTTTTTTAATACTTCAGTTTTTGGTGGACAAAACATCTTTTATGTGGTGCCGAGGATCAAACCCAGGGCCACGTGCATGCCAGGTGAGTGCATTACCGCTTGAGCCACATCCCCAGCCAACTTTTCTTTCATTCAAATAAGTTAGACACCAGTTTAGGAAAAGAAAGTTTTCTTAAGCATGCCCCACATGGGAAAAGTCGAGAGGAGCAAGTCCTCCAACCCAGGTTGTTGTTAGCTTCAAGCTGCCCAGTGCTACCCTGGGCACATGACCTTCATGCAGAAGCTGGAAGAGAAGCAGCACATGATCCATCTACCACAATTTCTCAAGTAATGATAAGTAGTCAGTTCTGAGATCTGAGCAAGAGCCGTTTTGATCCAAATCCACAGTGAGCCCAGAGGAGGAGAGACTCAGTTCTGGGGATGGCACCTCCATCCTCCATTCATTGTAGCCAAGTATACCCAGTTGGCTGCCACAGTGACCATTCTAACATGGTGCTGAGGGCCATTGCCAAGTAGGACATTGCATGAGAGGTGACCTTGCTCAAGGACCAGGGCAGATCCAGGTTTAGGGCGGATCAGGGTTTAGGGAGTATCCAGCTCCTTGGGTTTAGGGCGGTTCCAGGTTTAAGGTGTACCCTGCTGGGAATAGGGCATATCCTGCTGCCTCAGGCACGCCAGATCCTTGAGTTCCCATTGAGTTCTCCTGGGATTCAGAAAGTATTTGGGATTAAAAGCCTGGTGGAGTACGTGAATTTTGCAGCAGAACGTGAATTTCCCCAGAATGTGTTTGTAGAGGGCTGGTGTGAGTTCGGGAATAAAGAATTGCTGTTTGAATCTACAAAGCTGTGAGTGGCTCGTGATTTTGTGCCCAGCCAGACTGCAGCTTTTGGGGGTCCGTACTCGGAACATCTGAAATTTGGAGGTAAGTGAAATTACTCACCCCTGAAGGAGTGAAAGAATGGGTGACCATTTTAAAAAACAATGTGTTCTTGTTTTGATTTATTTTGTTTGTTTCAAGCTGCCTATCCCTAGGAATTTCTCAGGCAAACTGGGAAAAATGGTTGGCTAAAGGTTTGAAGTTTGTCGGCCCTGAGGAAGAGACAATTGATAGTGATTTTTTATTCCGTTTTTGTTTCATTCAGTTTCGGTTTTGTTTTGTGTTATCTTATTGGGTTGCGTTATCTTTATAGTAGATTAGAAATTAGTAAAAAACAAACCGAAAAGGTGTTAAGTAAATTGTTAAGAGGTTCAGATCATGGAGAAAGACATTTTAGATCAAGCAAAAGAGAAGGTCTCGAGCTAGGCAGAGGAAGAAAATTTAAAGGAAAAGGGGTTATTAGGAAAAAGGCCACAACAGGAGGCTGTTACTAACTCCGTTTTATCACCAGAGGGCATAATTCAACCAACAGCCCCACCGATGGAGACAACCGAGTGGCCCTCAAACCCCGTAGTTGATAAGTGGGATCCTGAGACAGGACCTCAAAGATTAGCATGCCCTGTACTTGAACAGGTAGGAGGGCAGCGAATTCATCGTGCTTTAGAATTTAAAACAGTGAAGCAGTTAAAGGAGGCCATAACAACCTGGTCCCCAAGCTCCCTTCACGGTAAGCATGGTCGAGTCCATTACTAACTTGGACATGACGCCAGCAGATTGGGCTAGCATGTGTAAATCTGTGCTAAATGGAGGACAATGTTTGTTATGGAAGGTTGCCAATGAGGAATTTTGCACGGAGACAGCTAGGCAAAATGCAGTAGCCGGTTACCCTCATGGAAATCTAGATATGTTGTTAGGAAAAGGACCTTATGAGGGTCAAGGGCAACAAATTGAATATGATCCTGCTATATATGCACAAATTGCTGCAGACACAGTTAGAGCATAGAAGACTTTACAAGGACATGGAGATTTACAAGGTCAGCTATCTAAGGTAATACAGAGAGCTAATGAACCTTACGCTGATTTTGTAGATAGGCTTATTCAAACAGCTGCCAAAATTTTGGGGGATACAGATCAAGCAATGCCATTAATAAAACAAGTGGCTTATGACCAAGCAAATCGTTGCTGCAGAGAGGTTATTAGACCATGGAGACATGAAGATTTAAACACATTAAATTATGTAGAGACATTAATGAACAAGGGCAAGTCTTCACAGAAGTACAACAGGCTTTAGATGCCAGGCCAAAAACATGCTATAATTGTGAACAAACAGGACATTTTAAAAGGAATTGCTCCATAGGAGGAGGGTTTAACAACTAGGTATCAAAGGTATAGAATACCGGGTATTTGCCCACGATGCCGTAGAGGGAGACATTGGGCTAATGAATGCCGTTCTCAAACCACCATAGAGGATACTCCCTTATCAAAAAAGGGACAAGGATCAGGTATTTACCCACGATATCGTGGAGAAAGGCATCAGGCTCCATTGCCAAAAAACGGACTGGGGGGCCCAATGCTCAGGGGCCCACAACCACAAATATACGGGGCAGTGGAGGAACCCAGCAACACCATCAGGGTAGTGCCCAGGACACTTTGTCCATTAAATCCCTCAGACAAACCCAAGGGAGCGCAGGGTTGGACATCTGCACCTCTGCCAGAGCAGTACTAACTCCAGAGATGGAAGTTCAAATCATTCCCACAGGAGTAAAAGGACTTCTTCCCCAAGGAACAATAGGCTTATTATTGGGACGTGGTTCATCTACATTAAAAGGACTTATCATAAGTCCTGGGGTAATTGATCCCAATTATGTAGGTGAAATAAAAATTATAGCTAGTAGTTCTCCAAGAGGTATAGCAGTAATTTCACCTGGAGATAGAATAGCACAGTTAATAATACCCAGCCTACATAATAAATTCTCTAGTCGTAGTGTAGAAAGAGGTTCCAGGGGATTGGGCTCCACAGGTGTAGATTGGGCTATGCCGTCTTTAAATTTAGATTCTCGCCCAATGCTAAAACTAAATATTCAATGTCATGAGTTTAATATGCTACTGGATATTAGCATCATATCTCGTCAAGAATGGCAAAAACATTGGCCATTACAACAAGCCACTCAAACGCTTCGAGGCCTAGGAGTGGCAACTAATCCCCATAGAAGTGCAATGATATTAGATTGGAAGGATCCTGAAGGATGTGAAGGAACTATACAGCCATATGTATTGGATCATCTTCCTATAAATTTATGCGGACGAGATATCCTAGATCAACTAGGTTTGACGTTAACAAATAACATCAATCCTAATGCGCCCACTACTAGGGCTAGACAAGGTTTTAGGAAAGAAAAAAAGGTTAGGAGAACAAGGTATAGCAGCACCAATTCAAATAGATCAAGGAACAGACAGACATGGGTCGGATTTTCAGAAATCCGGCCACTGAGACAATCAAAATTACTTGGAAATCAGAAAGACCAGTGTGGGTTCCTCAGTGGCCCCTGACTGAAGAAAAGATACAAGCAGCCCATGACCTGGTCAAACAACAATTAGCGGAAGGACATATACAACCTTCTGTATGTCCCCATAATACTCCCATTTTTGTCAAAAATAAATCTGGTAAATGGAGATTATTGCAAGATTTAAGAACCATTAATAATGAGATGGTTATTATGGGACCTGCTCAATCAGGGATTCCCCAATTGTCTGCTTTGCCAAAAACCTGGCATGTTTTGTTTTAGCTATAGATATTAAAGATTATTCTTTTTTTCAATTCCAATTCATCCCGTGGATAGTCCATGTTTTGCATTTACTATCTCTGCACTAAATCATGAAGGCCATGATCAGAGATATGAATGGAAAGCACTCCTTAAAGGGATGGCTAACAGTCCAACTATGTGTCAAATCTATGTTAACAAAGCAATCCAGCCACTTAGAAATCAAAATCCTGAACTACAAATATTTCACTATATGGATGATGTATTATTAGCACATAAAGATAAGAACACATTGCTGGAATGTTATGCCACACTTACAAACTTGTTAAAAAATTATAATCTAGAGATTGGAAAATTTAATTGTACTTTATCTATTCCTATTAATTATTTAGGAGTTCTATTATCCTCAACCATGGTCCGTCCACCAAAAATTCAAATACGAGTGGATCAACTCAAATCACTTAACGACTTTCAAAAGTTATTGGGAGACATAAATTGGATAAGGCCTTATCTAGGCATACCAACAGGAGAGTTGGGACCTTTATTTGATATTCTAAAAGGTCCATCAGATCCAAATTCACCCCGAATGTTAACTCCTAAAGCCAGAAAGGCATTAAGAATTATTGAAACATATGGAAAATATCATTTGGATAGAATTGATATAAGTTTGCCTTTATTATTTATTGTACTACCAACAAAAAATATTCCTACAGGAGTATTTTGGCAAGAAGATCCATTATTGTGGATATATTTATCTTATTCTAATATTATTCTTACTAGGTATCCTGAGGCTGTAGGACAATTAATACTCAAAGGAATAAGAGCAGCAAAGGGAGGGTTTGGAATTTCTCCCAATAAAATTACTCCATATACTATGAATCAAATTGATGAGTTAGCTAATGAGTTAAATACTTGGGCAATAATCATGTGCAAATCTAATGTTTCATTTGATAATCATTTACCATCTAATCCTTTGTTGTCTTTTTGGTCTAAGCATCCTGTAGTTTTTCCTAAAATGACAAGAAAAAACACCTATCATGAATGCTCCAAATATATTCACTGATGGGTCAAATAGTGGTACAGCAGCAATAGTTACACCTCATCAAACTTTTAAATTTTTAGTACCCAAACAATCAGCTCAAAAGGTAGAGCTTAAAGCAGTATTACAAGCTTTTGTGATGTTTAAATATTCTGTATTTAATTTATTTCCTGATAGTATATAGTTTATGGTATAGTATCCCTTGAAGGTGCTGGTAGGATTTCCCCTTCCTCTACTGTTTTCTCTTTGTTTTCCACTATACAAAGTCTAATCTGGGACAGAAAAGATACATTCTTTATAGGACATATCAGGGCACATACAGGATTGACTGGAGCCCTTAGTTTGGGCAATGATTTAGCAGATAAAACTACACATGACATACATATTTTCTCTACACTAGAAGAAGCTATAAATTTTCATAAAAGGTTCCATGTCAATGCTAATACTTTACAAAAGCGTTTTAAAATCACTAAGGGACAAGCTAGAAAAATAATAAAACAATGTCAAAATTGTGTGACCTTTTTACCACAAGTTAATCTTGGAGTCAATCCTAGAGGATTGATACCTGACCATATTTGGCAGATGGACGTCACACACTTGCCAGAATTTGAAAATTTAAAATATTTGTATGTTACAGTTGATACTTCTTCTGGATTTTTGATGGGCTCCCTTCATACTGGAGAAAAAACTAAAGATGTTATAGCTCATTGCTTACAAAATTTTGCCACTGTGGGCGTTCCAAAACAGTTAAAAACAGATAATGCCCCTGGTTATACTTCTACCTCTTTTAAAGAATTTTGCTCATCATTTGGCATTACTCATATAACAGGAATCCCATACAATCCACAGGGACAAGGCATAGTTGAAAGAGCTCATAAAACTATTAAAATGTACTTATTAAAGCAAAAAGACGGAATTGGGAAGGGGTATATATTCCCCAAAGATAAACTTTAAATAACCCTTTTTACTCTAAACTTTTAAAATTTGGATTCATCAGGACTTAGTGCTGCAGAAAGGCATATGTGTCCAAAAAATGTGCATAAGCCCAAGGTACTTTGGAAGAATATTCTAACAGGACAATGTAAAGGTCCTGACCTAGTAATTGTCTGGAGTCGGGGGTCTGTTTGTGTGTTTCTATAGGGAGAACAGCAGCTCATTTGGATTCCAGAGAGATTAACTAAAGCGATTTCTACAGACCAAAAAGAAGATGATTTGGCTCAAATCCATAATAGCTGATATCCCAAACTCCAATTTGGCTATCCTTACATCTGCGACAGAACCAGGATGCTTTTTTCAATATCTATTTTATTATTAAATTGGGTAAACAACTGTTGAGGATTGTTTAAATATGTGAACAAAAAAGGAGGTTAACAGATCTGTTTGTTTATGTTCACCTTTCCTTTTCATTATATTTAATAATTCTCTTCAAGACAATGTAAATTGTTAAGAAAATTGTTTTCTTTTAGTGCCTTCTGGAATGTTACATAATTTTTTCTTTAGCCATTATTGCCAGAATTCCTATCTTCATCCCAGTGCCAGTGAAGACAATGTAAATTTTTAAGAAAATTGTTTTCTTTTAGTGTCTTCTGGAATGTTACATAATTTTTTTCTTTAGCCATTATTGCCAGAATTCCTATCTTCATCCCAGTGCCAGTGAAGACAAAGATAAAACCAATCTACAGCTTCTGCAATAGCCTTACTGAACTGCTTGCAGAACTTGTCTGGACTATGTATCACTTGTATGCATTGTGAACTCACTTGTATGCATTGTGAACTATATGTTGGTGCAGCGACTTATGGTAGTGTTGGGGTATTTTTGCTGATGATGTCATCGGTGGTACAATTTTTCCAAAAGGAGCCGTCAGTTGGCTTGGTGTATCTTCCTCCCTTCTGCTTGTCATGATCGTTCAGCTAAAATTTGGGGGCCAACAGAGGTGAGGCAAAGAACCTCACCCCCCCCCCCCGCGTACCTCTCCACAGGTGTGGCTATATACTGGACGGAAGCTGATGGGATGGAACTCTGCTGACAGCTGGTGCACTGCATCTTCTTGAGTAACTAGTGCCACTGTGGGTCTTGGTCAGCTCCTTTGCTAACCTTATGGCTGCTGCCTATACTCTTCTTTGACAGGACCTGGTGCTCAAGGACCTAAAATAGCAGAACAAGGAGGATACATGATGCATTTATATGCTGAGGAGACACCACGGGGCGGGGCCTGAGCTCTGGAGGCACAGGGCCTGGGTTCAAGGTCTGACTAGGCCATTAGCAGGTGACTGCCATCAGAAGGGTGTGGGGCTTCCATGGGCTCTTATCCAATGCCTTCTGAGAAGTGAATATAATCTGACTTCCTGGATGGGGTGGAGCTGCTGGCAGCATGTGATCAGCTGAGGATACCTGCTCCCTCTCTACAGAAACCCAGGTGCGGTTGGAGAGGCCACCTTGGCCTTAAAGAAGATTCTCTGGAAGCAAGATGGAATGAAGACACTGGAGAATTTCCTGGAGGGGCCTAGAAGGATCTGAGTGGCCCTGGCCCTGGGCTTTCAGCATGTTCTGCAGGGCTTCTGCAACTTCTGGTTCCCTCCAGCTACAGTGGGTCTACATCCCCACTCAGAAACTCTTCTTGTCTCCTGTGTCTCTGGCCCCTAAGAGAGAAGGCTGGCAACACATAGGTGGTGGGTGCTCAAGCTTCCTCTCTGGGCCAAGCTGTTGATCCTTGGGAATACACAGTCTGGACCCAGGGGCAATGTGCAATCCAAATAGTCTGTACCTAGTGGCTCCTGGGGCATGAGTGAAGAGCAGAGGTAAATCCCCCACAGCTACAAATGCAGCCCAGCACTGAAAGTGAGCCTCATCCTTTTACCTGGATGCCTTCTGTTGACAAACCTGGCTTTTTAGTGAATTCACTCTGCACCCTTTCTCCATCATGTGTTCTAGCCAGATGTCACAAGAGCCGAGCTGAACACTCTTCTTTGGCCCCCAGAGAAGCCAGTATCCTAGCCCAGCACCCATGGTCTATCCTCAGATCTCCCAGATGTGACTCATTCCACTTACTCTGAATGGACAGTCTTCTCATCAAGGGTGTTAGCAGGTTGTGCAGCCTGGCCCTGTTGGGCTGGTGCCCACGCCACCTCCTGACCCATTCTGCTCCCGTTCCTGGGAGGGACCACCTAGAAGCTCCAACATATGTCTCTGCCCTGCCTACAGGCACTTGCACCATGATCCCTGTCCTCCTGTACCTGGCTCAGCTAACTCCTAGAGAGTCCATGCCCTATGGGTGGGGCATTATTCTCTGTGAATCCTCCAGTTGGCCTCCTGTGGGGGTTCTGGAAAAGGCCCTTGTTGACCACTAGCAACACTCCAATATTTGGGCCCTCCAGAAGCATAAGGATCCCTTTCCTTGGCACTGACCAGTCCTCCTCATTTGCCAACAAAGCAGGTCCACAAGGCTGGGGAATCCACGATATCCAGTCACCTCCCTGTTCCTGGTCCAGAGAAGACACAGATGAGAACCCAAGAGTGGCCTGAAGAAGGCTTGACCCACCAGAAGAAAAAGAAGAGGATGAGGAAAAGGGTCCAGAAAAAAGAGAGAGGGTCAGTGAGATCAGGAAACAGATGCCAGAAAAAACAGGGAAGCCTCAGGAGACTCAGGAGACCTCAGAGCCCTAGAACCCAGTCCTGAGCCTTGGGAGGGAAACACCCTGCACAAGACTTCTCCCAAGAAGCTGTCTTGTGATAGCCCTGCAGTGCAAACCTCCCACATCCCTGAGCAGGTGTGGTGATTTGGGCTGAGGCTGATGTAGAGGCAGCAGTGCTGGCCCAGCCAGACCCTGTCTGCTCCATGCTGCCAAGAAAGCAGGCCAAGGTAAGGCTGGCTGCACACCGTCTGCTCAACTCTCCAGGTTCCCAGGGGTCTAGCAATGGAGTGCAAAGCCAAAATCTCACCTGTGCATATGGAGGAGCTGTGTCTCCCCTGAGCTGCTGATCTGAGGCTCCACAGGAGAAAGAAGCCCAGGCCAGTTGTTCTGCCATGGTGGGCATCCAAGTCGGCTGCCCACAGCTCCTAAGCAGTCACGTCTTTCTGGGGAGAAGAGTTGCACACCCTGCAGAGGAAGGATCTGGGGATGAAGAAGAGGAGGAACTTGGAGGATGATGTAGAGGCCTTGGAGGGTCAAAGAGACTGTGATCTCTTGCCCTGCCACTGCATCCTCTCCGTCTTTCTCCAGACCTGAGGCCCCCACTGGAACACACTGACCTCACCCACCAACATTTTCCCCATCCCAGCTATTCCTGCCACATCTATTTGGCAGTCCATGCTGCCTGGCCCCTGTACCCGCCTTCACAGAAAATAGTAAAAAGGGGGGAAATCCTGAGTTCTCTTCCTCTGCCTTCTCCTGTGAGCCCTTTTCCTCCCTTGATGCCCCGTCCAAATGTGGGGATTCCTGCTAGTGAGGATCAACACCCTAATCACTTGAAAAAGTGCACCATTCCCCATTTACCACTTTCTCCCATCTTCCATACTGAAGCCTTCAAGATGAGCCCCTGGAGCATGAAATCCCCAACCCCCAGGTGCATTCATTCTTTCCCTCATCTTACTCCTTCTGGTTCTGCTTTTCTTGTCCCTTGTTTTCCTCCTCCACTGGCTGCTCCTCCTTCTCATTTCCACTCCAGTCCTCCCCTAATTTCTTCTACCTGCAAACCCAGTGACATTAGTCAGCATATAACTGGGGCAAGTCTCTCCAGCCACCACAGCAAAGTCATCTGCCCTCCTGACCAGGCATCCCAATATGAAGCCCTAGGGCACTGACATGGATACTACTCCTTCTTCCCTAGTGTTTTCTTCATCTCCCCTGGCCTCCAGCGACAGCTCTGCCCATTGTCCTATGTCCACAGCCCTGGCAGCACAGCAGCTGGTAAAGGGTTCCTGTCTCCACTGGCAACACTACACCTTGGGTCTCCCACCCCAACATGAATTTGAACCATGAGTTTGGCCCACAAATCACTCCTCAGCCTGCATCTAGAAGCCCTCATCGGCAACAAGAGAGTGCCTCTTTACTCAACAACCCGGTTTATTGTGCTCCTAGTCATGGACCATGCTCTGGCCTCCCTCCTGGGATGCAAACTTCTGAACCATCATCTTCCAAGCTTGCCATAGAGAAGCGTATGGATGCCACCCCTCCTTCCAAGGCTGTCCTCTTCCATTCTCTTCCTGCCTCCCAGAACAACTATGGTTCATACTTTTGGGTGCCTCCTGGTTCTGGGATCCTCCCACCCAGTAGCATCATCACCCAGTTTCCACCAGTGTGGTGCACAGCAGGTACATGGACAAAGTGCAACTGTCCATCATCCTAGAAGAATAGGAGCCACCCCTCAGCCCACATCTAGGGACTCTGGTGGCAGGGAAAGCATGACTCCTATCTCTTTGGGCAACCCAGGAAGCCCAGTCCTGATTTTTGCTTAGTCTTGCCCACAGCTCAACCACTGAGTGACATCACAACTCAGGGGACTTAGGGGTATCTCATCACCCATGATCCCATTAGGCATGCCACTCAATAGCTGTTCATCCTTTTCCAAGAAATAAGGTGCTATGCAGGGGTGCTGCCCTGAGCTGCTGTGGCTCGGACCTTCCCTCCAGGAAGAAAAGCTTCAAGAACAGTGCTTCACTGTTTGCCAGCACCCTTCCCAGCCTTGCTGCATTCTTAGGACCTGCAGCTCATTTGAGTAGAGGGAAGGCTAGTTTAGGAATACATGTCTCAGGCCAGGGGCCCAACTGGTAGTTGTGGCTCTGAGACACCCCACTGTGCAGCACAGAGGAGAGCTTTATGACTCTTAACTCCACCCCAGGCTTGAAGTCTAACCTGGCTCGTCCCAGCTCTAGACCACTTTCCCTGGTCTGGATCCTGCTTAGTGGTCCAGTGCTGGTTATAGGGTCTTCCTTTCTCCTCACCTGCCAACTCAATGGCCTTTCTCTTTCCCCAGTGATGTACCTAAAATCCTGTTGTTCCTAGTTCCTCTGTCTGCATTCATGGGCCTCCCCTTTCTTTGACTTGACAACAGAGAAGTGCCACCGGTGCATCAAGATGTATGGAGCCTGAGCTTAGGCAAGATGTCTGGGTCCTAGGAAAAAGGACTCAGGACAAATATGGGGAAGTAGACCCCTTTAGGACCATGGTGGAATGAAGCTAAATGGCATGTCAACTAACTCACACCAGACAATCTCATCTTCAGTCACAAACTTCTGTCTGAAAACAACATTGTGCCTGACTCTCTAAAATTTGTTGTTTCTTAAAATCAAATTGAAGGGAGGTTTCAAGATGGAAGAATAGAGAAGGTCACTTTCTGCTGCTCTATAATGTGAAATCAAGAAAGCAGCTAGGCAGCTTTTCAGCAATGTGGATGAAAAGAAAGAAAGAAAGAAAGAAAGAAAGAAAGAAGAAAGAAAGAAAGAAAGAAAGAAAGAAAGAAAGAAAGAAAGAAAGAAAGAAAGAAAGAAAAAGAAAGGATTTTACTGGAACTTAAAACTGAACATTCAAAGCAGATCAGGGACTCAGGAATTGAAGAAATCCCCAGTGCCACAGCCAGAGGTACCAGTCAGTGTGGTCCCTCTGAGAGCAAAGTGGAGGACAAGAAAATTAAAGGAACCCACATTTTTAGTAGACCTGAGGTGTGTCTGAGTACAGAAAATTTAGAGATCAAAGACATTGCCCGACTAAACTGAAAGGCATGTTGCACAATGTGCTTATTAAGGAAAAGAAATACAGGCCTGGAATATTCCCACTGCACAACATAGAGTCTGCCTAAGTGGCCAGAAGAAAGTAAAATATGGAGAGAGGTTTACACAGCGGACAACTTGTCATGGAATCTTACCCAAGTTCCCCCCTGCCCCTCCAATCTGGCTACTTGCATAACCAGCTGGGAGAGATGTGCCTTGCTGGGAATTTGAAAGGATGTGATCTGGAGAGATTGACTTTGGAGACTGAAACTGAGAGCAGTAAATGTGGGGGCTACAGGTGACCTAGTGGACTAAGGATGGCTCCTCCACCACATGAGTGGAACGTAGGGAAGATCCCTGGGGGTAAAGGCTTCCAGTATGGACTGGAAATTGCTGGGTCCTGGAGATGCACTGATTTAAAATCTCCTGACCAACTGGAATTTAGCAAAGGGTCTGGAGTCTATCTAACACTAAACTCCAGATCCAGGAGTTCTGCTATGGAATTGTCTCTCTCACTCCAGCAATCTACTTGGAGGGTGGTGCATCACGCTTCTAGTACTGCTGAGAAGAGAAGCTCAGAAACTTTTGAACTGCAAAAGAAAAAATTCTTTAATTTTCTTTGAGATTTTTCTTTCTTTTCACCATTTATTTGTGGCTTTTCATGGACATTTGCTCATGTTCATATTTGTTTTTATTCTCATTTCAAGAATTTTTGAAGCCAGTTATTTTTCATTAGTCAGTTTTGTGAGAACTAAGATGTTTGAAAGTATATTTCAGTTTTTTATTGTTTATTTTTACTTTTAAAATTTTTGCTTTAACCATATATTTTCTCTCACCTGTTTCCCTTAGTTCAATTTCTATCTTTTCTTCCACTATCAGCCAATCTCTATTGGTCCCTCCTTCACTCTTCCTTTAATATCTTACTTCTGTCATCTCTCTCCTCCCTAAAAATCATCACCTCTTGTATCACTTCTGTTTTTTCCTGTCCACCATTCAAAATTATAAACACTTTTGCAAACATACTGTTTTTCTTGTAGGCAATAACTGATTATATCATTCTGTTCATTGTGACAATTAATACTGTAGACTTCATAGCAGGAAGTATTTGTTTAATGCTGTATATTGTTTGTGTTAGTTGTTATTATTTGTCTCCCCCTAAATGGTGAGGGAGAGGAAAACTTCAGGGAAACTATAAGTCCACAGATGGAAACTCAGCCCTAGATCCATACTGTTAGATGGCTAAACACACAAACAACATGAAAAGGCAAGGGGACAAAGAGTCCAAAATAACCAAGATACTTTAATAACAGAATGCATTAACACCACAGTGGAAGAAATGTCAAGAGAAGGAGATTAGAATGTGCATATTAAATTGATCTTTGAGGTAAAGAATGATGTAAGGAGTGAAACTGGAAAGAAAATGTGGCAAATGAAAGATCATTTCAATAAAGGGATAAAGATTCTTTAAAAAATCAAGCAGAAATCCTTGAAATGGAGGAATAACTAAACCAAATTAAAAATTCAATGCAAAATATGAACAGCAGATTAGACCACTTGGAAAACAGAGCTTCAGGTAATGACAACAAAATATATCACCTGGAAAATAAAGTTGACCATGAAAAAATGATGTTAAGAGACTAGCAACAGAATTTCCAAGAAATATGGAGTAACAAGAAAATACAAAATTTAAGATTTATTGGGATAGATGAAGGCTCAGAGATACAAACCAAATGAATGCACAGTCTTTTTAATGAAATAATATCATCAAATTTCCCAACTTTAAAGAATGAAATGGAAAATCAAATGGACTCAAAATATACAAAGTTACAACAGACCCACAGCAAGGCACATTATGAAAATGCCTGACATAGAGAATAAGGATAGAATTTTAAAGGCTTCCAGACAAAAAAATGACAGGTCATATTTAGAGGGAAACCAACTGGATCTTGGCTGATTCATCAACCCAGATCCTCAAAGACAGAAGTTATTGGAATAATATATACCAAGCTTAGAAAAAAATGGATGTCAGAAAAGAATACTATACCCAGCAAAATTAAGCCTCAGAATTGAAAATGAAATAAAAATCTTCCATAATAAACAAAAGTTGAAGAATAAACAACTAGAAAGCCTGCTATACAAAACATACTCAATAAGATATTACATGAAGAAGAAATAAAAAAGTGAAAACCAGCAATGGGAGAAAGTACACTAGAAGAAGTCAATCAAAGAGAAACTTATTCAAAGTAAAAAACCAGAAATAACTTGAAATGAGAGGTAATAAAAATCATTTCTTTTGTAACACTGAGTGTAAATGGCCTAAACTCATCAATCAAAAGACATAGATTGTCAGACTGGGTTAAAAAACAAGACCCCAAAATATGGTGTATTCAAAAATTCACCTTATAGGCAAAGACACCCACAGACTGAAGGGAAAAGGATGGGAAAAAAAATCATTCACATTTATCTCATAAACAATCGGAGGGTTCTATTCTCAGATAAAGTGACCTTCAAGCCAAAGTTAATCAGAAGGGACAAAGAAGGTGATTTCATACTGCTTAAGGGAATTATATATTAATAAGACATAACAATCACAAATGTTTACTCCCCAAACAATGGATCATCTATATACATCAAACAAACCCTTCTCAATTTCAAGAAACAAATGGACCACAACAAAATAAGTCTCTTACCACTGGATAGATCCTCAAGACAAAAACTAAATAAAGAAGATATGGAACCAAAAATATAATTAATAATTTAGACTTAACAGATATGTATAGAATATTTCATCCACCAATGATTGAATACACTTTCTTGTCAGCAGCACATGCATCTTTCTCTAAAATAGGCTATATCTTTGGCCACAAAGCAATGCTTAGCAAATACAAAAAAACAAAAACAAAAACAAAAACCCAGAAATAATACCATGCATTCTATCAGATCATAATGGAATGAAATTATAAATCAATGATAAATTTAAAAATAGAAACTACTTTAACACCTGGAGACTAAATAACATGCCATTGGAAGACCAATGGCTAGCAAAAGAAATCAGGGATGAAGTAAAAAGATACTTAGAGGTAAATAAAAATAGCGATACAACATATCAAAATCTCTGGGAGACTACCAAGGATGTGCCAAGAGGAAAATTCATTGCAATGAGATGATTCATTAAAATGATAGAAAGTCACCAACAAATAACAAAACATTACATCTCAAAGTCCTAGAAAAAGAAGAACAAGTCAACACTAAAAGCAGAACAAGATAGGAAATTATTAAAATTAGGGCTTAAATTAATAAAATTGAAAAAAATAAAAAATGATGAAATAATAAATGGTCTTTGAAAAAATAAATAAAATTTTTATCACTTAGCCAAACTAACAAAGAGAGAAATCTCAAATTACTAAAAACTCATGATGAAAATGGAAATATCATAAGAAACACTACTGAAACACAGATGATAATCAGAAACTATTCTGAAAATTCATACTCCAAAAAAATTGAAAATCTGAGGCCACTGACAAATTTCTAGACATATGAACTATTCAGATTGAATCAGGAGGACATAGAAATTTTTAACAGATCAATTTCAATCAATGAAATAGAAGATGCCATCAAAAGTCTACCAACAAATGAAAGTCCAGGACTAAATGTATTCTCAGATGACTTCCTCAAGACCTTCAAAGAAGAAATAACACTAATTCTCCTCAAATTATTCCAAGAAATGGAAAAGGAGAGAACCCTTCCAAACTCATTCTATGAGGCTAGTATCAACCTTATATCAAAACCAGAAAAAGACACATCAAGGAAAAAAACTTGAGACCAATATCCCTGATGAACATTGGTTCAAAAATTCATAATAAATCCTGTCAAGTTGCATACAAAAACATATTAAAAAGATAGTGCATCATGATGAAGTAGGGTTCATCCCAGGATTCAATGTTGGTTTAACATACAGAAATAAATAAATATAATTCATCACATCACTTGACTAAAAGACAAAAATCACATGTTTATCTCAATAGATGCAGAAAAAGCGTTTGACAAAATATAGTATCCATTCATATTCAAAACACTTGAAAAACAAAGGATAATAGGAACATACCTTAACATTGTTATGGCTATATATTTTAAAACCAATGCCAATATCATTCTAAATGGAGAAAAATTTAAAGCATTTCCTCTATAAACTGGAACTAGATAGGGATACCCTCATTTACCACTTTTATTCAACATTGTCCAGGAAATTCTAGCCAAGCAATTACACAGGAGAAGAAATAAAGGGATAAGGATAGGAAAAAAAAGAACTCAAACAAACCCTATTTGCTGATAACATGATTCTCTCTATATAACACCCAAAAAATTCCACCAGAAAACTTCTAGAACTCAGAAATTAATTCAACAAAGTAGCAAGATATCAGATTAACACCCATAAATCAGTTGCATTCCTATATATCAATGATGAATCAACTGAAAGAGAAATTAGGAAGACTTTCCCATTCATAATAGCCTAAAAAAATAAAACATTGAGGAACCAATTGGATAAAAGTGGTGAAGGACCTCTATAATGAAAACTAAAGAATATTAAAGAAAGAAATTGAAGAAGACTTTCAAAGATGGAATGATCTCCCATGTTCTTAGATAGGCAGAATTAATATAATCAAAATGGCTACACTACCAAAAGTGCCATACATTTTCTATGCAATTACTTTTAAAATCCAGTAATGTTTTTACTAGAAATTAAAAAAAACAGTCATGAAATTCATTTGGAAAAAAATAGGAGGCCTAGAATATCCAAAGCAATGTTCAGTGAGAAAAGTAAAGCAGGAGACATCACAAAACCAGAACTTAAATTATTCTATAGAGTAACAAAAATGGCATGGTATTGGCATTAAAATAGACACAAAGACAAATGGTACCAAACTGAAGGCACTTAGACAAACCTATATAAATACAGTTGTCTCATCTTAGACAAGGGTGCCATAAACATACATAAGAGACAAGAGAGCCACTTCAACAAAAGGTGCTGAGAAAACTGGAAATCCATATGTAGCAAAATGTAATTAAAAGTCCATCTCTCACCCTGCACAAAACTCAACTCAAAGTGGATCAAGAACCTAGACATTAGACCAGAGACTCTTGTGTCTACCAGAAAAAAGGTAGGCCCAAATCTTTACCATATTGCCTTAAGACCTGATTTCCTCAACGAGATTACTAAACGCCAGAATTAAAATCAAGAATCAATAAATGGGATGGTATCAAACATAAAAGCCTCTTCACACCAAAGGAAACATTCAAGATCCTGAATAGAGGGCCTACAGAATGGGTGAAAATATTCGCCACCTACACCTCAGATAGAGCATTAATCTCCGGGATTATATAAAGACCTCAAAAAACTTACACCAAAACCAAAACAAAAAGCCCCAATCAATAGATGGGCAAAGGAACTGAACAGACACTTCCCAGAAGAAGAAATATGATTGGTCAACAAATATATGTAAAAAAATGTTCAACATCCCTAACAATTAGAGAAATGCAAATTAAAACCACACTGAGATTTCATCTCACTCCAGTCAGAATCCATTCCAAGAGGTGACTATTATGTTCACCATATTATTTCCACAACTGAGATTGCTGAGGTTGGTTTTCCCCCATGGAAACACCAGATTCTAAAATATTTGGGGACATTTTTTTTTTCTGTTTGAAGATAAATGTTCAGATTTCTCCTGAAATGATCTTTGGTAGTGGCACCCCTTTTCTCCACAGAAAAGTCTTAACTGGACTTCTCCAGAAATCTTCACCATAGCTGATCTTAGGACTGTCAGCAAAAGACTCTGTACAAAAGAGCTCAATGTAGATCAACTTCCTATTTTCATGTTTCCCTGTCTTACTTGGCCACTGGCCGGGAAGAAATCAGCACTCCAGGTGCTGGACACCCCCTTACTAGTTTTTTTCAAACATATCCAGTACAGTAGTTTGTAGAAATGTGCAAACAAGGCCTCTGGCCTTGAGCTGGGCTTTACAGAGATGTCTACATTTTTAAGATAAGAGAAGTTACAAATTGGGCTCCATGGATACAGGTGGCAGGGGAAGAAAAGAAAGTGGAGAAGAAGCTCTCCCTTCTCAGGTGTTGTCCTTGAAGGGTTAACTTGCCCAAAACAGTGAAAGAAAAAGCTGCTTTTATGTGAACTTCTGCAGACTGTGAACTTACATGCAGGGTATAAAATTCTGAAATTACCTGAACTCGAGGTTCAGGGGATTGACTGATTACAGCAAAAGCTGTGCCCTCTGAACCTGGCTGCAACCAAATAAAACTGTTTCTTCTTGCTATCTTTGGAGCTTTGCCTCATCTGTCCTTCCAACACTTTCAGTAAATGAATAGTCATCCCTAAATTAGTAACAAGTAAATTCAAGACACTTTGGAAATCATTCACTGAAGAAATTCATACATTTTTGGGAAATAGTATAGGGAAAGGAGAGGTAGTGGACCAAACAACCAAGTGGACAAAACTCTTAAGATTATGACTCACAGAGTCATTCTACTTGGCCCATGCCTAGAAAAGGATGTAATTCAGAGATCTCTCAGTATTTCCCCCTGTTAACTGCAAGAAATACAATGGGTAGTTAAGCATGAAGAACAGAAAGCAGGGAGCCAGTAGGGCCAGTTATCAGGTTGTCCAGTAGGGTTGTTTGGTCACTACTACCATTGCTTCCATTTCTGGGCACCCCAGCTTCCTTGGATAGAACAAGAGTTTGGTGCTTTAAAAAAAAATCACATTGAAATTTATCTCATGTGCAAGTACAGACTTCTAGTAGTCAAATATTTCTCTTCATTAGCCAGTTGGAGTTGATTAGGAAAATATTTTGCCCTGAAAATTTTACCCTAACATGGCTGCTTCAACAAGGTGTCATATTATAAAATGATTTTTAAAGATTTTAAAAATGAGAACACATACAATGATTATTTTTGCAGATTGCTATGATTCTCAAATTTGAAACTTGTGCATGACATGGATCTGATCCATGTCATCCCCAGGAGAGAGAAAAAATTCTCCAAAAATGTAACCAAAGACACAATGTTCTGGCTCCAAAAAGTCAGATGTAGGGTTCTCCAAATCATGCAGAAACTCCCAGCTCCTGGAACATTTCCTTTGTCCTGACACCCCAGATGATGTCTCCTTCCTTGGATATCTAAACTGACACTAGGGAGACAATAAAGCATGGTGAAGAGTGGGCCCAGCTGGCATGCTGACCATGACCACAGTTGGTTGATCTCATGTAAATCAAACATATTGCTCTCCTATCAACAAGAGAATCAATGATAGATTTGTTTCCTAGGCTTATTCCCAGGAAGGCCACACCAACTGGCTTCTTACCTCTAGGACAAAATCCACAGCTCAATTTCTTTTGTCATGAAGCCAAATAGATCAGGAATAGGACCTTCATATATTTGGATCCTTGTCACTTTAGAGAAGAAATCTGGGCTGCAGGCCTCCCTTGGAAGAGAGATGGTGGGATGAAGCTCTGCTGACAGCTGGTGCACTGCATCTTCTTGAGTAACTAGTGCCACTGTGGGTCTTGGTCAGCTCCTTTGCTAACCTTATGGCTGCTGCCTATACTCCTCTTTGACAGGACCTGGTGCTCAAGGACCCAAAACAGCAGAACATGGAGGATACATGATGCATTTATATGCTGCGGAGACACCACGGGGTGGGGCATGAGCTCTGGAGGCACAGGGCCTGGGTTCAAGGTCTGACTAGGCCATTAGCAGGTGACTGCCCTCAGGAAGGGTGTGAGTATTCCCTGGGCTCTTATCCAATGCCTTCTGAAAAGTGATTAGTATGTGTCTGCCAGAAAGTGGTGGCGGGCTTGCAGTGTGCTCTTAGCTCAGGGTATCTGCTCGCTCTCCACCAAAGTCTAGGCCAGCAGAGGTGACAACAATGGCCTGAGAGAACATGTTCTGGAGGCAAGGTGGAATGGAGGCACTGGAGAAGTCCCTGGAGGGGCCTGGCATGATCTGAGCGGTCCTGGCACTGGGATTTCAGCATGACCCACAAGGCACACACATGCACCGTCCCTTCCAACCTCCTACAGGGCCCACCTTCCTACTCCCACTCAGAACTACCCTCCAGGCCACCCTCCGCCTGTCTCCCTGTCTCCAATGAGCAGAGAGGGCTGGGAACACAGGGCAATGGGTCTTCAAGCTACTGCTCTGGACTGGGAACAGCGGAGCCTTGAGAAAGGGAAATGAGGATCCAGGAGCAACATGGGGTGGGGCTTAGGTCCCAGCAGTCCTCACAGAGTGATGTCTGAGGTGCCCGACACGTGCAAAGAGCAGCTTTAAGACACCAGGGGCTACAAAGTGCAGCTCATCTTTTGCCTTGGGCTCTCTTGATGGAGCCAGTTTCACCCTGAGTTCCTAGGCACCCTTTCTCTGTCACGTGTTCCAGCCACACATTACAAGGACTGAACAGAACAGAGCACTTTGGCCTCTGAAGGAGCCGGTGTTGGTGGGTGTCCATGCTCAGCTTCCTTGGTCTGTTCTCAGGACTCAGAATCGACCCCACACCACGGGGCTCTGAATGGGCAGTCTTCTCGGCAATCTTGGTGCCAGGCCTGGGCCCCTAGCCCTGCTGGGCCCTCCCACAAACAATTTCCTGACCCCCTCTTCTCGGCCTCCCAAAGGAGATTACACTGCTGCTCCAACATGTGCTATATGCCCTGTCTGCAGGCACTTCCACCATGAACCCAGTCCTCCAGTGTCTTACTCAGCAGGCTGCTACAGAGCCCATCTCTTGCGAGGGGATGGGGTAGGGGTGGGAGGCACTACTTTCTCCAGATCCTCTCACCAGCCTCCTATCTGGATTCTGGAAAAAAGCCAGTGCTCTCCACTAGCAGCCTGCGGATCTTTGGACCCACCAGAAATAAGGTTCCCTCTTTCTTTGCGCAGAACAATCCTCTCTTGCCTTCACCACCTGAGAAGGTCCACCAGGCTGTGGATTCCATGCCACCTGGTCACCTCCCTGTTCCTGGTCCTGAGGAAACAAGAATGAGGGCCCAAGAGCAGCCTGAAGAAGGCACAATCTGCTGGGGAGTAGAGAAGCAGGAGGAAAAAGAGGAGAAGGATCCCGAAGAGACAGAGCCACAGGAGAATCATGAAAGGTGTGTCCAGAGCCACAGAGAGGAAGCCCAGTGAAGGCTTTGGAGATCAGGGCGACCTCCATGTCCTAGAGCCTAGTCCTGGGTCTGGAGAGGGAAACAACTTGTCAAAGAGGGTCCAGAGTCTCCCAAGAAGTTCTCTTTTGATGCCTCTAAATTGCACAGTTCCCACAGCCCAGATGCAAATGTGCTGACTCAGGCTCAGGCTGATGTAGAGGCAGCATTGCTGCTCAAGCCAGAACATAGCTGCTCCACCCTGCCAAAAAGAAATGGCTAAGGAAAGGCTGGATGCCTACCACCTGCTGTGCTCTCCAGGGTCCCAGGTGACAGGCCAGGGAGCCGAGGGCCAAAAGCCCTCCGTGGTACACAGGGAGCTGTCCTACATCCATGGCTGTTTGCAGGAGCTTCCACAAGAGAAAGAACCCCATGGCAAGAGCCATGATGCTCCTGCTGCTACTGTTCCAGCATCCAGATGGACTGCCTCAGTCTCCTAAGAGGCCTCTTCTTTCTCAGGAGGAAGAATTATACCCTGCAGAGGAAGGATCCTGGGCCCAAGAAGAGGAACTTGGAGGATGCCATGAGGCTTTGAAGGGCCCAACAGAAGCTTTTACAGCTGCTCTACCACTTCTTTCTCCAACCTGGGGCCCTTGTGGATGTACAGACGCACTGACCTCCACCCACCAACACTTCCCCCATCTCAGGTCTCAGCTATTCCTGCCATCACCCATTTGACTACCCCAACTGCTAGACCCCTGATTCTGTCTTCCCCTCTACCTTTCCCTATAGCAAATAGTGATGAGGGGGGAATACTACTTCTCTTCTTCTACCTCCTCCAGCTAGCCCTCTTCCTTGAGGCCCAGTCCAAATGTGGGGATTTCTGCTAATGAGGATCAACATCCTACTCACTTTCAAATGTGCATCACCTCCTATGTCCTACATGTCCATACCTCCTATCATGAATGAAAGCAAATGAAAGAAAATACAAAAAGAAACACCTCAATCGATCAGCAATGGTTAAGCAGCAGAGGGGCACATTTTCAAGAGAAAAATGGCAACTTGTTACAACAAGTGTTTGAGTTTTATAGGATTTAGCAGGGCCACATCATGAGAAGAGTTTGTCAGCTATTTTTGGCAGGGAGGGGAACTTTCGCAGATAGGAAAATTGGGAAAGGTCAGAGTTCTCAGTCTTGTTTTTCCCTGTAAGTTTCCACCTCCTTCATTTCAGACTTAAAGGGGGTATAATGAGTTGGGGCAAAGTCATCATATCTGGCTACCTCCTGCTAAAGAGGGGCAGAGTAGTGGATTCCCTATCAGAGATCTGGAAGAAGATAAGGAAGTGGGGGTGTTTTAAGCTCATATCCAGTCCTGGCTGTTGTGGCTTGAGGAGGGTGGAGAAGGAGGGGTCTTCGATATGATTGTGATTCCTTCCTTATGAGGATTAGGAGAGTCAACATTGTGAGTGAAGGAGGAGAATGGCTTTTGCATGTTTTGGGGAGGTGGTCTGGGTTAGATGGGTCACCTCGTCAAGAAGTTGCTTTTTTATAAAGTTGATAAAGCAGAGAAGAAAGATTTTTATTAGAAAAATTAGTATTAGTGGGGTTAAAAGAGTATTATGGGGTTAAAAGTGGCTGCTAAAATTCCCCTCCCTGCCAAAAATAGCTGACAAACTCTTCCCATGATGTGGCCCTGCTAAATCCTTTATTAAAAGTTAATAAAGCAGAGAAGAAACGTTTTTATTAGAAAAATTAGTATTAGTGGGGTTAATAAGAGGAAGTTTATTATTTTAGGTCTCCCAGTGAGACCCACCAGGAAACAGCTAGTTCTTTTCTCTGCTGTCCCACTAACTTCTGTAGTTGTTTAACCTTATCCCTTCCCAATCTTGATTGATTGACATAGAAGCAGCATTCTTCTCTGAGGAAAAGGCAGAGACCACCTTGTTTGGCAGTAAGGAGATCTAGGCTCTTATGATTTTGCAGGACTACAGATGCCAGGGAATCCAACTGATTTTTTAAAGTCAGAACCAAATCCTTGTCCTGTTGAGTATCTTCAGTAATCAGACACCTTTTTATAGTAGTGAATAGAGGGTTCTAATCCTGCTTCTCCTGTGCCAGTCTTGGTATAGATCTCTAGCCCTATAAGTAAGAGAATATACTGAAGGGCTATCTTGTGCCTGATGTGCACTGTTATCAGGATAAGTAAACTTTAGTTATTAGGTAAAATGTCAATTTGAGAAGTAAGGAAGACCAAGGTACAGACGCCAGTCCAATTTTTTGGTAGGCAGGGGTAAATATGAGCCTTGAAAAGAAAAAAAAAAGCCCCAGAATTTGGGAGGGGGGGGGCACCAGGGCTGTGGAGTTGACACAAGTGTACATCTTAAGTTCCATTTAAGAAAATATTGTGGGGCTGGGAATGTGGCTCAAGCGGTAGCGCGCTCGCCTGGCATGCTTGCTGCCCGGGGTTCCATCCTCAGCACCACATACCAACAAAGATATTGTGTCCGCCGAAAACTAAAAAATAAATATTAAAAAATTCTCTCTCTCTCTCTCTTTAAAAAAAAAGAAAGAAACTATTGTCTTTTCTTTTAAATTCCCAGGTATGGCTGTACTTTGATTATAACTGTTTTTGCTAGATGTTTAAGAGCAAGCTGGTCAAATTGACCATGTTTCTAACTATTGTTAAAGAGTCAGGGAGTCATGCTAGGGAAGTTGAGAGAAGCCTCTTAGCTTCTCCAGTGCCATCTGCCAGGATGGTTAGGGTCTCATTGACCACATGACTTCCCTTGGAAGCATCAGTGACATCTCTCTCTCCAACAACCCTCTTCTTTGCAGCTGTGCACTAGTGGACTTTCTATTCTTTAGGATCTCATTAATTCTCCTGATTGGGAGGTCATGTGGCCCAGAGTTTTAAAGCCCTTAGAGAAGTCCCTTTGTTCCCTGGGTTTGAGCTAACCCCAGAGGGCAAGAGCCAAATATTGGCTATTTTCATTCTTGTCCCTTTTACTTCCTTAACTTTAGTCTCCAAGTCTTGGTCTTAAATATCCAGCAAGCCAGTTTCACCAGTCTTAAAGCAGGAGTGCTGGGTTTTAACTTTAATGTCCATAACTTTACAGTTATTTTACC
The DNA here is from genome assembly GCF_045843805.1 of Urocitellus parryii. NCBI lineage: Eukaryota > Metazoa > Chordata > Mammalia > Rodentia > Sciuridae > Urocitellus > Urocitellus parryii. The sequence continues at coordinate 14,600,210 of NC_135542.1, forward strand.
CCCTCAATTTTTTGGAGTCAGTATTAATACATGAAGTCAGTCTTATATCTTGTCTGTCCTTTAAGTGATGGCCCTATTATCTCAAATTAACTCTAAAATCTGAATTTCTGTAAGGCACTAACAGACAATAATTATAAAGTGTACAAGGAAAATACAAAATGAAATTAACAAGAATAAGAACATATTTAGTTTATTAATAGCTATGAGTCAAGAAACATAATTTTTATAATATGGGATTTAAGAATTTAAGAGTACTTGAATTTATACTTAGTAGTTGATATTTTAGCACTTAAACTGGTAAATTAATCAGATGTCTCCTCAAACACAGTTATGACTAATCCCATTGGTGTTGATGTTAAATCTAATTCACTCATTTTTAACTGTAAAAACCAAGATATCAGACAAGTGTAGTTAACAGAACTGTCCATCTCTTCTCTGTTGAAGAAAAATCCTAGAAACAGTGGATATTACATTCTAAACATTTTATAGAAACCAACACTGTTAATTATCTGGCCACCTAGAAAAAATTGGAATTAAGTACTTTTAAAGACATCTTTACTTTCATCTGTTAACATAATTTAAATTTAACTTTTTAAGGTACAAGAACTAAGAGGTATTTGGATCCATTTCTCTTTTAAATTTTAATTTATAAGTCCTCATTTATCTATGCCAATTTTAATACCATGTACATGATATATGGACACAATCACATATATAGACACAGCAATATGGTACACAGGTGTGCACACGTAAATAAAACAGACAGGAAACAAAGATCTTATAGTTTTTTGTAGGTAGATCTCCAAGGAAGGAGACAATGCTACTGATGTTTATTAAGGCCTCCATTAGAAATTGAAATAGAGCCAATCACGTTTTACTTTAAGACTTAAACATAGGGTAGGCCTGCATAGTTGGAAATGTTAGGTATAAAGTCCAATAGTCATGGTGGACACTGAAATATAAAGTTCAGGCCCTCGGTGGCTATCAGATTTATCCTTGACACTACCATGTCTATGTCCTTCTTAGGATTTTGTAAATTGAGATTTTCCAATTTGTATTTGAGAACTAACCCTCAACAATTGGCCTCTGAACAAGGACAGGGTGTAAAAACCTCCATAGATAAAATAAGACTGATCAGAAAGATTAATTTGGGCACACAGGACTGAATATAAATTCACCATAAAACCATGAGCTCAAAACATAGAAAAAGGAGTTCTAAAATAAAATGACATGACAGTAACTACTCTAGTTAAACAACATGCAGAACAGCTTTATGAGATCAAAGTGCATACTTGGCTCAGATTAGAGTCAGTTCAGATATCCAAAGAAGGTGTCCTGAGATCCTCAGGTAAATATTCTCAAAGGAAAGAAGACTTGTATATGGGATTCCATTTTTCCCTTACTTTAGGGAGAAACAAGTTCCCTTTAGAGAGGAACTTGTTAGGAAACCAGGGAGGTAGAGTGTGAAAGCAGATAAGATAGCCAGACAGTTAGGTCCTTGCATTGAAAAGTGACATTTTTTCTTTCTTTTGATTTCAACTGGTTTGGGGAAATTTCCTTTGCAATGCTTGTAAATCTTGCAAGCTCTGCAAGCTCTGTAAGCTTTGGTAGATAGAGATCTGGCAGAAGCTTCGAAGTAAGGGAAGCTGCTGTTTTGAGCTTGAGAAAATGTCACGAATAGGACATTTTAACCATTTTTTTTCTTTTGTAAAATCAGTCTTAAGTTGTGGCTCTAACGTTTATATTTCCTCTGGAGACCCTTCTTTTTCCTAATTGGTTGTCAGGCCAGGTTGGATGCAGAAAATTATGAGACATCTTCTTTTTCCAACTGTCATTTCCTAGGCGTGACAGCAGAAGAAAATGAGGCAATTTTTTAAAGTTTCAATTTGTTCAAAGTAGTTTTACATGATAGTAGAATGCATTTTGATGCATCATATACAAATGGAGCACAACTTCTCATTCTTCTGTCCATGGTGCAGAGATGCACAGGTAGTGTAGTCATACAATCATATAGAGCAATAATGTCCATCTTATTCCACCATCCTTCCTATCCCCATACCCCCTCTCCTCCACTCCCCTTACTCCCCTCTTCCAAATCCAAAGTTCCTTCATTCTTTACGTACATACCCCCCCATTATGAATCAGCATTCACTTTATTACAGAAAACATTGGTCTTTGGTGTTTTGGGTTTGGATTATTTTGCTTAGCAGGATATTCTCCAGCTTCATCCATTTAACTGCAAATGCCATAATTTCATTCATCTTTAAAGCTGAGTAATATTCCATTGTGCATATATAGCACATTTTCTTTATCCATTCATCTGTTGGGTATCTAAGTTGGTTCAATAGGTTAGCTATTGTGAATTGAGGTGCTATAAACATTGATGTGGTTGTAGTATGTTGATTTTAAGTCCTTTGGATATAAACCTAGGAGTGGGATGACCTGGTCAAATCGTGGTTCTATTCCAAGTTTCCTGAGGAATCACTATGCTGCTTTCCAGAGTGGTTGCCCCAATTTGCAGTCCCACCAGTACTTTTTTCCCTGCATCTTCACCAACAGTCATTATTGCTTGTATTATTGATAATTGCCATTCTGACGGAAATGAGATGAAACCTTAGAGTAGTTTTAATTTGCATTTCTCTAATTGCTAGAAATAATGAACATTTTTTCATATGTTGTTTATCAATTGTATTTCTTCTTCTGGGAAGTGTCTGTTCAGTTCCTTAGCCCATTTATTGATTGAGTTATTTGGGTTTTTTTGATGTTAAGTTTTTTGAGTTTTTTATATATCTTGGAGAGATTAGTGCTCTACTTGAGGTGTGTGTGGTAAAGATTTTCTCCCATTCTGTAGTCTCTCTGTTCATGACATTGATTGTTTCCTTTACTAAGAAGAAGCTTTGTTGTTTCTTGATTTTACTTCTTGCACTTTAGGAGTCTTGTTAAGGGAGTCAAGTCATAAGCCAACATGATAAAAATTTGGGCGTACTTTTTCTTCTATTGGGTGCAGGGTCTCTGTTGTACTGCCTAAGTCTTTATCCAGTTTGGATTGATTTTTTACAGGGTGAGTGATAAAGGTTTAATTTTATTTTGCTACATATGGATTTCCAGTTTTCCCCACACCATTTGTTGAAGAGGCTATCTTTTCTCCAAGTATATTTTTGGCACCTTTGTCTACTGTGTGGTAATCATATTTATGGAGGTTTGTCTCTGTGTCTTCTATTCTGTTCCATTGGTCTACATGTCTATTTTGGTGCCAACACCATGCTGTTTTTGTAGTACAGTTGAAGTTCTGGTAGAGTGATACCTCCTGCTTCACTCTTCTTCCTAAGGATTGTTTTAGCTATTCTGGGTCTCTTATTTTTCCAAATGAATTTCATGATTGCTTTTTTCTAGTTCTGTGAATAATGTCATTGGGATTTTAATAGGAATTTTATTGAATCTGTATAACACTTTTGGTAGTATAACCATTATGACAATATTAATTCTGCCTACCCAAGAGCATGGTTGATCCTTCCATCTTCTACGGTCTTCTTCAATTTCTTTTATTTAATGTTCTGTAGTTTTCATTATAGAGGTCTTTCATGTCACTTGTTAGATAGATCCCCAAGTCTTTTTGAGGATCAAACTAATAAGAGATATGAGGCTATTGTGGTTTTTCTAATTTCTCTTGCAGTGGATTCATCACTTATATATTGATTTTAAGTCCTTTGGATATAAACCTAGGAGTGGGATGACCTGGTCAAATGGTGGTTCCATTCCAAGTTTCCTGAGGAATCACTATGCTGCTTCCAGAGTGGTTGCCCCGATTTGCTGTCCCATTATGGATTTATGGGTATTGATATTTTTATCCTGCTACTTTATTTGTTAGTTCTAGAAGTTTTCTGGAAGATTTTTTGGATCTTTTACATATAAAATTATGTCTTCAGCAAATCATGATAGTTTGAGTTCTTTTTCTATTCATGTCATTTTACTTTCTTTCATTTGTCTAATTGCTCTGGCTAGAGTTTCAAGGACTAAGTTGACTAGAAGTGATAAGAGAGAGCATCCCTGTCTTTTTCCAGTTCTGAGAGAAAATGCTTCCAATTTTTCTCCATGTAGAATTATGTTGGCCTTGGGCTTAACATAGATAGCTTTTACAATGTTGAAGTATATTCCTATTATCTTTAGTTTTTCTAGTGTTTTCAACATTAAGAAATATTGTATTTTGTCAAATGCTATTTCTGTACCTATTGAGATGATTATCTAATTCTTGTCTTTAAATATATTGATGAGATTAATTATATATACTGATTTCTGTATGTTGAATAAACCTTATATCCCTGGAATGAGCCACAGTTGATTGTGGTGCTCTATCTTTTAAGTATGTTTTTGTATGCAATTTGCCAAAATTTTCTTAAGAAATTTTTATATCTATGTTCATCAGGGATATTAATCTGAAGTTTTCTTTCCTTGATGTGTCTCTATCTAGTTTTGGTTTCAAGGTGACACTAATCTCATAGAGTGAGTTTGGAAGGGTTTTTCTTTTTATATTTCATTGAATAAGTTTGGGAGTATTTGTATTAATTTTTGTATGTCTTATAGAATTCAGCTGAGAATCCATTTGGTCCTGGACTTTTCTTGGTTGGTAGGCTTTTGATGGCATCTTCTATTTCTTTGCTTGAAACTTGTCGGTTTAAATTTTGTATGCTCACTTGATTCAGTTTGGGTAGGTCATATGTCTCTGGAAATTTATTGATGTCTTCACAAATTTCTATTTTATTGAAATACAAATTTTCAAAATACTTTTGATTATCTTCTGTATTTCAATAGTATCTGTCATGATATTTCTTTTTTTCATTATGAATTTTAGTAAATTGAGTTTTCTCCTTCTTTTTGTTAGGGTGGCTAAGGGTTTGTTGATCTTATTTATTTACTCAAAGGACCAACTTTGTTGTGTCAATTTTTTGAATTGTTTCTTTTGTTTCATTTTCATTGATTTCAGCTCTAATATTAATTATTTCCTGTCTTCTACTGCTTTTGGTGTTAATTTGTTCTTCTTTTTGTAGAACTTTGAGCAGTAATGTTAGGTCACTTTTTTTCATTGACTTTTACTCTTTTAATGAGGAAGCTAAATGCAATGAACTTTCCTTTTAACACAGCCTTCATAGTGTCCCAGAGAATTTGATATGTATGTTGCTCTTCTCATTTAACTTTAGGTACTTTTTAAAAAAATTCATCCTTGATTTCTTCCATTTGTCATTCTATAGCATGCTATTTAGTCTCCAGGTTTTAGGGTAACTTCTATTTTTTTATTTCATTATTGATTTCTAGTTTCAATCCATTATTGTCTGATAGAATGCAGGGTAGTATTTCTTTTTTGTATTTGCTAAGAATTGCTTTGTGGCATAACATATGGTCTATTTTATTGTATTTATTTACTTTTGCATTCAATTTTTAAAAACTTTTTAAATTGATTTTTTTAAAAATAAATGAAAGTGGAATGTATTATAATTCTTATTACACCTATAGAGCAAATTTTTTATATCTCTGGTTGTACATAATATATGTTCACACCAATTTGTGTCTTCATACATGTACTTTGGATAATGATGTCTATCACCTTCCACCATCCTTGCTAATACCCTTACCCCTACCTTCCCCTCTCACCCCTCTGCTTTATCTAGAGTTTGTCTGTTTCTCCAATGCTCCCCCTCCTTACCCCAGTATGAATCATCCTCCTTTTATCAGAGAATATAGTTGGCATTTGTTTTTTGGGGATTGGCTAAATTCACTTAGCATTATCTTCTTCAACACCACCTATTTCCTTGTAAATGCCATGATTTTATTCTTTTTATTGCTGAGTAATATTCCATTGTGTATTAATCCATTAATCTATTGAAGGGCATCAAGGTACCAACCTTGATGTTTAGCTATTGTAAATTGTGCTGCTATAAACATTGATGTGTCTCTGTCCCTGTAATATGCTGTTTTTAAGTCCTTTGAGTATAGAACTAGGAGAGAGATAGCTGGGTCAAATGGTGGTTCTATTCCCAGTTTTATAAGGAATCTCCATACTGCTTTTCATATTGGCTGCACTAATTTGCAGTCCCACCAGCAGTATGTGAGTGTACCTTTTCCCCCACATCCTCACAACACTTATTGTTTTTTGTCTTTATAATAATAGCTGCCATTCTGAATGGAGTGAGGTGATATTTTAGAGTATTTTTTATTTGCTTTTCTCTAATTGCTAGAGATGATGAATATTTTTTTCATATATTTGTTGATTGATTGTATGTCCTCTTCTGAGAAGTGTCTGTTCAGGCCCTTGACCCATTTATTGATCGGGTTATTTATTTTTTGATGCTTAGCTTTTTGAGTTCTTTATATACCCTAGAGATTAATGCTCTATCTGATGTGTGAGGGGTAAAAATTTGCTCCCAAGATGTAGGCTCTCTATTCACCTAACATTATTTCTTATGCTGAAAAGAAATTTTTAGATTGAATCCATCCCATTTATTGATTCTTGGTTTTAATACTTGTGCTGTAGGAGTCTTATTAAGGAAGTTGGGGCCTAATCCCACGTGATGGATATTTGGGCCTACTTTTTCTTCTATTAGATGGAGGGTCTCTGGTTTAATTCCTAGGTCCTTGATTCACTTTGAGTTGAGTTATGTGCATGGTGACAGATAGGGGTTTAATTTCATTTTGTTGCATATGGATTTCCAGTTTTTCCAGCACCATTTGTTGAAGAGGCTATCTTTTCTCTAATTCACTTTTTTTTTTGCACTTGTGTGGGTTAGTCTCTGTGTCCTCTATCTGTACCATTGGTCTACCAGTCTGTTTTGGTACCAATACCATACTGGTTTTTTTTTGTTTGTTTGTTTTTACTATTGCTCTGTAGTATAGTTGAAGTTCTGGTATAGTGATGCCACCTGCTTCACTCTTCCCTCTAAGGATTGCTTTAGCTATTCTAGGTCTCTTATTTTTTCTATCAGATAAGTCTCCTGGATGCAGCATATTGTTGGGTCTTTTCTTTAAATCTAATCTGCTAGCCTATGTCTTTTGATTGGTGAGTTTAAGCCATTAACATTTAGGGTTATTATGATAATAGTTTGTATTCCTAGTCATATTTGATTATTTTTGTTATTTAACTTGACTTGATTTTCTTTTTTTATTAGTTTTTTTCTTTAGGTTACTACCTCTCTCTGCTGATTTTCATTGTTGTTTTTCATTTCCTCTTCATGGAATATTTTTCCAAGGATGTTTTATAGTGCCAGTTTTCTAGCTATAAATTCTTTTAACTTTTGTTTATCATGGGAGGTTTTTATTTCACCTTCAAATCTAAAGGTTAATTTTGCTGAATACAAGATTCTTGGTTTGCACCCATTTTCTTTCAGAGCTTGATATATGTTGTTCCAGAATTTTCTATCTTCTATCTTTCAGGGTCTATATTATCCTAATTGGTTTTCCCTATATGTAATCTGATCCTTTCTCTCGTGGCTTTTAAAATTCTCTCCTTATTCTGTATGTTGGGCATATGGTCTATTTTATGGTCTATATTGGTCCATGTGCTGCTGTGAAGAGAGGTAATTTTGAGCATCTGGCTCCTATAGCCACTAGCAGCCAGCAGTTTGTGCCTTTCCTTCCATGACCTCTGGATGGGACCTCACTAAGAATGGAGGATACTAACTTCTTGACAGCTGGTTGTGCCCTTAAATTTTCTTACAAGTTCCCTTTGTCCTTTTGGGTCCTCATACTCACAGGACCATGATTTCATATTATGTTCTTCAATTTGAATTGAAAGGCAAGCCTGGTAGTGCTCTGGGTGATGTCTCCACTATAGAAAATAAATAATTTGGATTCCTGAACAAGGACAGATGAGGCATAGTTCTACTCTAATAAAGTGAGACAAATATTCTGGTCTTTTCCCTGCCAGATCAGGGGAGTATACAAGAAAATGTGTCTTATGAGAGTCTAGAGAACGTAGTCTAATTTTAGCTCTATCTTGAGAATCTCTCATAATTATTCACTGATTAAGAGGAAGACAGTATGGAAATAACTGGGGTAGAAGCATTTCTGAAGATGGAGAGATTGCTTGTCTCATGATCTAGGGATTAATGTGTCCCCTCTTTCTCAAAGACCTCAGGTCAATCTGAGATTTTATCTCTGTCCAAGATTCATTGGGAAAGGGTGCCCTCCATCATGGGCTAAGTCAATCAGAAACAGAGAGACAGATAGTGATTAATATTTGGAACCCCTGAGGGCTGTCAGGCTTGGGACATGAGAACTTCATGCAGCACCAGGACATGGTCCTGGCCATCTTCCTTCAGTTGCTCTAGACTTCCTCTGTACCTTGCCCCAAATTTCTCCTACAGATAAGAAACTGAAGGAAGTCAGGACCAACATTCCCCAAACATGGTTGAGGCAGATCCAACCCACTTCTTTGACTAGCATCAGACTTTCAAGTCTCAACTGTCATGGCAGCTCTAGGTCACCTTGGCTCATGCTGACCAGCTCTAATTGTATTTCCAACCATACATTCTTATTTTATGGCTAGGAGGAACTCTCCTTATCTCCCAGAGTCACAAAAGTCTCCTCCTCCAGGGTAACTTGTGTTCCTGTTATCAACATTATTTTGGGCCTGCATTTCTCCTACAGTTAATAGGTAGTTTTCTAAAGAATGTACATATCCTGTTGATAAAAGAAAGCTTGAAGGTAAGGAAACTCAGGCCCTTTGACTTTTGTTGGAAGGAAATTGTTTAAGTCTTGGAGGATTTGGGGGTCAAAGTTTCCAAATTCTGAATTCAGGCCATTGACTTAGGTTGTCTAATTTATATTGCAGTAAAACCTCAGTACTCAGTCTAATAAGGAGTTTACTTTTGAGATTGGATTGGAAGTGGAGGATTTAAAAAAAATTTAATGAGACCCCTAAGGGAAAGTCCCAAGGGATGGGCTGGTTTGCTCCTATGTTGGAGAGGTTTGACCAGGGCTTCAGATCTTTCCCATCACTGAACAAAACAGTTCTGTCAGATATTGGGAGGGTATTCCCTTCTGCAATCCCAATAGTGGAGGACCCCCAGGGTTTGGAAAGCCAAAATGTGGTAAGTCTGTGCCAGGGCACCTTTTTAAGAGACTGAAGAGATCTTACCTCTCCAAAGATAGAGGAAGTTGGTGTTACATGTGAGAACAAAATGGCAGAAAGCAGCCTCTGATCAGAGGTCTAAGTTTATAGGAAAGGAAAAGAATTGGAGAGAATAAAGTTAGAAGGAGGTTGCTTCCAAAACCAATAAAGGATCAATACAAGTTCTTGCCCCTTCCATGTGGCAGTGAGGCAACAAAACTTTAACCCAGTTATGGGGTCAATTTTGGGTAGTGTACTGGCTGCTGTTGAGCTATAGTAGACTTGGAGGTTCCAAAGGGGCTCCTTCTACTAGGAGGAAAGAATTAAAGAAATGAAGAGGTAGGAAGAGAAAAGATGATAAAGATTTGTTAGGAATAGGAGAGGTGGGGAACCCCAAATTCCATCCTGGGTTTCAGCAACAAATAAAAGCAAATTTATTTGAGGAGAGGGAGGGAGGGAGGGAGAGAGACAGAGAGAGAGAGAGAGAGAGAGAGAGAGAGAGAGAGAGAGAGAGATATCTCAAAAAATAAAAGAAGAAAGAAAGGAAGGAAGGTGGGAAGAAAGAAAGAAAAGAAAAAAAAAAAGAAAAGAAAGATAGACCTCGATGCATCAGTGATACTTTATTAAGCAACAGAGGGGCACATTTTCAAGAGGAAAATGGTGCCTGGCTACACCAATGGTCTGAGTTTTATAGGATTTATCAGGGCCACATCATGGGAGGAGTTTGTCAGATACTTTTGGCAGACTTACTCTTGGTAGTCAGGGGAACATTGGCACATAAGAGAAATTGTGAAATATCAGAGTCTTTTGTTTTCTTTGCCTGCCCCCACAAAATTTTGTAAGTTTCCACCTTCTTCAATGGAGACTTTTCCCTTGGAAAAGAGCCCCTACAGAATGAAAGCCTCAACCCTCATGTACATTGATTCTTTTCCTCTTTCTGCTACTCTTTTTTCTCCTGTTTCTCCTTTTGTTCCTCATCTTCCTCCTTCCTCCCTCAGCCCTCCTCTAATACCTTCTACTTGTAACCCCAATAGCCACATTCGGCCCATAAAAGCTGCAAGGGTCTATCCCACAATCACAGCCAAATCATCTGCTCTCGTGACCTGACATTGCACTGTGCAGCCTGAGGACACTGCCATGGACACTATTCCTCCTTCAACAGTGGTGATTTTTCCATCTCACTATGCCTCCAATTGTAGCTCCTGCCCATACCTGCAGGTCCACAGCCCTAAGCAGCACAGGTAGTGGGTAAAGGGATAAATCTCCACAAACCTCAGGACTCCCATCCCAACTCTAATTTGAAAAATCCACTTGGCCCACCAATCACTCATCACTCCATCTGGGAGCCTTGTTGGGCAATAAGACAGAACCCCTCCACTCAACACCCCCCTTCTAATAGTGTTCCCAGAGATGGACCATGTACTGTCCTCCCTCCTGACACACAGAGCCTCTGCATTGTCATCCTCCAATCCCTCGGAAGATGAGCCTATAGATACCACTCTTCTTCAAGGCTGTCTTCTTCCAGTCTCCTCTTGCATCCAAGAACAATCCTGGATCATACTATGGAAGTCTTCCTGGTTCTGGCAAACTTCATTCCAGTAGCAGCATTTCCTGGGCCCCAGTCTCCATCAGAGCTCAAGGAAGATGAAGGGATCAAATACAAATGTCTAGCATCCCAGTGGCATAGGAGCCACCCCTAAGCCCACATCCAGGGACCTGGTTGTCAGCAATAGCATAACTCTTCCTCTTTGGGCAACCTGGGTAGCACTGCCCTGGCTTCAGGCTTAAGCTCTCTCACAGCTCAACTGCTCTGCAGCACAACATAGTAAGGACTTGGGGTATCTCATCAGCTAGGATCCCACTGGGAATACCACTCAACCAATGAACACCCTTTGCCAAGAACCCAGGTTCTTTGTGGGGGAGCACAGCCCCAAGCTAAGGTTTGGGACTTGCCCATAGGAGGACAGCTCCAAGCTAAGGTTGGGACTAACCCATAGGAGGACAGCTCCAGGACTTCACTGTGTGCCAGCACAACTCACTGGCCTGTGGAGTTCTTGAGACTTGCAATGGCTGGGAGTGGAGCGAACACTTGTTTTGGCACCAGTGCTTTAGGACTGGGGCCCAAGCAAAGAGCCACAACTTAACTTCCCTGGATCTGAGGCATCCCAATGTGGATCATAGAGGAGAACTTCATGACTCTCAGCGGGACTCCACTCCCTGTCTTGAGGGCTAGCCTGGCTCATCCCAGCTCTAAGCCACTTCCCCTAGCCTTGGACCTGCCTAGGGGTCCTGTGCTGGATACAATGGCTCCCTTCTGGCTTACCTATTTGCCTTAATGGTCTTCCTCTTTCCCCACTGATGTACATAATATGGTGTCACTTCTAGTTCCTTTGTCTCTGTTCATGCATCTTCTTTGCTCTTTGATTTGACAGGGGAGAAAGAAATGGCATGTGTGCATGATGATGTGTGAAGCCTGATGTTGCACAAGATTCTGGGTCACAGGGAAAAGGACCCAGGCTAAAGATGATGAAGTACTACTTAGGACAGCTGTGGAAAGAAACTAAACGAGGTGCCAATTAACACATATCAGACTCTCTTCTCCAGTCAAATACTTCTGTCAGAAAATACCACTGTGTATGACTTTCTAAAAATCTGTTTATTAAAATAGAATTGATATTCCATGAGCTGCATATCATTCAACAGCCCAATTTCACATTTGGCGGCTGTGTATTCCCCTGAAACCATTTATCCTGTCAAGAGAATGGACTTATCTCGTAGGCCCCAGGGTTCCATGTGTCCCTTCGTATGCCCTGCCTTCTGCCTTTATCTATGCTTCCCCTCCATGTCCCCAGGAAGTGCTGATCTGTTCTTTATTACTGCAGATGTATCAACAATTTTTTAGAGACATACCTCAATGAGTTTATATGAAGTGACCTAGGTGGCCAGAGTTTTGTGTGTCCACTGCCTGTTCCTTTATTTTGCTGAGTAGCATTCCATTGTGTGGATGTATTACAGTGAGTTTATTCACACAGCTCTTAGTGGATGAACAGTTACTCAATGTACAGCTGGTGAGAGGGCTGTGGCTGTGGCTTAGTGGTAGAATGCTTACCTCACAAGTGTGAGGTACCAGGTTTGATATGTAGCACCACATGAAAATAAATGAATAAAGATACTGTGTCCATCTACACCTAAAAAAAAAAAACCCAAAACCAAACAATTCATACAGCTGGTGAGAATGTTCTCTTGAAATACTTTGGTCAAACATGCAAAGGAGGTGAAAGTCTGTGTCCGGCATCAGACATAGGTTTCATTTTACAATGGGTGAACTTCCTGGCTTCTGAAGGGGTGGGACCATTGGCCTTGCAGAAGAGTTCTGGATCTTACCCATCATCA